>NC_133753.1:115504578-115809124 GCF_036562045.2 Rhinolophus sinicus
TGGATATATGTCTAGAAGTGGAATTGCTAGATCATAGGGTAATTTTGGTTAATTTATTGAAGATCTGCTATAGCATTTTCCACAGAAGCTGCAACATTTTGCATTCCCACCAGCCATGTATAAGGGTTTGAATGTATCCACTCATTGCCAAGTTATTTTCTGTTTTTCGATAGTTGCCACTCTAATGGGTGTGTCAGAATCCTTAATAGAGTACCAGGCAGCCATTATCAATAGATCAAAGGTGAGAAGATAAAAGCTATTTGCTATTTCTAAACTGAGATCATGAGATTTCTACACTTTTCAAAGCGAAATGACTAGAGGACTTTCCAGGCAGTGAATGTTTGGTGTTACTGGGGTTGTATACATGGCTCACTGTTTGAAATGGGACGAGGGGAGTAGAAAGGACACCAGGAGAAAGAAAGGACCCCAGGGCTGCCAGTATGTAAAATGGCCAGGCGAGGGAGGTGAGACCTGAGGGACGCTCTGCATAAAATAGCACCAGGAGCCAAGATGAGATTGGTCTCTGGCAAGTCACCACATCCAAGAACTAGGGGGTTGGAGGAGTGAGAGCTGTCCCCATATCCTGGCTTAACTGGTAATGGGATTTCTTTCACTTATTCTGTTTTCTTCCCTCTACTCTTTACTTTTCTATTGCCTAGGAATCCATGCTTTGAAAAATCTCTGTTTTGTAAAAAAGGGGAAAATGGAACATTATTTGCTTGCATGTGGATGAAATCTCTCTGGAAGTAAACTAAGTACAGTGGTTGCCTGTGGGAGGGGAATTAGGAATATAGGAGACAGGGTGGGAGATTTTTCTTCCTGATATATCCTTTTATTAAATTTTCAACTGTGGAAATATATTCCATCATCTTACCAATGTGCATTCCTGAGCTTCAGAGACCAAATTCCAACTCCTTCCCAGACTCCCTTGAAGCTGTAGATTGAGACTAAGTTTCTGACAATTGGACTTTCATGGGATGTGGAGTGGAAGATGAAAGTGGGTGAATACCACCTTCCTGCTGCTTTGGGCTGTAATTGCTGGCAAGCATGGCCATGGGTGTTGAAAGTCAATTATGGAGTCGGCCATGGCAACTGGTCACTCTGTCCCAGTGCCCAGTCACGAGCTTCTTGGGCACTCAGTTACTTCCTGACCCTAAGTGCTGATCCTGGATTGCAGCTACAGTGGTAATTTTCACCTTAGTAGCTCCAGTAGCAGCCTCCTGACTTCCTGAATTCCTGCTTAAGACAGAAGCTTCTCTGGCACATGGGTGCTGGAGGTTGCTGGGATATTCTGGAAGTCATTTCTGGATGCCCACCAGGAGCTCACTCCCATCATCCTTCGAAAGATTCTGTATGTACTCAGTTTCTTATTATTCCACTCTGCTTAAAATACCTACTGTGGTTTCTATTTCCTGTAATGGAATTGAAATGGAATATAAAATTATATATCAAACATTTCCATAAAAATATGAATGTCATCACTAAGATAAGAAAACAATTCTCAAAAAAACATTTTTTGAGTAGTGTGCCACCAAAGATTCTTGGTCTTTATTTTTTTTTAAATTCTTACTATGTTGGTGAATCCTAACTATGTAATGAGTATATTGGCTTCACAGATGAGGTAATTAACGCTCACCTGGTCAGATTAGAAATAAATGTCTATGTGAATCCGTGAAAAGTTGTGTGTGTGTGTGTGTGTGTGTGTAAAGAGACAAGACACAATTTGTGTTTCCAATAAAATCTTAGGAGCTGAAGACAAATTCAAATATTTCTTGTTCTCTGTTTTTATTTAACTCAAAATAGCTAATAACAAAAAACATTAAAAAAATATCTTCAACACTTGACTACTCAGTTATTTTTGGTTGATGACACTTGATTTAGTTCTTGTTTCCACCATGTAGTAACACATCTATCATAAATATATCTCTGAAAGTTTGTAGCTGGCTTTAAACTTGTATAATTATATCCTAATCAAATAACATGATTCAGTAATTAGTTTTGAATCTAATTCTCCCACAGAAGCTTATTAAAACTAATAACCATAAATAGGCTACCTATTAATTAGTTTTCAATGAAATGCCCAAATACAGCACATACATAGACGTTTTATATATATATATATATATATATATATATATATATATATATATGCATGCTTGTATCCTCTACTACTCAAAATATGAATGTAAAATGTACAGTGGAGTCATACCATAAACACATTTAACTTACATTAATTCAAAATGAGGTCCGTGAAAAGGAAACAATAAGGAAAAATAACAGTGGCAATACCACCTATTCAATGAATGGATGCCCGTGAGTAAACCAAGTTGAGTGTTGACAATGTCAGTGCACGTTCTGTCTCTGAGAGGGCAGCATCTTCAGGGGTAAGTGTGATTCTAGTGTTTGAAGTATGTGTTTTTTTAATACAAAATAGCCCCTAAACAAATCCCAACAGCTTCAACTGGTCTTCAACCAAAGAAAGTTATTTCTTCCAACACTGGAGGAAAAACTGGCTGTGGTAGATGGACAGATTTCTGACACAGAGCCTTTCTAAAGGGCTTTGAAGGACAATCTTCACACCCCATTTTATCTTACGTACCGACATTAGACGCTAACCCCTGGGTACGATGCCACTCCACTATAATGTAAATTTAAATGCCATGATTTAAAAAGTGCCCAAATGTTGCCAGCATAATTTAATTTCCAGTTTAGTTCCTTCCTCACATTTAGCAGTGTGTGTTTCTGGAACACACTCCTGGTGCCAGCACTTCAGAATATATGTATCACTGGCTGAGAAAAAATCTCATAATGAAAAGATTAGTGTGTCACGAACTCTGAACAAAAAAAGCTACCAAAGTTGATCAGTCTCGGTACGATTCAGGATAAGATTTTCAATTAGCCAGTGGTGCGAGTGAAGGCGAGAGTCCCTTGTTTTGTCACACTCGGTGCTCCCAGGGATCCTTCTGTAGTCTCCTTTTCGTGGGTTTCTAAATTGGCAGCTACGTTCTACTTCTTAAACACTTGGCCTTAACCTCAGCACCGCCCTGGTTCAGTTTCTATTTTTAAAAGCACCATTCTAATGGAAATGTCCCTGCCCTGAATTAAGCTGGGACTGTGAATTTTACCACTAGCTAGAGCTGTTATGTCATAGAGTTTAGGTTAATTTGGTAGCTATCGATTTCCTTGACTGCAACTTTGAAACTTGCTTCAGCTTCTTCTGGCCACGGAGGATTTCTACCTGGGCTGTAGATGAGGGTAAAATATCCCACGGAGAACTCCTTCAATAACCACATTTGGAAAATCTGAAAAACAAAAGGAAAAGTGTGTTTCTTCTGTGCATCAGTGAAATAGCATCGCATTTTGCAGACTGTAACAAGGGCGACTTAGGAACCTGCATCGCCATGCAGTTTGCCCTGGTTTCGAAGGAGCTATCCGTCATGCTGCGCCAGCTGGAAGCCACTTGAGTGTACCACGGGGTGCTGCAGGAATGCACGGCCAGATTTGTAGCTTATTGATTTAAGGGATGTTCTAATAGTTAATGCTGCTAGGTCCCAGCTCTTTATCTGAATGTTTTCTCACAAGGAAGATGGATTACACCGGCAATTCAATTTCTAACAAAATCTCAAGATACTTGAAGGAATTCCAAGATTTCTACTGGGAATACTTCGCTGCAGTTTTTCCATTGTGGTTTACAGCACAGCGTTTCGTCCAAGTGGTCTTGAGTGTGCTTGTTCTATTACAGCAGCTTCTGGACAGCCTTTAAGATGGGGGCCTGTCTTCCTAACTTAAAAGAGCAAATTTCCGACAAAAGCCATCCTGTCACATTTGAAAAATCAGCTTCATGTTTACAGGAGATACAAAGAAAACCCAGAGCTGTAGGGTATGTTGTACCACATTCCAGTTATCAGGGCAGGTAAAATATGAGTGTGTAACTGGAACAGGGGAACCAATCTTCACATGGCTCAGGAGTTTACTTTCTAAACTTGAATCTGCAAATAATTATGTCCAAGATTTATGCGAAAGCCAACCACTTGAAATAAATATAGTTATTATAAGGAAATTAAGTGGTTTGGTACTTTAGGAAAAAAAAAAGTCCATTTATTAATCCAACCTGTCTAGAGTACCTACCACGTAAAACCACTTACAAGGGGAGTGGATCTCATCAGGGAGGCAGGAAGGCTCTTGGAGACGAGGACTAGGAAGAGAGACCTAACTAGGTGGAAAGTCTGCGAAGGTGGCAGCCTGGAGGGTTCAAAGACCTAAATAGGAGGCAAGACACCTGTGAGGTGCCTGAGGGCAGGGGGCCAATTCCAGCCTGGTAAGAACAGACAGGATTTCTAGCTTTATCTGAAAAGCAATGAGAA
This sequence comes from Rhinolophus sinicus, assembly GCF_036562045.2. NCBI lineage: Eukaryota > Metazoa > Chordata > Mammalia > Chiroptera > Rhinolophidae > Rhinolophus > Rhinolophus sinicus. The sequence continues at coordinate 115,508,943 of NC_133753.1, forward strand.
GCTATGGAAGGATTTTAAGCAGAATAAGACCGAACTGAATTGTGTTTTGAAAGGATGGCTTTGGCAGCCATTCAGAGAGTAGCCTGGAGCAAGTTCAAAGTGGTGATGGATTCGATGTAACTGGTGAAGGATTTCATAATACTACCTACCTAATAGGTTGTTGTAAAAAGTGATGAATGAAACGAAGTGCTTGGACCTGAGCTTGGCACGTGGTACCAGCTACTATTACGTAGCAAGTACCAGCTAATTACTGGGAACATAAGTAAATTACATACTAGTCAGGAAGACAAGCAAATGAATAAACAAAATGTTTTAAAAATATCTCCAATCCATGAGTATTCAGTTACTTTGGTTGATGACACTTGATTTCTTAGTTTTGCTTTTATCCAACATGAATGCATAAAACATATCTTTAGAAGTTTACAGTAGGACTGACACCTTTATATGTATTTAGATCCCAATCAAAAGTAACAATTTAGTTAATTCTAAATGTATTGAATTACTAATTTTAACTGTATTGAATTTGTTCTAAATGTATTGAAACCAATAGCCATAAATGAACCTGATTAATTTTCAATAAAATGCCCAAATAGGACATATTACATACATTAGCATATATGCATTTATCCTTTGCCACCCAAAATATAAGTCTATTGGAAGGTTAGTGAAATTACATCATAAGCATATTTAGCTTAAGTGGATTCAAATAAGTTCAGCAAAAAAGGAAAATAACGTTAATTATTGGGTAATTCTGTAGTACTGTAATAGGTCAAGCAGTGGTTTAAGGGCAAAGAAAAAAATAAAGCAGGGCTTGGGATTAGAGAGAGACAGGGAAGGGCAGGTGAGGGGGGACCCTTGTGCAGAGGGGCCATTTGAATGATGTGGCGTAGCAGCCAGCTGTGAGGGTGTCTGAGCAAAGGGCATTCCTGGCAGAGGGAACAGTACATACATACATACCAGGCCCTGTATTCAAGTGCTGAGCATATGGCAGATACTAGAGATTTAGAGGGTGAACAAAACAGAAAGACAAGAGGGAACAAAGTTTGTGATCATTGATATAGGAAACAAATATAGTACTCTGACAAAAGTGAATGGAGTACAGGTATTTTATAACAAGGTCCACCAATTAGTGACCAATGAGAAGATAATCCGAGGTCTTCTTTTTTTTTTTTTTCCCATCTATTTCACTCCTCTAAATTGTGGATTTTGGCTTCATCATACATATGATATAATACAATGTCCATTATTGCTTGAGTTCCTCAGAAAATGGCCCTTGCCTTGGTTTCCCACTGATGCGGAGGAATGTGATTTCAGATAGGTTTTGTGGTTATTTTGGTTGGTTTTCATTTATTTTATAAACATTTATATGAACTTTTTAAAAAAAGGGAATGGGGTGTAGGGGCTCGTGGAGGCTCCTTGAGAAGAGAGTGGGCGGAGGCTCTTGGAAGTCGCACATGAGAGATGAGAGAACCAGTGACGTATGGGGACAGAAAGAGTGTTCAAGGAGGAAGAAACAGCAAGTGCCCTGAGGGAGAAAGGAGTTCAGCACATGTGAGGCCCAGAGAGAAGTCCAGTGAGGCTAGAGCAGAGCGTGTGAGGGGTCTCAGGAGGAACGTGAGCCAGGGCGAGACCACCAAGGGCCTTGGAACATAGTGAGAGTGGAGCTGCCAGAGAAGGTTGGGATGGAAATGCAATCTTGTGACTCAGCTGTCTACACAAGGTAATCAAGGCCACCAGCAAGGAGGAGATTATTCAAAAGAAAGTGTCATCAGAAAAGGGGAGGGTCTATGACAGCCTTCAGGTAAGCTGCCAGAGATTGGAAGAAAAGTGGGAAAGCCAAGGGGAGACGGTGCCGGAAGAGGAGAAAGGGGTCAACAGTGGCTAAAACTGATGAGAGGGAAGTAAAATGAGGACTGAAAAATGTCCATAGAGTTTAGCCACATTGCAATCGCTGGGGACCTTGGCAGTAGTTGTTTAGAATTTCCCAGAAAAATCAAAACAAAGGACAAAAAGCATAGACTAAGAGAATAATATTCGATTATTATATTAGCATTTTATAAGAGGATGATGTTCAATTGTTAGGACTTTAAAGACAGACACTACTCTGGTTTTGTGAGGGTCAGTATATCTGTGAAGGTATTTCCATATTCATAACCATATCCTCTGCAATAGTAACCTCAACATTTGGTCAAGCGGCATAAGAACACAAACATGTGATGCAAACACAATTTACCTCTAAATTAAATGCTAAAGATTTACAAGGATAAATCACTAGTATAATACTTTTCGGACAACAGGCATCTGGTTTATGAAATTGGGTTGGCCGAAATTCCAAGAAAATAGATCTGGTGACTGGCCCTGCCATACTTGGTTCCATTCTGTCCATTAAACCAGTGATTTTCATTTACTCTCAAACAAGAGACCCGTTTTTGCACAAGTCATTCATCCACACCAACATTCTACCCATGACACATACTTCCTAGTTTTTCTAACTCCAGACATTCTGATGTCCTTTCCCAGAAAGTTCTTCCTGTTCTGTGTTGTCAAGCCAGGTGCATAGCACACTGTGTCTAATCAGCTAGATGAACGGGATTTAAGGGTCACAAAATATCTTCCCTCCTCCATAAAACACCTTGGCTAGTCTAGTCTGCAGTGATCATTTCGCTCTCTACACTTCTTGAGTAATTTCAGGCAAATGTATGAAATATCTGAGTATAAACAATACCATGGAAAACGTACTTGTGGAACCATTTTGAAACGATAACAAAAATACTTTATAAAACATTGCCCATTTAATCTACACTCGGTTACATTATGAATATTTATTAAACATAACATTTTGTTAACATAACTGATATAACATGCATATTTGTTAACCATGGGAAGCAAATGCTAAAAGAAAGGCAATGATTCCTATGCAGCCGTATTCTTCTATAGCAAAAGCAGCTCTCTCTGGTCAGGGTGCTAGGAAGGGCCCCTCAAGAGAGCAGGGCTGCATCTGCCTTCTTTAAACTGACAGCTAAGTGGGTGATCTGAGTACACGCGTCCCTGCTACACACAACAGTCGCCTCTCTCTTGCTGGGGAATAAGGTTTTACTATCAGAAGGAAGGAATGATTTCTATCGGTAATTTATTGCTGTTTAGTTGCTATGCTATTATATTTAGTTACTCTCAGAAACAAAGGCCGAAAACTCATTATATACAAAGAGCACAGAAGGAGCAATTAGGCAACAAGGGGTCCACCCACCAGCCAGGTAAGCCTGGGCAAGGCAGGGGCTTCCTTGAGCCCTTATTCCATTAGCCAATGATGACACCTGCCCTGCCTATTTCATATGGTTGTTAAGGAAATTCAATGAGATAATGTCTGAGATGTACTCATGAATAGCTGCATAACAAGGCTTTGAGAGGGGCTCTGAGTAATTTAAATTTCTTGGCACAAAGAAAGGACTCAGGCTAAAATACTGATTATATTTATACTTAAATTGTTCATTATACTTAAATATACAACTTTAAAAATATACATCCAGCCATCAAAGATGCTGTAATCTCAGTGGAAACAGAGGTACACAAGCAATGTATATACACAGCTTTCGGGAAGAGCATTTTTGAAAAGGGCGGGAGCCTTGGATTCAAATCTTAGCATCTGGATAAAAAAAAGCAGAGGCCAAAATTACAGGCATCAATACCTTTCTCCCTTATCATTCTAATTCAAAAGAGCCTGGTAAGAGAGAAAGAAAAATTATATTTCCTCCTGAAAGGCCTGCCCCAATTAAAATTCTGAATGTCTCTTACACCAAGAGCACTGGTTTATTGGCAGATTATTAAGCCCCGGACCAATGTCACTCTGTTAGACCTGTATTAAAAACGTGGTTTATGTGGTGCAGGGTCAGATCAGTAAAGAGCTGTTAGCAGATGACAGGTTTGATTACCGCTGGCTGCAGGCAAGACGTATGGATCCCTGAGGAACAGCAGCACTGGCTGGTGGGAGAGTTTGCTGGAAAGGTCAAGAACAGGCATGTCAGCATCAGGGGACGACGGTAAACAGAAAACACTACAAACTAGCTTTGAGGGGATCAAACTGCTGTGCAGGGACGTCTCAAGGTTTATGTATCTCACCGTGTGGGTGAGTCACAGCAAGCAAAGTTAGAGGGAACAAACCAGCCCTGAGCTCATCTTCCCAACCTCTCTTTGTGGAATTTGAAGCAGATATACCATCTACACAATAAATCATGGCTGAAAAGTGTGTTTCTTTAATCTTTGAGTACGATTATTGATAAAACAGTATTCTTATTACTTGTATGAAACAATGTAAGGCCCTTCTTCTTTCACTCCTAGATGTTAACTGGTTACTTCTGTAACTTCCTATCCAGTCTTTATAATCTTAAAATCAATTTCCAAACAAAGGTTTTCAAGAAAATCATGACTTGAAACATTTATACAACCGTAATTAAACATTGAACAAAACCACAGCCTGATTTTTGATTTATGTAACTCCTGATGGACTACTATGAGTTCTTACCTTGACTCTTCAGATTCTGTCTCATCAAAAGATCTAGACATTTAAAAAAAAGAAAAAGAAAAAGACAATGTACGTTGGGTCAATGTTTATGCCAACAAGAAAAAGAGCCAGTATTTTTAGAGCTGGTAATTGGGAGACATTCTGAAAAGAGAGTTAGGTATTTTCATAGAGTCACAGCATGGTGGTGATTCCTCTAAGGAATCCTAAGAGAGAAATATTCTTGAATTTCAATTTTCCTGAAGATCACTTAAAATCTTAAGGCTTTTTCATTCTTTTACTTTGGGGCTTACACAATGGAGAAAAGATATCACTCACTGTCATCCCCAACATCTCTTCTTAAACATACACAACCACATACGAATCCCAATCGCTCAGTCAACGCACGCAAGTTGGACAGGACACACTGGTAACACATATATTTGGTGAGCAGGGTGTATAATTCTTATTCTGGGGTGAGTGGAAAGTGAGGGAGTAAACACTGCTGGTGAGGGAGCTGTGACAGGTATTTGCAGCCTCTCACTCAGCAGACAGGTGGGTTCAGCATGACTCGGGGTGTAGTTAGCTTGACCGACTTGTAGTTAGTGTGGGTCTTTCGGGCGGGTCTGGAGGCAGCTAGGAAATGGATAAAACCATCACCCCCACTGAGATTTGCAGAAAGTCTGAGATGATGTATTTCTTTGTAAATGGATTTGATATGTCAAGGACACTGGTGACTGTCCTTAGAGGCCACATCAACTCAAGTCAGGTGCCCAGAGCTGTGTCAGTGGCTTGTTTTGAGTTAATTCTTCAGAAGAACGTTTCCTAATTGCTGATGAGATCAAAAGCCTGGTTCCTTAGTAGATAGAGATTAGGGTGTGCAGCCCTGCATTTAGCAGTTCCTGAGGGGGAGGCAGCAGGATAGTGGGGAAAGAGCTGTGCTAGAAGGCTTAGGTCTGCCAGCTACAAGGTGAGCAATCTTGGCAAAAGCACTTAATTCTGTGTTGGTTTGCTCAACTCCAAAACGAAGGGAGTTGGGCAAAATCATCTCTAAGGTCATTTATAATTTTGAAATTATATAAATATATGTGCCAAGAAGATACAGATTTTGCTCAAGTATACACAAAAACAGGCTATCTAGATTCAGAATTCCCACAATGTAACATTACTCCATGTAATAGCATAATTTAAAAAGTCAATTCCTGAAGTCCTAACCAGAGTTTCCAGAGCATTTAGTCATTTGGGCGCAATGTGGGGATGAGGCCTTAGGAGGAATTCCCTTGACTACAAGCAGGGGGCGAGCGAGTGCTGTCCCAAGCCAAAAGAAGGGGTGTGGCCAGGCTGCCCCTTCTGGCACCACTGTGGGGTATTTGTAAGGCCAGTAAGTGACTGATGAATACCATAAAATACATGTCCAATATGTAAACAACAATTCTTACCCACAACTCTCCGCCTTTGGTAGAGACGGCAAGTGTCGCACGTTCAGGAAATCAAGGAAAAGTTTAGGAAGTTCTTCATTTTCCAAAATGACAGCCTGTGGAAGCAGAAAACAAAATTAGAAAGTAAAGAAAGTTTGCTAGGCAATCAATCAAATGAACTATTTCAAAAAGTCATAACCATCCATCAAAGTTCTTACCAGCATCATTCCTCACCAACAACGTGAGGAGTGGTCCCCATTTCACCCCCCAAGAATTCAGACACATGCTATTCAGTGTCAGCAAATACTCCATTTTATCTATTCTTTCACCCAATCAGTGTTTACTATTCAGATGCTGACGAGGAGCAAGACAGTGGGGAACCAAGTAGACATAGTTTCCTGTCTTCATGGAGATTCTAATCCAGAGTGAGTATTTAAAAACCTGGGAATCTCAGTAAAACTGCTACGGTATATACACTGAACTTTCTTTACTGAGAGATCAAGTGGTCTGGTGTGTGTGTGTATCTACAAGAAACCACTACTGTTTAGGAAACACCACACATGTACCCATGGCCTTTTTAACTGGAAGATTTAGTCAAGATCCCTCTGCTATCACCTGTTTTGGCATTAGAATCAACTGACATTTATTGCTATTTGGACAGCTCCACTTAAAGGGTCAGCAACAACTTTACCACAAAGTGTAAATCAGTGTAAATGCTGAAAAAAATCTATAGAGGTGTTCCACTTAGGGAGCTCTGTGAAAGAGCTAGCATAATGGCATAACCATGTCAGTTCTCGTATATCCAAATTACTCAATTTCAAGAAGAAATCTAATGGAGAACTATAGAGTGCATTTTCATAACTATCTAATTTTAAGTCTGTCAGAGGGAGGGAACTGCTTGTACATTTGCCTCTCTCTTTTTATAAAGACCATGGAAAAATCATCAAATAATGAAATTAATCTCTGAAATTAATATAACTATTTTCAAGGGTCATTTTCATAATTTACCATGGCTGTCCCCTCCGTCCCCCCAAGAAGCATGTGCTGCTTAAAGAACAATGAGAATAATGGTGACACATCATTTACACAGCTGATCAGAAACAGCTCTGCAAGGTGATGCATAAGGTACATGACAAATGACAAAACTATGGTCAAATTATGTGTCTTTTATATACACAATTCTATAGAATGTATTGTTTTCAGTTATGATTTACATACTGAGATGCCCCATTTCTCACAGCGCTTTGGAATACTGTTCCCCGGTTCAGGGCATGTAAATGGAATGAGCAACTACACAGGTCGTCAGTCCTAGCAGCTGACCTCTGTACTACACTACTGCTCAACCTTCCTGCTGCTCAGGGCCTGGAGAGGGACCTGCTGGACAGCCAGCCTGCTGGGCTGTTACTATTCCTTACACAGCCCACTGTACCCACTGATGCTTAAGGAATGAAAAAGGGAAGAAAAGTATTTGGGGTTATACCTTATTCATTAAACAAATATTTATTGAGCATCTATCATATTAGGCACTGGGATATGGCAGCGAATATTATGAGTCCAGTAGAGTGTGGACTGTGGAGAAAACAAGCAATAAGCAAATAAACAAACATATAATTTAAACTTGCCTTAGAAAATAGTGATATGGAATTTAAAAACTCTACTACTCTCTAAATGTTTTCCCATTTACTCATCTATCCATCCGTCCATCTATCCATCCGTCCATCCATCCGTCCATCCGTCCGTCCATCCACTCACCCACCCATCTTTTCATCTATCTAAAATGCTTATTCTTTTCTTGATTATGAAAGTAGAAAGACTCATAAAATAGAGGGAAAATCTCCTCTATCCAGAGGCATACTTTTATTATGATTTCAGTAAATTTCCTTCAAATCATTTTACTTTCATCTAAATTTTTATCTACCTGAGGAAAGTTTTGGGATGCCCAGGAGGTCATTACTTCAGTGCCCAGAACTCAAAAGTTCTAGAAATCATCATACCTATGAAACTCCAAGGAATTTTTGCCCTATTGCAATGATTATCTACTTGTTTCAAGATATCAGGTTAAGAGGCTAATTTAATCCTTATTTGAATAATAAAGCTTAATATTGTAACAAATACAGAGCTGTTCACCCAAGCAATAATGTTAATTATGTGTACAAGTGGTAGCTTTCAGATTAAAAAAAATGGAGGGGGGGGTCATAACATTCTTATCTCCACCCCCACCTTTTAAAATAAATTAAATCAATAACACGTGTGGGACACTTTTAATGACCTGAACTACTTAATTTCCAGGATCTTTAGACATGTCATCCATCACAGCAGTATGGAAGAAGACATCTCTTGAGTGTTTAGGGGGGTTACTTTGGTTTTATTAATGCAAGATTTAGGGAATTTTAACAAGGTGAATTGTTTATTTGCCGTGACAGATTGGCTTACAATGCACTGGCTACATCTACAGCATGGTCATTAATGACAAAAGACAGGCAAAAAGCTGTTTACACCGCAACACCATGATAGGAATCAATCCCGCTCAGCCTCCCCACATGGAATATTCCAAACAGATGATCACACTGTTTTAGGTAAGATACGCTGGCAAAAAAAAAAGATATAGAAAGCTCCAGAAATTTGTGAGCATTTTTGTTAAATCTTCACTGACTATCCTCAAATAGTATTTTTCCATAAGCAAGGATCGATATGGATTTCAAGATTTACAGTCATAAAAAAAGCAGCACTGGGGGGTTAGTTAAGCATTCAGTTATGTGGTAGGAGTATTTCTTAAATTCTGCTAAGAAGGCTTGTAAGAAAATAATTAACACTTAAGCCCAAACACAGATAGAGTATACTGTAGTAGAATTTACCTAATTTAATATAATATGCACAAGTTAAATGACTGTCATGAAATAGGATAGAGATGCGAAAGAGAAATTAAATTAGTTCAACCTCTCATTCCATGAGAGACCCAGCAGTGAAGTCGGGCCTCATGACTGTTCTATTTACATCTTCAGTTTCTTAAAAAGCTTTTGCTCAAGAACCACTCCTTCTAGAACCTGCACCCTGGGCCATCCCTCATGCTTGGGAACGCAGTGTGGTCTAAATCACCCAACTTTATTCAGTAGATAAGCTCTTAATTTAAAAAAAATATGTAAATACATTTTTGAATATCAAATCCTATTTCCCCATTGTTTTCACTTGCTTCTCAGCATTTTTTATTAATCTTCAATGGCTAGTCATTTTCATTCTTTAGAGAGGCAGCGTGGTGTAGAAGGATGTCTGTGGCTTTAGAGCAACATGTCCTGGGCTCGGACACCTCCTCTGTCTACCTGAAATGATTGCTGTGAGGATTAGATGATGTCTCCAAGAGTCTGGCACACAATTAACATTCAATAAATGTTAATTCTGTTTCCTTTGAATCTTTCTGTTGTATCAATTCCCAATAACCTATTTTATCGGTTTTCGAAGTTTGGATTATTGTCCATTTAGCAAACTGAGCTTCTTAGCTCTCAATGATTCATGGGTCCCTTTGAAACCTGGATGAAAACTGAGAATCTTGCTCGCTGAAAAATACACATACATATACAATTGTGCTGACAGTGGCGGGGGGGTCCCTGGCCCCTGACTGCACTAAGAAGGACACAGGCTTTTAGCTCCGATGTGGCAGCACTACTGCAGGGCACACTTTTCACCTGGTCTGCTGCGCCTGTGCTGTATGCGAGTTCCCCAAAGGACACGTTGGTCTTCTTGTTTCCATTTTCTACCTTTGTCAATCAGAACCCCGCTGGAGGGTGTGTGGCCTTGTTATTAGAATTCATTAGTGTTCTCAGCGCTGAGCTGTGGTTAAAAAAATCTGTCTGGCCAACAGTTTAGTGGTTACCAGAGCGTAAGGGTTGGGGGGTAGTAGAAGAGGGAAAAGGGGATCGAATATATGGTGATGGAAGGAGAACTCACTCTGGGTGGTGAACACACAATGTGATAAATAGATGATGTAACACAGAATTGTACACCTGAAACCTATGTAACTTTACTAACAATTACCACCCCAATAAATTTAATAAAATTTTATATATATATAAAATCTGTCTGGCAATGAGGCTAGCCTGGTGAAGGATTCTTCTCACACACCAAAATCTACTGCTGCACTGAATTTAGAATGCTGTTTATATTCATGGCTTCTGTGTTTTCTCTATGTAACTCTAGAATTCAATCATCTGGGGTGTTGAGGGGTCCCCAAATTAGCAAAACAGAGAGACAAATATAATTTCAACTATTTTACTGTGGGGTCAGAGTGCAGCTGATGAGGCACTAGTTCGCTACACCTGTTACGAAGGGGGCATTTTGAACTGCTAGGCAGCGATGGGTCCCAGGCCCAGGGCTACCTAAATGATTAACTAATAACGCTGATGGTAGACTGCTGACACTGGATGCAAGCTGGGAGGCATGGCTGGGCCACTGATTCAAGCAGTAAAACATGAGAATTCAAAACATGATGAGTTGAAGACAAAGTTGGAAATATATCCCATTAAATTAAAATGTACAGGTATAAGTACTAAGTCAAAAACGATACACAGCAGGATTCATTACCCAGAAATAAGGTGGAGAGTAGCTGTTTCGTACAAGAGTTGTTGGTTTCAAGTGGTGGGTCAGCAAGAAGCGCGGCTTCCACAAGACAGAAAATGAGCTGAATAATCCTGTCACTCCACTTAATGCAATAGTATCATCTTCCATAAGAAGAGGTCACCAAGTAGTGTGGAGCAGGCAGTGAAGGAGGGCCAAGGAGATAATGTGATCTTGAAGTTAACTAACTGTCCTGTTAAGGAGGGTGGTGATATTTCAAAGCTCTGGAACAAGAAAGTGCTGTCCAAACCAGCAGAGAAGGAGTCTGTCTCTAACTGAAGCCTGTGCAATAAAACTAGCAAAAGAGGCACATGGATGGGAAGAGCAGGCATCGGAAGAGCCTCGAAATATCCTGGGCTCTGAATGTTTTTAGTTGCTCTTTTAGACACATGCAGACTGCAGATGCTATAGAATTAACAGAAAAATGCACTAAAGAAATTTCTGTCCAATTTATCACTTAGGCAGTATGCAGACTAAAAATCAGATTATTATTAAGATGCTCACAGGAAACAGGGTTAAATCAAAGGGCTGTGTACCAAGTGTATGATATGCTCTGTGACAGACTTTGCTACTATTATATCCAACTCGGATAAATATCAAAACTGGGCAATCAAGTATATCTTGTAAGGAGCAAACAAATTATTATTCTTTACACAATGTTACTCACTTTCAGAAGAATAAATTGCTTTACTTAAAATAGACCAGATATTTGGTTAGAAATATCACTCTAGAGAAAGAATGGGGGGAAAAAAATCTCTTGCTCTACAAAAACATTTACAAAAACGTTGCCAGAATGGGGAAGAAAAACAACAGTATTGCCATCAGTATTCTTTGCAAGCTCAATGTTTACTCCAGGAGAAATGTCTCTTTTATTGAAAAGGTGCAATTATCATCATGTAACACAAATCACAAAATCCCGATTTTTCTACCTTATCAGCTTTATAAAATCATGTTCCCAAAGGAAACCATTGATTAGTTGCACATGTTCTTTCTGTGACATCCCAAATACTTAATTGTCAGTTATCTTTTCTTCTTCGGTAAGTAAAATGTAGTCACAAAATTACAGAGGGACTTGTTCTGCCTTAACCTTCGCTAGATGCCATCATGCAGTGGAAAACACTGGTAAAATATCACAGGATAACGCCGTTCGACAAGGGAGACATATAAACACTGTAATGATTTCCCACGAGTTTCCATTTTAGAAAATTGTCACTAAGGCGAGCATAAACGGTGACACATCTCCACTGAGGACACGAGGAAATCGAACGCTGGCATTCTAGTTAGGACCAAACCTACCCAGCAGCCAATTATAACAGGAACGGAACATCTAGTTGAAAACTTGGACAAGACCACTTTGCTAACCTTCTAAGATTGCTGCACAAAGCGGCATTGTTTTCACCGATTTGATCCTTTTATTCTCTTTTCAAAACATTATAAAAAAAATCACCCACATTTATTCCCATTGTCTATCAAGGTTTGTTACAAACTGCAAGGAACCCCTCTATCACAAAAGCCAGGACACTGAACTAAGTTGGGAGGTTTCTAAGAGTCCTTAAAGCCCTTTCCTTAGTCCATCTAGTTTGGTTTGAAACGTCCGATGGTTGGGGTGACAAAGTTCACGACAGTTTTTCCCTCTCTTCACCAGGAAAGATGCTTCATAACACACCTACCTACCTCAGAGGCGCAGCTAAAAACAAGGAGGGAGAAAAATCAATACCTGCTCACTGCAGTAAGTGGGCTGCAGTGTCAGTGTCCTCTGGGACTGAAACCTACCCGCCCATGGAGGCCTTGCCATCCTCAGTCTCCCACTTACTCGTTCCGTTCCGCAGCATTTGCTACAATTTCACAAAATGAGCCACAGGAACGCTTTTAAAAAACCAGCCAGTAAACAGACCTAAGAAGGCTCAGGACTTCCTAAAACATAAAAATCAGATGTGCTTCTGAAGAACCTCTGTACCATGCATCCTTCTTTTTGTATGTGACACCATTCCCAAGACATATCTACTCAGTGCCTAGAAAAAAGTCGCGCTATTCCTAGAATTCAAACAGACATCTGCTGTGGTTTCACAGGCCCTCAGAGAGTATCTTGCAAGAAATCTGAGGACCTGCACTAAAGGCTGAAAGCTAATGAGGGGCTATTTAAGATGGTAAAAAAATCTGAGGAAAAAAAAAAATAATGCAATTTGGCTTCAGAACGATTCGAAAAAAATACCATTTCTGATAGTACAGCTAAAAAGACAAAACTAACAGTGGAACAATAGAAACTGGAAAACCAACCACCTTGTGAGCTATTTTAATATCAAAATTTATGTTCTGGAATATTTATTCACATACAAATATTTATTTTAACACTTGCTAAGCACTACCACTGGCACAACAGTTAGCCAAACAAACATGGTCCTGCCCTCCCAGGACTTACAAGTCTAGTGGGGAAGATGGATGGTATTCAAAGCATCACAGTAATGAATGTGAAATTCCAAACTGAAACAAGCACCTTTAAGGGAAGTAGCTGGCTGTTTCAAGCATTCGTAACAAATCACTCTTAATAACTTGTGGGGTCAAGGAAAGAAAGCTTCCCTGGGAAGGTGATCCTAGAGCCGAATGAGTGAATAGGGTTAAGGGAGTGGGGTATTTCAGGCACAAAGCAGAGCATGCTCAAAGGCCTGTGGAAGGTGGAAGCAAGGTATCAGAAAAACAGAAAGGCAGCCAGTGTGGCTGTGCCTGAGAAAACAATAAAGCTGAGCACTAGAGGAGGAAGGAGAACTGAGATGGATGGTTGGGTGGGGCTTCTGGGTCAAGTGAAGGCTTTTGCTCTTTCTCTTCAGTGGCTCTGGGAGCCATTGAGCGGTGTTACCTGAGTGGGTGGTAAATGGGTTACCTAGGTACACATGACATGATCTGATTTATATTTTGACTACAACTGGAACAGCAGTAGTGTTCCTCACATCTAGTTATCACACATTAAATCTTTTTTGGCTGTCTCTAAACTGCTTCTTAATCAAGCCACTGAGTCAATGTTAACAACTATAATTTCATTTCCTATTTGGTTTCTTTTTACGTTATCTGCCTGGTCTGTTTTTCTTAGATTCTTGATCTCTTCTTATGCCTTCAATTGTTTTAGACATTTTCATTTTCGGTTTCCATTAAATTATCCTCGTACTTGAAGTTCTTGGGATTTAATCCTGCTGTTTTGTGTCTGCTGACACAATCCTACCATTATAGCTGTTTATTTTCTTCTGTGTTTTACAGTTTTGGTTCATGAGCTCATTGTCAGTCATGGCTTTATCTGTGGGATAGGCCAGGCCGGGTTCAAGATATGTCCTCCCTGAGTGGTGTTGCTTCTATCCCTAGGAAGCAGATTTCAACGATTTCGTTAACTTTTTAGATGGGGCGTTATGAGACCATGCAGACACTGAAAATATAAATCCTAAACTCTCACAAAACATGGTTGAGAAGCATTAGAAAAACTTTTGTCCACGATCAGAGTACTTTTCATAGGTCAGTGGCCTCCAACAAAGTGGGTTACAGGCATGTGGGGAGTTAAGCAAGATCATTGATTGTGATTCAGGAAAACAAATATTAGAATTTCTATTTATTTTAGATTAAAATATAAAGAAATATAACTCCTAATTTTTAATGTATGGCTTATAGTAGCACATGTGTATAACTTATTAAATACACATATAGTGGAGTGTTATGCACTTTTTTTTAATAAGGATATATAGGCAGTCCTAGGCCATCAGATTACGCCTCTGACCATAGTGCAATCGTTTGTAATAGCCAGTAAGGCCCAATCTATTCCAACAGCACTACTGAAATAGTCTATCTTAGCCTCGTTTATCCTTTCACTGAGGGTGTAGCTCTATTATTGGAAATGCGCTTCCTACCTCTTTTCAACTGGCCACCTCCTCCTTATCCTTCAAGTCTCAGCTCAAGGGTTATCTCCCTTAGGAAACTTTCCCTAAACCCTCAGCTGGGACTAAGTTATTTCTTTTTTGGTGAAATTGCAGAATTTCATGTGATGTGATGACTAATATTGGATCAAGTCATGTTAACTTTCACCAATCTTAACCTACCAAATACAGCAAATTTCATGTGATCTATAACAACAATATCTATTTAATGTCTACTCTGCACCAGGTTCTTTATCTTATATAATTTTCATGATACTGTGACACAGTATCACTATCCAAATTCTATATGAGAAAGGCGAAATTACCTGTGCAAGGTTTCTCAGAGGGCAAGGGGACAGTCCAGATCTTGCTAGTCTCAAAAAGACTGATCAACCAATGTATCAATTCACTGAGTCACTCATTCAGTCATTCCATTAAGAACTATTGACATTTATTGCATGCACAACAGCACTATGCTATATAGTTTGGTTCTTTTCTTACTGAATTTTATTGGAATCCTTTACTTTCTTTATATACATTTTCCCACTGTATTTATAAATTTATCCCATAGACAAATTTAAGGGAGCCATTGAAATTGAATCCCTTAAAATACATTCCTGATTTTCCTTCGATTTTAAATTTATCTTAATATCTCAACTAATTCTTACAAGTATATAAAGACTGCCAGAAAAAGAAAGGCAACAAATTCCATTAATCTCTGTCCTATATTAAAACAAACAAACGAATGAACAAACAAACAGACAAACAAACAAAAAACAGAAAACAAAGCAAGAGTAAAATCCGAGTCTGGCTTCATAACATTTCAAAACCTATCCAACAATCTCTGACCAACTAAACTCGTTTTTGACTGGGTAAAATACTTAAAAGCCACATTTTATACTCTTCTGATTCACTTAAATTACCTAAGTGTATGTTGAATAACAGTGTGACTCAATTACATATTATAGATAGCATCAGAATTTTTCTTGATGATCCAATAGAAAAAATTCTAAAAGCAATTATAAACTAGCTACTTATCTATAAGTCAAAACTAAGATCAGGGGATTAACACATTTGAATAAGACTGTATTACAAAGCAAACAAAAACTGATTTAGTAATACAAATAATGGAGTAAAACACTAAATTAAATACAAACCATAAAATATGCTTATGGAAGTGCTGTCTTATTACTTTTTAAGAGAAGAAATACTAATCAGAACTAGGCTTGTAAGATATTGCTTGGAGATAGTCGCAGGAGACTGGTTTTTAATGAAAGATTTATAATTAGCCTCGCCTATGCATGGTGATGAATTGATGTTCTAAAGTGCTTGAAAACAATTTGCTCTCTCAAGTCCCTTAAACATTCCCCCAACTACCTAGCTTATTTCTCTGATTTGTTTAGCATTCCCTTTCTTTACATACTGTGCACTTGGACACAGCTCTAGCATAACTGGGTTTCACGTGGTATATTTTAGATCGATTAGGCCTTCCTAGGTACACATGTTCTTACTGTATTATAGGGAAGACACACTGTAATGGTCAAATATCTGTTTATTTCTTTTTAATGAAGACCTTCTACACCATTTCATATTTGTCCAGTTACAGGTACTACACTGAGTCTCCTCTTTAAACGTTACAGTTATGCTATTAATGTGTTACATGAATTAAAGAACCCTGGATGAGCAAAGCTCAAAGCACAGTACTCAGTGGGAACACTTAGAGGAAAATGGCTAGAGAGTGAGACAGAAACTTACTTGAAGATGAGGAATAAGTCCTCAGAGAAATGATACAAAGAATGAAAAGTGGCCCTTCTAGAGATGGTTCATAGATCTAAAGTTGACAACTAATCTATGTAGGAAATAATAAAGAAGTGGGGGAAGAGGCCTTGCCCTCTTGGCTGCAACAAAAAATGTAGCCAATGAAATTGTTCACGTAAAACACACAGGTGGGTTAATAATAGCCCAAAGAGACTACACCAAGGGAGATGAAACACAATGGCAAGAAAGATGAAAAAGTAGGCCTCTATGTACATGGCTGCTAATCACTGAGCAGTAAGTCCAAGTAGGAACCTGTTCTCTGAGTTCATGGAAAGAAGAATGTATCTCCTCTGGTCCTTCTCCCAAATCTAACACTGAAATAAATTCTCCCATATCTTGGAGGTAAATTATAGATGTTTATTTAGGGACGTACATTCAACAGTGAACACGCACCCTTTCATGGGAGTTTTCCAGATTATACCAGCCTTTCTTTGATAGATTCCCATGTATCCCTGGGAGGTAGGAACAGAATGATTGTACAGAAGGCTACTCCACACTTAAGCAGAAACACTTGAATTCTCTGCCACTGGAGGTTATGGTATAGGCTGCCAGTTGCCTACCCAAGATCCAGTCTTCCCTTCTTCCTTATTAATGGAACAGCAATTTTGCTGGGGGGATGTACCAAGATACCAAGCTAAAAAAAAAAAAGCAAATACCAATGACAATAACAACCCCTCCCCAAACATTTCCCATATTTTCTTGCCCAGTGACACTGATCTGGCCACTACAATGTCAGTGGAAGTCACAGGATGGTAAAGATCCAAAAAGCTCCCTAAAAGTGAATGGTCAGGCTCTGTTGGCCCTCATCTTTTTGCCCATATCTCCACCCCTTCCCTCCCTTTTCTTGCCTGGAACATTATCATGATTTCTGAACTCAGCTGCCATCTTGTGATCATGAGGGAAAGACCAAAAGAATCAAAGGGATTCAATCCCTGATAATCTTGAGCCACTGAACCAAAACTCAGAAATACCTACCACTAGTAACATTTGAGAAAATAATATGTTTGCGGAAGACGAACCCCAGCTTTAGTTAAGTCCTTTTATTTGGGCTTTACCCGTGGTAGTATACAAACACCTATTGATACAGATGTCTTGCCTCTATAGATCGTAAAGTCCTGTTTTTGGCCCATACAGCAGAGTACTGGGTAGAGTACTTAAAAGAAAAAGAGAGAGAGAGGAAAAGAAACAAATCTGCTCTTCTACTTCTACTGTTTTAATACCGGGTACAATACGTTTAAAAGAAAGGAAGGAAGAAAGGAAGAAAAGGAGGGAGGGAAGGAGGGAAAAATAGAGGAGAAAAACAACCAACCCTGATATTCTATTTTTAACTTACTACTTTAAAAAAGACCATAAGATAAGTAGCCTATGAAAAAGCAATTAGGTTCACACTTACACTGCATTATCTTTAAAAAGCAAGAAAAGGACCAACACGTGAAAAACTTGTCTGCCTAACACAGCAGGTACCAGGAACACATATTATGAACAGTAAAGAAATCAAGCATATAGGTAATGAGATGAGATTAAACAAAGAAAAGTGTAAGCTGATTACTCAGAAAAATATCCTACCAAATTGGGTCTATTATACAAATCATAGACAGTATCCCTACGGAAATGGAAAGAGTTTCATTAAACGCATTTTACAAAGGATTGTCCAAATCCTTTAGAATGAGCCATGGGGAATAATTGAACATTGGTTGGTGGAAGAAAATAGAATTCTCCTTTAACAGGTCTTTTTAATCACAAATTTTATGATCTTTTAACAGCTTTCTATTAAGAGCAATTAAAGGGAGAGAGCAAAGGTTTACACTAATATGCTAGCAACTTAAAATGACTACACACATCTTCAAGTAGAAGTTTTTTATCTTGAAGATCTTAGCTAAGCTTGAGGGAGAAACACTAATTTCCTCTCAAAATAAATAAATAAAGAAGCAGCAGCTGTGCGACGAGCCTCTGGTGTCCAAAGGTAACATACTTGCATTCATTTCTGATTCTTGCCCGTACCTGTCCCCGGTACACAGGCTGCTGAGGAACTGGACATCACTGGGGTGAGGAGGACGAGCAGGGGAAACACAAAGGTATGACCAAATACAATGGTGGGACCAATGCACAACCAGCTGGACAGCCCATCAGGCCAACACGGTAACCACGCTAGTCATCCAGACAAGGGATCCCAGGCAGTGGTCTTCCCCACCACCCTCACCCCCAGCCTGTCCCAACTGTGCCCTGGTAAGGAGCCAGGGAGGTACCTGGGAGCAGCTGACAGGTGTGCTCATATTGTGTGCCAACAAATCTTTTTTGTGTATATTTCCCCAAGGTTCAGCTGGTTGTGATCACCTGCGGGCAGCCAATGGTCAAGTGAAAACTACAGCTATTATTTTATAGTTACCTAGAATTAACACGTAGGCCGTTTCAGTTTACAAGAACTGGATGCACTTTTGAACGTTTGTTTATTTAAATTGTTTAAAACTAATCTTAGGCAAGTTTCTGAGGTTCTCTGTACGTCAAAGAGGGCCACTAACATATCTACCTCAGAGGTTGTAGTCATGATGAAAGGAGATTCATGTCCATAAAAAGCAGCTGCTACAGTGCCTGGTTATACCGTAAGTAACTAATAGATATTGTTATTTATTATTATGCTTAGTGGTAGTATAACATGAACAAAAATAATCTGACTATGACAGTAGCTAAATAACTTAAATATCCGACTTAAAGAAAGGGAACATTTTTTATATGGTTTTACTTGTGTCATTATTAACTTTTTCTTTAAAAAGCTTGTGCTTTGTATGTAATCCAATTATGTTGTAACTTCCTCACCTCTGAATGCCTGTACTACAGGCAAAAGTATTTGTTCTATAGACTTTTTACACAGAACTATTTAGTCAGATCTTCAAAGCACTATCTCTGGGGCCCAGTAAGCTCAGACATGACCTAGCTCTTTTTTGAATGGTGTTGCCTCTCTACTATCAGTGAGACCTCCAATCCATTGATTTGGAACTTTCTCACTTCCATCAGCCCCCTCTGACTCTTCTGCCCTCATTGTCCAACTTAAGATTCCATGATCTACCATCATAATCAGTTTCCTAAAACGCCTCTAACACCATCAGCCCCTCTCCCTCTGTTGAACTCAGGACCCCCCGGTTCTGGATGAATCCTAGCTTCTCTTACCCATGCCTTGACCCAAGCTACTAAACACTGCGAGAACACCACACGATACAAACAAACCGGTATCACTTTAAATTTAAGCTCTTATACACAAAATATTGACTTGCTACTTTTTGCTAGAACAGTGGTTCTCAAACTTTAGTCAGCATCCGAGTCACCTGCAGGGCTTGTTATAACGCAGACTGCTGGGTCCCACCTCCCGTTTCTGACCTGGTAGGTCTGGGGTGGGGCCTCAGAATCTGCACTTCAAAGGAGTTTCCAAGTTCCCAGGTGATGCTGATGCTGCTGGTCCAGATACCACATTTTGAGAACCACTGCTCTAAAGGAACCACGTTACCCATTTCATACCTTCTCCTCTCTTCTTGAATCTCCCTGACCCCTTCTTCCAACCTCCCTCTCAGCTGATAACCACTGTTCACACTTCAGTGAGTATATCGAAGCCACACAGCCCAATGTCCCTCATGTTCACCCCACCTATTCCACCACATCACTCTTTCCTCAAACGCTAATCCTTCCTCCTTATAATAGAGGAAGTGCCCCTCCTTCTGTTGGAAGGAAGTGCCTCTCCTATTCTCGTGATACTCTGGCTCTTAGCCCACCATTGACTTTCTCAAATATTTATTTCTTTAGTTATAGTCCTTCTCTCCTCTGCCTATTCACTATCTAATTCTGTTTCCATCCATCCATCCATCCATCCATCCATCCATCCATCCATCCATCCATCATCTTTGCTGAATCACTCCTATCAGCATGTAAACATGCTCTAGTATTTCATTTGCAAACAACAGAACAAAATAAACAAACCAAAAATATCCCTCGGATATACAGCTTATTCTCTGCTCCCTTTCATGGCAAAAGTTCTCAAGAGTATTCTACGGATGTTGTTTCCATCCTCTTCAAACTGAGTTTGGCCTCCACCACCGTTCTCAGTTTGTCAAGACCACAGATCGTTTCATATTGCTAACTTCAATAGCTACTTTTGTCCTCACTCAACTTCTGAGCAGCCAGCACTCAACCAGATAACCGCTCTCCCACTTCCTGAAGTACTCTTTTCTTTGTTTCTGCAACTCTTCTGTTTTTTTTTTCTCCTATCTCATTTCTACTCTCGTTTGTTGCCTCTTCTTTTTCCACCCGACCTCAAAATGTTGGGCTTTTTCAAGGCTTGGCCAGCAGCCTCTTCTCTCCTCACACCCGCTCCCCAATGGAGCCTACCAGCTGCCATGGCTTTTAAGACCTTCATGCCGATGAGGTACAAATTCACATCTCCAGGCTGGACGTGTCTTCTTGAACTAAATACCTTTCTAACATCTCCACTTGAATTTTTTACAGACATCTTCAATTCAAATGTCCGAAGCAGAACTTGGTATTTCCTTCAAAAACAAACACTCCCACCCCATCCCCCAAACTGCCACTCTCTCCTCCTCCATCACCTTCCTCACCTCAGCAAATGAGAGCACCATTCACCCAGCTGCCAAAGCTGAAAGCTTCCTTCCCTCACCTTCCACATCCAGCCTCTCATCACCATCTGGAGCTCCTCTCCACTCACTCCTAAAGCTGCGGCCACGGTGGTCTTCAGAGCCACAGAGGTGCCTTCACTGCTTCCATCCGCAGCCTCTGCACGTGCTGCTCCCTCGCCCTTCTCCTGCCACACCTGATCAACCTCCTCAGTCTTGTCTCAGCCTAAATGTCGCCTCAGGTGTCGTCCTCCCTGGCGACCCGCTTGGATGCCAGCATTCACTCTCACTCCCTGGTAACTTTTCCTCACTCCCTATTTGTTTCCTTTATAGCACCTGGAATTATTTCCTTTATGTGTTTATTTGGTTTTGTCCACTCAACTCCGGCACCAAAAGGGCAGGACTGGGGCTGCCTCTTTCACCCTTTACCTCTGCACCCAAGACAGGGCTTTGAATGCATGAGGATTGTTCCAGAGGCAGAATCAGGGCCAGCAAAGGTAAATACTGAGAAGGGAAATTTTGGCCTACAGTAAAGAGAAACTTTACAACTGAAGTCTCCCATGGAATGTTATACTTTGGGAGCTAACAAGTAACCACTGTAGCAAGTTTTTGACCAAAAGCAGCTGGTGGCCCAGTTGCTACAGACTGTTGTAGCAAGGATTTTATAGACAGGTAGGAAATTAAGCAAGGCATTTGCTAAGAAAAAGAGTAATATCTAATACTTACATAATATTTTATGGCTTGCTAAGTGGCTTCCCATATACCCTGGTCACTTAATCCTCATAACCACCTCTGAGGTAAATAAGATCAAGAGGATTTTGTGGTTGAGAAAACTAATTCTGAGATGTTAAATGATGTGCTTCCCTTCCTAATAACACCAAGCTCAGATCCTCCAAGGTGGGCAGTCTGCCCTTTGGGGTGGGTGAGCACTCAGCTCTTGCACCATTTCCCAGTTGCACTGTCTCTCTGAAGGGTTCTTGGGTTCCTATTCTTACAACCTTCTGGTTGTTCAGGGGTCAGCTGCTCCTCCTTCACTCACAGGCTAGAGGTGGGCCCACAACCCCTCCCTTAAGCTCTGGAGCAGAGCCAAGGTGTGGCTGAATATTTAAGCCAGACTCAACCAAGGAGGACGACTGAGGGAAACAGACAGAGAGGGTTGACTAGATGGTGTGGCTTACAAATTACCAACAAAATAAGCCATTGCTCATCTAAGTCTTGGGGAAAATAAACCAAACAGAACAGTGATGCTGCCATTTGGTGGTGTCAGACTTACCCTGCTACTCCAATGAAACCCTTTTCAACCCCGTTATTACAGTTCATTCTAAGCTGAACATTAATAAGGATCAAAAGGGAAACCGGAAACGGCCTTTCAGTACACTTTTTAATGGCAAAATGCAGGTTGAAAAGTAACAAGTTTAATTTGTCTTTAATTTTTAAATCTTTTTATCATAAGTGCTAAACACAATTGCTAGAATTTGAAATTTTACTTTGTTTTATTTTTTACATAGTGCACCATGTTTTTGTTTTGGGAAGAGGAAAACTGCTACTTGCTACTGTTGTCTTGAGTATAATTTTGCAACCAGAAAACAAACAGAACTCTTTTAAAACATGCCTCCGAGTAATGAATAACGCAGTGAGACGCTTCCCAACTGTGATAACGTCTCATCTTGTCTCACTGATATTTTCTTATGAGGGTTTATGGGTCAGAGTAAACTCCTTCGGACTCATCTGACATTCCCTTTGAAACTAATTACATTAAACAGCAGGTGCCTACTCCAAGTCAGGGAATTCAGTGCACTTGAGGTTAATGCTCTCATTTTAAAGGAGCTTCTTAACGCTTAAGATATCCTCAGCTCCAGTAAGTAGCTGCTCTTAGAATCCACTCCGAATGTTTTTGTGCTTAAAAATGAATTGCCTAATAAGAAAAATCTACCTTTCACGTTAAGGCTTTTAACAGACCACTGCAATGACCAAGCACATGTACGTGGGGTATGGGCTGCCGGGAGAAGGTGATGGACCTGGACCTGTGTTTGAACTCTCTCCCTGTTACCCCAGTTTTGATAGAATAGGCATTTCTTCACCAAGAAATTTGCATGTAACGCAAATTTAATTAATGCAAACAGGGACTCCTCTGGACAAAACAGTGATGCTGATGCTATCACAAATGAATGGATCTGTGATTTTTCATTGGCTTATGTTATTATTCTGATGAATGGCGACACAATATGAATATTTAGCAAACCCCAAGATAACACTTTTTTAAATACAACAACTTGACTCGAAATAAACATAGAAGCAATACAATCATAGTTTTAAAACAGTTGTTCATTACTTTGCTGCTTGTATTTGAAGGATGTGGATGAAGTGTGAATAGGCTGCCCTGCTGACACTATATGCTAAACTCCTGGGCTTGGCCTGAAAGTCTGCCTTGGTCAGTAACTCAAATAGATTTGACTCTGAGATGAACAGAATAGAAAGAAAATGGCTTATATTTTATGTAGATGATATACGGTAGAGCCAAACATTCAAAAATGTTTAAAAATAATACGTTGTAATTGCCTTAAGGCAGGCAAAGAACAAAAGAGAAAAGAGACTATATAAGACACCCTTTAGTGACGCAATCGTCAGCACAATATGCAAAATTTAAATAATATTCCATTTAAGAGAAAAAAGAAGGGAAGGGAAGTGAAAGTAATAACCAAAATAAAGCCTAAATTATTGTATCTGTGAACAATAATGTCAAGAAAGTTCACTTGAGCTCCTTATTAGGAATAAATAAGAATTTCATTTACTTTTGTCTTTGGGATGAATTTCATAATTATCCTTTTAAGTACTGAGAAGAAAATATTATTTATTGAAAATGGAACCTTCCTTTAGTCTGATTTCCTAAGGCAGATCAATAACTAGTGATACCTCATGTTATTATTGTCAATACTAGTACTATTACTATTGAAATAGCTTTCTAAAAAGAGTTAATATTTTTCCAAATGGAAATATCCAATGCTTAGGGAAATACTTAATGTATTATCCATTGAAGATAATATAAGAAAATCCCGAGGATGGACCTAACCTTTGTTATTTTTATTTTTAAATTTAATACCAGTTTTTATTATATTAACATGCTTTGTTGAAAGCTAAGTAGCTTCTCTGAACCACCCACATAACAAACCAAATTAATCTCCCTTTAGTATTTGGGCATTGCGGTACACATTTCTTTCAAACACACGTATTAACATTGTAGTTGTTTGGAGATCTGAGTGGCCAAACGAAATTCCTCAAAGGCAAGGATTTCGTGTCAATAATTTGCTCTGTGCCCGGCAGCTCTCATAGTAGACGCTCAAAACACCTACTGATCATTGGTCTCTTTTTCCCATTTGTTGACAGTAGGCTACAAATTCTGATAAGTATAAAACTTCATTCCATGAGAAATGCTTTTGTTATCACGTATCAGGTTAGATGACCCATAGGTCTTTTTTTCCAGCAGCACAAATTAAGTGCCCTATAATTCTAAATTTTTGTAATACAAAAAGCATTTTAACTTGCTACAAAATACTATTACCTGTTACACGTTAAATGAAATGTGATCAAACATGTGCTAAAATAACTGCTCAAAACAAAGGGAACTGCAATCTTTACCAGATGATTAAGTAGCAGTGGAACATGACACAACAGCTCCTTAAGTTCAAGTGCATAAGTAGGGAAGCACTGGCGGTCCATGACACACAGCAGGTACTTAACACATGTAAGTTCCCTTCCCTTTCCCCTTGGCATTCACTACTGTTACGGAGTCTGGGGTAAAATTTCTATTATCTACTAAGCCATTCTTCCCTGGAAACGAAATGTGTGTCCCAAAGGAAATGACTAAGGCACAAGCAGAAGGAGTTAAATTACTTTCTTTCTGCCTTTCCTTTTCACCACTTCCTACCTTCTATCTCATTCTCTTGACTGTCTGTAAACGTAGGTTCTAAAAGCCACATGTTAAGATACAACCATAACCTTTCAGGGTGGTGTACATTCGAAGGACAAGTCACCTTCCAAAATTAAAGCAGACTGATGGGTAGAGATTCAAAAACTCATAAATACGAAAAAGGAGGCACCACCTATGGTTAACATACATTTGATTTTTCAAGTTTATAAAAAAAGGGGTGCTCAAACTGTGCCGGCAAAAAAGTAGATTCTGTGAGCATGAGGGAAATTTGGGGACAGTGATAAAAATGTTCTAAAAATGATCATGTTGATGGTCTCAAAACTCTACAAATTTACTAAAAATGATTGAATTGTACACTTATAATGTATATATTTTATGATATGTAGATTATACTTCAGTAAAGCTATTTTAAAAAGTGCTTCTTTTCTGTCTTTCCATTCTCCTATAGCTCCCATTCAAGAGCCTGCCAGCTGTTGTGGCTAAGTAAATATTGTAAGATACTGACCAAGTTTTTCTTGGGTCAGGAAAAAGATCGTTAAATACGGCTGCTACTTGGTTTCAGACGTTGCCAAGAGAATGGGGAGAAACAGTTTTTTCCCCTAATGAAAGACTAATTAAACATGCCATTTTTGTATACATAATTGTATGTCTCGCAGAAATAGTACTGACCTACTAAAAATATGCTAAACGGGCCCAAATTACATCTTCAGCCTGCATTAGGACAAGTCCAAAATGAGGAATTTTAAATGGATTTCAGTAACTTAATGTCCCACTATCTAAATGAGCCAATCAATGCTCACCTTCATAATCTGCTTTAATTTTTTTACGGTCAACACACTGGCATCACACGGAGTGCTGGCAGCGTGGTGTTGAGGCATTCTAATATTTCTCCTACAATATCACTGTACCTTCAGTTTGCTGGTTACCTTCTGGCTTCATGGACCCGGCTCCTGTGTGAGACAAGCCATGAGCAATGTCAAGATCACCGTCCTGCCCTGACTCTCCTTTCCTAGACTTATCCTGGGAAAGACAAGGAAGGGAGAGCAGGCAAGGGAAGGGCTTCTTTTTCTTCATTTCTTTTTCATTTTTTTTAGTTTGATCAACTGGATACCAACTAGCCTTCTCTCCCTACCTTGGACGTGAGAGCTCGTATTTATTTCATAGGAAAAGCACTGAGTAGGGATTCTCTGTATCATACTAGATAGTGGAAAGAGACACGGAGTAAATAAATCGTGGTGATCGCCAATAAGGACACACCACCAACTCAACACACCAGGATTGCCCGCATGCCTCCTCTTTCACCTTGTACCCCCCTTCTGCTCTCCAAGCCTGTCTCTTGTGTGAAGGACTTGAGAAATTGGTTGGGTTTTTCTGGGACTAGAAAAAGAGCAGAGGAAGAAATGTGAAGGACAACTGCTTTTTGTTACAGAAGCAAACAAATTATATTCATATTCTCCTAAAACTTTTATTACCAGGGTAGGAGTACAGGCAGACAACAGACAGAGCTGAAGTGAAATGAACTTGCCCCGGTCCCCCATAAACAAGGAAAACAGCCCATAACAAAATGTTTCCATTATACAGAATAACATTCATGCGAGTGCTTTTAGAACAATCACTTGTAGTCCCAGTTTATTTATGAGATAGAACCTAATGAGTTCTGCTACCACAGGGAAGCAGCTTCATGATACAATTTTAAGAGTATTTTACTTATGTTTAAAATTACACACTGCAAACAACTTAAGTGATTTAGTTGAGCTTGACTAATATGTGTATTACTGAATAACAAATACATGTTTTATTATATAAATATATGCACTATTTGTTCATAATTGGTTTTGACAAGTGGTTTTGGGTCTTTAATGAGTCTGGAAGGGAAAGAAAGCCACAATCGGTAGGTTAGCCTAGCCTTCGTTTTTGAGATATAAGTCATTGTTGGATACAGCTTCAAGTCAAATATTTATAAATTCAACATCTGTAACTACCTATCATGGAAAGACATTTCAAAACCAAATGTGATTGCTGACAAAGGCTACGGGTGGACTGTTGTATAAATGGAGATGGCACAACTTGTAAATAAGAAGTGAGCTGTCAGCACAACTTATATACATTTATGTTTAAGGCCAGACGGCTCTGCGGTGGACATCACATGATATCTGAAGATTACCTAATTTTACCCCAAAGGCAGGAGGAAAGATTTTATTTAGTTTTCTTGAAATCGGACATGCTTAAAATTAGTATTCTGTGATTATTCCTCTATGTGTTACTCACTGGAGACATCTGCATAAGTGATGACCACAAATGTTCTTGTTTCAAAAGCACCCGCACACATCTGATCACATTAATTCAAGTTTCCATTTAAGTAGATATTCATGGCTTCCAAATAAGATTTTTCTTTTTGCCTTAGGATTTTAGGGAGGGGTCGTCCGTCCTCCCTGGCTTCCATCCTGGTCCCCAAATCTACACCCCTTTTCACAATGCAGCGGGCAAGCAGGGTCGCAGGCTGCTCCTTAACTATGGAAGCAAATCAATAGCAGCTGAATGCCATCTGCTTCGGGCCGCAGAACAGAACCAAAGTGTAAGCCATGCATCTTCCCTTATTGAAAGGTTATTTTATGCAAGTAAACAATTCATCGTCTTCTTGCACGCTTGATGCTCATTTACCACTTTGATCAATAAAATATGCAAAACAACAAAAAAATTGAATCCTAAGAGTAGTTCTGATGCCAGCGTGATAGTTAATCAATACCCGGCCTCTGTTCACTAGGGCAAGCGGTGGGGGTACTCTGACTGTACCCTGTGAAATCCAGAGAGGCAGGCACGGCTCTTTCAGAGAGCACTGTGCTAAGAAGGGAGATACATTACGTTTACCCTACAGATTAAATAGGAGAACGCACTGTCACTGAATGAAATCAAAACACTAACATCAACAGGCTTGAATGTTACTGATTCAAGCCAGTACTTCTCAAAGCTCAAGAAAAAGTAATCTTGGTTTCTATGCCTTTTAGAATCTCAAAGACAAATATTGGATAAAATCACTGACATGGACCTTTGGACAGCAACCCTTTCGGCTATTTCTACACTCTGTCTTATTAAGTCTTGGTTTTCAATGTATTCATGTTTCACGTGAACTCAGTTTTTCTTCTAAAAACAAACTGCTGTGGGAATTTCTTGTGCACAGTGTTTCTTTTAGTCATACCACAAACTGCCTGATTATAGTAAACCTCTTGACGATTCAGGCAGAATACTTTTCTCCCAACAAAGAAAACTGTATTATTTCACAGATGCTACCGTATAAAATCCCCAATTTAAGCCTGTTTCCTATCAAAATACAAAGGACTAAAACAACCTGGAATGTTTTCCCTTTTAACTAGGTCTCTCTAACTCAATTGTAAAGTTTGGCATAGCAAAAGAATAAAAAAAAAAAAAGATAAATTAGACATCTTTCTAGAAAATCTAAAAAGCAGTTAATAGAAGGAAAATCATTGGCTGTGAAATAAGAATTGCCCCTGAGAAGGCTTTTGTTTTCGCATGTTTTCTGATTTTCTGTATACTATAAGAATGACAAGAGTTACCTATTAATCAAATACTGTTTCGTTTTCCAGATAACTATTATAACACAGTTTAAAACCCAACTTTTTTATTCCTTACCCTGATCTACTGAATTAATCACAATCACACACGTCTCTCTGATAGTGAGATAAAATCTGTGTATCCACAAATATATTTTGTCCTATTTTCTCACATGTATATCTAATGGCACTGTTAAAGATCTAAGTGATATATGGGGAAAATGTGTAATGCTATTTAATAGCATTAATAGCATTAGAGAGAAGGAAAAGAAATAAATATTAAAAGTCTTAATGGGATATCTTCAGTCTGAAAAAAAAATGAAAAATCCTAATTTCTATCCCCCATGTTTGTATTCATTTCACATCAAAGACTATTACGGACATTTTTCTTTACAAAATATTTAGCTGAGACTAACATTTCTCCAAAGTTCTCCATTATGAGACAAACTAAATTATACAGCATTGATTGTGGGAAGTAATTTCCTTGCGACATTTCTAGCTTCATAAAATAGAATTCTCTATTTCTAGCTTTTATGTTAAAATCGTCATTCTAGAACTGTAGCCAACTCATCTACTCAGATTTAAAAAAAAACACACGCAGCATATACATACTAATTTAAATATTTATTTAAGTCAAATAATGGTGATGAAATTAATAACAACACCATGACTACAGAAGTGCAGTAGCTCTGAGTCAATGACCCAACCAGCAGCAAGGCTATAATTTAAAGGCAGAAATTTCCAGTGCATGCACCGTTAGCCACAGTGAACCTGTTACTGCTCTAAAGGGAATTGTTTGCCTCTTATTAGATTTTCTACAGCACAGCCATAAGTGATAAATGTACTGCTGTACTCACTGTCAAGTTAATCAATGCTGCCAAAGTTTTGTTGACCTAACAGTAATCCATAAAGTAAGCAGCATTTTCTCCAGCCCTATGACATCTCAGTCCACAGAAGGCTAAGGCTCCAAAAGCAGCGTCACATCAGAAAGAGCTGGGGTGGGGGTCGAGGTGGGGGTGGGGTGGAGGGAGAGGGTTGATAGGATAGACAGATTGGGTGATGTTCAAAATTAGCAGGGATTATGGGTCCCCTGTCCTGATAAAAAAAGCATCGAAGGTCACAACCACACACACACACACACACACACACACACAAACCCCTAAATTTGATGTTTAAAACCCTAATAAATGAATAACTCTCCTGATGAAAGGTTCCTTCCACAACCCCCCATCACTCACCTCAAAAACAAAACAAATAATGAAACACCCAAACCTTCAAGAATCTCAAAGCAAAACAGCCATTTTTGGTGTATGGTCTATGCCGTCTACAGTTCAATGCACTGATCAAATCCAGTACAGGGCACCCGCAAGAAGAACGGCCATGTGGACAGGAAAGAAAGCCCCAGATTTTGCTTCACTGTAAAGCAGAGCATGTGAGAGACATGACCATTAGAAATGAGAAAAGAACGGAAACAACAGGAGAGGGAAAGCTGCCCTGCAAACAAACCGCTGCCGTGCTTTCACAAGCAATTATAGACATATGAAATATGAATTGCAATTGATTTTTCTTCTTGGGGTCACTCTACTCCATGTTTTACGCACTCTAAGGCATTTATTTGGGCTGCAAACTGCCACGTTTTGTAGAATGACCTGAGCAGTGTAATCCTTGCTCAGTCACGGGCTCTTCATTGTGGCTTCTCATCCTTGACACTTGTCCCTCCCAAAAACTTACTGGCAAGGGACTCCTTGATAAAGACATGGAACAATGCAATTACCGGCGTAAAGGGCTGGCAGAACCTGACCAGGGTATGCTTAGCAACCTTTTGTGCGCCGATGAAAAATAAATAGCATCCATCTGGAAGAGTGACTGTCATCCTTATACTTCTACAGCGAATTTTCTGATTTGGCTGGTGATCACACAGCAGGAATACTAACCTCGGGTGATTTGTCTTGCCAGGAAGAAGAATAACAATAGACGGCTGTGGTTATGAGAACAAATAATACAGATTTCTTATACTTAAATAAGGCTTTAAAAAAGTTCAAACATAAAAAGATCTTCTGTTTGCCTGTTTTCTCTAACTCTGACTGATTATAAGAGTTTCCTGTATTTTGGTCTTCACAAAGCTCGAAATTGTGAATGTTACTGATCATGAGAAAAAACATTACTTAAAAAACAAAAATAGACAACTTCCCTATTTCTTTTTGCATCAGTCCATAGGTCTTGCACATGTCTCCCTGTCAATATATACAGAATGACAGCATTCCTTTGAACTGCTGTGGAATATTTTGCATGGCTTTCCACTGTATGGATATTTCAATATAGTTTTAACCAATTCCCCATTGGGCAATTTTTATGATTATATTGCAATGAATTAAATGCATTATATAACCCAATTATGAAAGAATAATTATAAGATAAACTCATAGAGAGGGAACAGCCAAATTGCTTTTCATAAAGGTTGCCACAATTGGCAGTCCCCTTAAAGGTATATGGGAAAGTTTATTCCTTACCAATGCTGAGTACAGATGTTTTCTTTTAATCTTTGCAGATCTATATGTAAACATCTCACTTCAATTTATGACTCTCTAATTAATAATGAAATATATTTTTCTCTTGTTTACTGGCTATAATTATTTTTAAATAAATAAATTTAGCCTATTTTCATACCATGGATACCTCTGTCATACATATTGAGCATATTTTTTCAGTCTATTTGTCTTATGAGTTGAATTTGTGATGATTTTTTTGCTGCACAGAATTTAAAAATTTTTAGGCGCCAAACTGTAAATGTTTCACATTTCAAATAATACAGAAATACCACTATCAACTCAGAGAATATATCACAATAAAATACTGCATGATGAAAGTAGACATTACTTGCATTTCATCTAAGATTATGTCTCAAACTATCAAGGAGGAATAAAAATATAGGAGGAACAAAATATAGGGTTAGGATAATATCAAATATCATTAAAAGTAAAGTATCGATCTGGCAGCCTTGGGACAGCAGTCAGGGTGGGTTGAGTTAAAGTTAGGGGATGTTGGGGGCCATGCCCAGAGGGGTGGCATGAAGGACTCTAAGAGCTATAGCAGAGGGTAAAATGTGATGGGATAATGGTCAACTAAGGTGCACTAGGGTTAGAGAATACCACATCTGAGTGTGAAGAATCAAGAAAAGTCCCATGTAAGAGGGGGTACTGGCAATGGCCCTTGCGGGGTGCTTTGGTAAACAGAGATGAGAAAGGGGGATGTACCAGACACAGGTTAGGATATACGCAGGAGCCAAGACCAAGGGACAGGTAGGGAGCTAGTATGGCTGGCACATAAGATACATGTACAATAAGGCTGGCGGTCTGAATATCTGGCCTAGGAATGTCACAATTTGGTAGTGGACAGGAAGCCATGAAATCATGTTTTGGTAGGTGGGTATGATCAGAGATGAAGTTGAAAAGGAATACCCTTGTCACGGTGAACTAGAGCAGCCAGAGGTAATGAGGAAACTGCCATGATGATCTTGGCGAAAAGGAACAAAACACTGAACAATGATAATGGCAGTGGAGATGACAAAAAAAGGAAAGTACCCCTTGGACTAATCATGAATGGCTTTCCGAACACAACCATGGGGCTCTTTTGAGTGAAGAGAGTGATTTTATAAAGAACCTAAGAATGGCCCAGAATGGCCCAGATTTTTCCAAAACAGTGCGAGAGAGGTTCTGGGGGGAAAGTTTCCAACAGAGAGGGTGACAAAGCAAAGATCAATAATACTAGAAGCAAGGAGTATCCTGGGTATGATGGTGCTGAATTTGGTTATGTATGTGGAATATAAAAAAGGTCTCACAGAAAAAGCAGAGAACCATGTGATTTCACTGATATGTGGTATATAAACCAAAAACAAGAAAAGAACAAGACAAACAAATGAGAAACAGAAACTCATCGACCCAGACAATAGTTTAGTGGTTACCAGAGGGTAAGGGGAGGGGGGTTGGAGATGAGGGTAAGGGGGATCAAATATATGGTGATGGAAGGAGAACTGACTCTGGGTGGTGAGCACACAATGGGATTTATAGATGATGTAATACAGAATTGTACACCTGAAATCTATGTAATTTTACTAACAATTGTCACCCCAATAAATTTAATTTTAAAAAAAAAGGTCTCAGTAGGGCAGGAGGCATCCAGGGTTAGTCTCCTACTGTGAATGGTTTAAAACAGCAACAGAGACAGATATCAGAGTTCCAACATCATATCCTCTGCTCAGGTGTTGTTGTCCTACACTCCTGCCCAAGTGGATGAGGGAGAAAAAGAGAAAATTCACTTGTATATCTGCTACAGGAAAGGCACTCTGGATCAAGAGATAATGACAAGTCATCTCAAATCCCTATGAGGGCTGCAGAACAGAGGAAATGAGATAAAAAAGCCCCAATTCCTACAATGGAAGCAAATATCCTTTGCAGAAAAAGTAAAAAAGGAAAATTAAAAAAACAATACCCATTCTGCAAATGGGAACGAGAAAAGGTAGAGAAGGCAAAACCAGGGAATGTTTTTAAAAAGTATCAGACTTTTTTTAGACCTTAACTGCTTTGCCACAACTAGAATTCACACTGGATTCAGGTGTGTGCAGGCGATGCCCTTCGTCTAGCCTGAAAATAACCCACCGCTTGTAGCTCACAAGCAAGACGGGAGTTTGTCAAATTCTGGGTTGGGGAAGGCCTTTTAAAATCAAACATTTTGGAAACAGAGTACAACTTTAATTAATGACAAATGAGTACCACAGGAAGAACGTCTTTTAAAAAAAAAAGGTTCTAAACGCACCGCATGCTCTTTTACTTACTTAAACCACACTGGCATGAATGGAACAGGCGGCTCCATTGAAAACAGAACAGTGTCTCCCAAACACTTTCCATCACAGACCTCTCCAGTGAAAAAGGGCTGAGCCCTCACCCTAATATATACGTATTTATTTAATTATACATATAAAGGTACTACTGTATCAATCAGGTACTATAGAAAACACACAAAAGGAAATTGCAGAGTAACATAAGATGAAAAATGTAATATACATTTTACTTTACTGTATTTATCAATGATACAAACAACATTTCTGTTCTTTCTAAAAATTACATATTTTACCACTAGAGTAACGTGACTAAATATGCTCTCTAAGGTTGGAACACAGTGATTGCTTTTTATTGTGGTCAAAATCCCATTTCATAAACATTTGGTTTTAATGACTATCTTTGTTGAAAATGGCATCTCACAAAAACAAGTAGATCCAACAGCTGCACTTACTAAATCATAATACTAATTTTTCCAATTCCATCCTCTAATAACACAAAGATTTTTTAATGAGATTTGACCAAGAAATTCCCTCTCCTTGATGTTGCACAGTTGTTCATATAGAACAACTGGAAAATGTTGCATTTAGAAAAATTTGAGTCCAAGACCCACTGAAACTTCGTGTGAAAGAGTTTTTTGAACAGGCTAGAAAATTCTGTTTCCAAGTTTTAAGGAAGGTAGAGAGAATTTCTACACATTAATTCTGGCAACAAAATCCCATCACGATAGAAACTTCTTCAAACATCCATTTTCAAAATGTTCTCTCTCAGACTTGCATTCTTTCAAAAGCCACTTACTTCCCCACTTGGTGTTCAAGGGCCTTGAGCTGGAAGGGCCAGTTTAGTGAGGATTACGAAGAATTTGGAGGAGTCAGGGCAGTGACAACACCACTGCTGCCACTTCCTCCTGTGCACTATACTAAGGGCTGGTATTTTCCAGTTCTGTCTTTCACCTGTGGTTTCTTTACAGGACTCCTGTGAAGCCATGGGTACCTTCTGTGAGGTTTAGTTGAAAGCAGATGATACAGCCCGTGAGGTCACCTAATTAGGTGCCGCAAACTACAATAGGCTATGGTGAACAAACAAGTGAGGGTATCGGAGGCAGGCCCCCGATGGTGGACCCCAGGCTGTGTGAGGTTTGGACCCTTGAAAGGGCCAGTATCAGTCTGAACAGCAATACCAATAAAGCTTCATGCACTTCTTTATCAGATACAAAATGAATATAATTGAAAATCGTATGGCTGCTTCCTGTACCCAGGTGTGTCACTGTGCACAGAGGGCTGCACGCATGCCTTAGGGAAAAGATTCCTTCACTGGCACTCTTCAACTCCCCTCCCTTGACCAGCAGGTTCTTTAAAAAGTTCAAACTGATTTGCCTTCTGATTGCTACTATGTTGTTTACTGAGGAAAGTGGAGGTAAGTTACAGACAAAATGGACCATCTTTAAGCAGACTGTCTTCAAACGCCAGAGGATGTTGCTGGGCTAGGATGCTGCTGAGGGCCGTGAAATAATACATGTAAAGCGCCATGCAGAGTAGCAGGCCCAAAACAGGCCCTTAGAAGATGTTTATTTTATGAATTAAAGAATATGTGAGTGAATGGATAAAAGATTCCAGCAGAACTTCCTAGTGACAACATTCTGCATTGTTCTGAAAATGTCTGCCTTGTATGTTCTCCAACAGCATTTTCAGTTAGTCATGGTTTTAGCTGAATTGGTGAGATGGCTCCTGAACGAATGTTTTCTAATTGAATTTTCATGGCTAAATAATTAAGATTAGGCATTAATCCCTGTGGCTCCTTGGAGTCCTAGGGATATTCTGGGATTTGGGAAAAATGAGGACAACATGTACGTGCCAAACATGGCCCCGATCTGAGGACAGAACGATAGCTACTCTGTATGCCTTTCTATTTCAAGAACTGGACGACGCTTAGCGTATACTAGCTCATGTCATCTTCATTAACAACTCTCCAGAAAAGGTGACCGGTGTTGAGAGGTTAATTAACTACCCTAGCTTAGTGAGCAGTGGGTGGAGGTTCAGGAAAATGTAGGAATATAGATGAAATAAGACTGCCCCAGGTCTCTTCTATGGCCCATCCATCCCAATCAGCCACCAGCCTGTAGGTCCAGGGGTCAATGATAGCCTGAGGGCTGAATCTGGCCTGCTGCCTTGTTTTGAAAATAAAGTTTTATTGGAACACCTCTCCTTTCTTTACACATCATCTATGGCACCTTTTGTACCACAAGGGCAGAGCTGAGCAGTGTGACAGAGACCATATGGCCCGCATAACCGAAAATATTTATAGCTGATCTTTTACAGAAAAATTTTGTTGACTTTTGCCTAATATTAGACATGCTTGTATTTACAACTCTGTCCCTTCTTGTCTGTGGGACAATACACATTTCTCTTTAAATTTATTCACTGTCTCCTTTCTAAATTCAAGGGCCAATTTTAATTTAGACCATATCAAAAGTCCTTCTCATAAAACTTGAGATTTGGGAAAACAAACAGGATTTTTATTGCTAAGAATCCTAAGCAATATGATAACATTTAATCAACTTCCTTTTTTGATTGGCCAGGAGGTGCGACACAGTTACCATGCTCCCAAATTGCCAAAAATCATTAATAAGGTTGGTTCACTTTACCTATTTTAAGGAATCTGGAACTAATTGCTCTCAATTAATCTGCTCCACTCTCTGATCGCTTATTTATCAGACTGGGAAAGATAGATTTAATAGTGCTTGCTTGAAACAGGTTCTTTAATTGGAAACATCACAGCATTTAGCTCACTTTGTACTCCAGCAATTAAGAACAATTTGGAAGTGTTGTTGATTTTTTTTTTTACACTATTGTCTCCTTGATTAGATTTCCGAAGATCCAGACAAAACAAATGACAATACTAGCTAGCACTATTGGTACAAATAAAAGCCCAACAGCCAGATTACTTACTATGAGAAATGTGAGCCATCCTCATCCATTTCGTCAGTGTCTTACATTTATTTCCCTGTATCCTTGTCTCTTGTGTAGGTAAGTGGCAATACCTCTTATAAAAGGCATCATTTTGCACCCACCTTTACACAATTATCTTTTCTCCAAATAAGCCAAATCAACAGAAGAAATTATTTTTCTTGATTAAGCACCCACATTTCTCTTGAGAGGGAACAAAACAAACAATTAATCTTTCCTTATTTGTTCTCAGAAGTCCCTGCCTCCTTAAACGCAGGCTATCCAGGTACCTGTGGCAGCCAGTCAGCAGCAATTAGGCCTGAGCAGAAAATGAATGGACTGCAGGCTGAGGGCCTAATCTGCTGAGAGTCTGTGTGAGAGGGCAAGGTTATACCAGGAAAATTCCCTTGTTGTCGGAGCACCGTTCAAAATTACTACCTGACTTCAGCATAATTAACCAGGCTTGGGAATTTATATGAACTAAGTAATTGGAAAGAATTAGCAAGAGATATGTACATTAATCTTTACCAGTTACACAGTGTTTAATGAAATTAAGGGGCTGGTCCTCATTCTTGCCTTGCTTAGTTTGCACACTTGCTACTTCACCTGTAGAACAAGGAGACTCCGCCAGAGGAAGATTAAAACAAAACAAAAATTCTAGGGAGAAAAATAGAAGCCACCCCAAAACTCAACAGCAGGCTCTTAAGTAAACCATAATGCCTCCTTAGGATAGAACATTATGGAGCCTTATTAAAAGTGTTTTAAAAAAGAATCTTTATCTATTAGAGATGCATACTGAAATACTTACAGATAAAATATAATATCTGGGAGTTTTTTCAAAATAATATGGGAGGGTGGGGCAAATGTAGGCATATAGATGAAATAAGATTGCCCCTGAATTGATAATTGTTGAAGCAGGAAGATGGTATGAAGCTGGATGGGTATCTGGGATTTTATTATTATTCAATTTTTTGTCTGTTGAAAATTTCCATAATAAAAAAAAGACATTTAAAAAAAATTGTCTTAGAGGAATATTTAATACATGGTAAATGTTTGTGATATGTCTTTAAATGAAAAGAGGAGCTTATAAAGCATTATAGATGATGTAACAAAGATTTAAAAATACATGATTAAAAATACACATAGGAAAAAGACACAGGAAGCACACCATAATTTTGAGCTAAGTCAGTTTCTCAGCCTCACCACTATTAACATTTTGGGATAATTACTGTCTGTTGGGGACTGTCCTGTGCATTGTAGGATGTTTACCAGCATCCCTACTACTAGATACTAGTATCATCCCCATCCTGAGCTGTAACAACCAAAAATGTGTCTGTGCATCACCAAATGTCCCCTGTGAGGTAACATACCCCAGGTTCAGACCCACTGGTCCAAGTGGGAGAGTTCCTGAAAACTATTTTTATTCTTTGTAGTTTTCAAAGTTGTTGAATATGCACACATGTATAAATCAGAACAATAACAAAAAATACTATAATATTAATGCTAAAAATATATTGACCTGCAGGGAAAGAAATCTTAATAGGCGTGAAGAAATAGACTACTTATATCAGAAAATAAATGACTATGGAATAGATCTATAGTACTCTTCCTTCGATTAGAGTCTTCAAGCTAAAAGTGAACCTCACTATAAAAACCAGTTCTTTTAAAACTCATGAATCCATCACACACACATCTGACAAAATGCAAATCAAAAGTATCTCAAGAATAATGTAGGGCTTCCTAAAATCTTCTGTGAATAGAAAACTGCAGTGTTAAAGAGATACGCAAGCCCACAATAGCCACCTTAAAAGAACTGATGTTTACAGAAATAAAACGCTAGTGCAAGGTGTTAAGTGTTTATCGGACAGAACCATTTACTTTTGAAGGTAAGTTTGAATGTGAAGAAAAAGTCTTATGTGGTCTGTCTTTCTCTCCAAATACATGAAATGGCATCACTAACTACCTGTTTCTAGAAGGGGCTTTGAGCTGGCTTCCCAGATATAAGTGAGGTCTGTGTATTCTCACCAGTACTCTTTCTAGAAACAGCATGCAGCCGGGAGCCCTGCCAACAAGCACAGCCAGCTCTTGGAAGAGGATTTAACACAAGACATTCACTTTATTAACCTGGAGCTCTAGTTTAGGTCACTGAACCTTAGTAGAGACTATTGAGAGTATTTTTTAAATCATTACAGATGCCACACCACGTGGTCAACATTTGATAATTCGTAGGTTTAAAACTCCCAAAGTTTCAAATTTTAAATCTGATCACAGCTTTGGGGCCATAGTGAGTAGGAAGGCACATTTCTATTCCATTCCCTTCTTCCACATAGATTCCTCCCCATGAAATGATAAACACTTTTGAGGTTCCTAAAGCTTTTCAAATTGCCATTACTGATCTCACCTCCACTGACCTGGATTACCTCTAAAGGCTCATTATCCATAGCTCTGATGGTCAGGCTCCCACCAGGCTCAGCTACCTGAGATGAGCAAGAATGCAAGGTCTGAATTTTTAAAATACTGTTTTATTCCTTCAAAGGAAAGTGTTTTGCTTTCTTTAAAGAAATAATATATACGACCGGTTTCAGAACTTTGAAAAGATTGTAAGATTGTTGTGCACTAAAACTTATGTTATATGAAGTATATGTCATCTTGAGATGAACGGGTAGCCCGCAAATCAATGAGGAAAAAAAATGCATTTGAAATTAAGCAGAATTCTTTGTAATTAAAACACAAAACTTTAAAGTCTATAATGAGAAGGATCATACATTGTCCTAAGTGATTATTTCAGCCTTCATAAAGTGTTTTTAACTTAGTCCAGAAAAGCCTTCTAGAACTACCATAAAACTTAGGAATCTACAAAAATTAAATTTAGAAAACAGACTTGTAAAGTGTGTTTTTCTTCATATCTTGCCAATTATTTCGCCAATTATGATGACAAAGTTGTCTGCTAAATCCTGGGTAAGTGGTTAGGGTTTTCCTGTATGGAAAACCAACCACTGAAACAAGGTTATAGGATTTCTAACCAGGCACAACAGAAACATGTATGCACAACGGAATCTGAAAACACTTGCTAGCAATGATGGATTTAAGTTATTAACAGATCAAAAAGAGATGGATGGTGGTTTGCTTTTCTTCATCTACATCATCATCTAGATCTATTTAAAGATATGTGGTGCACTAACAAACTTGGTTAAGGTTTCGATAAAATCAGTAAAAATAATCTGCCCCTGTTACACTGAGTCTGTATCGATCAATAAAATCACTTGTACAAGGAAAGTACTGTTAAGTACTGACAATCCCAGCCATTAATATTATTTAACACACTGTTCACAATCTTTAACAAGAACAAAGAACAGTTTGTCGCGTGTTATAAGCAGGGCCTTCATAGATACGGTTACTTCTATAGGCTTCTATGGTGCTTTTTTGAAGTCCAAACTAAACATCCCTTTCACCAATGCACACCCCCACCTCATACACTAGGTCTTGCTCTTCAGTTGCAGTTTAATGGTAGTTCTCTTATAAGACGTGAAGCTGCCATTGTATCACTTCTTTTTTTTAAATTAAAGTTTATTGGGGTGATGATTGTTAGTAAAGTTACACGGGTTACAGGTGTACAATTCTGTAATACATCATCTGTATATCACATTATGTGCTCACTACCCAGAGTCAGTTCTCCTTCCATCACCACATATTTGATCCCCTTTACCCTCATATACCACCCTGCTCACCTCTTACCCTCTCGTAACCATTAAACTATTGTCTGTGCATGAGTTTTTGTTTCCTTGTTTCTTTTTCTTGTACTTTTGTTGTTTTCAGTTTTAAATCCCACATATCAGTGAAATCATATGGTTCTCTACTTTTTCTGTCTGACTTATTTCACTTAGCATTATACTCTCTTCTTAACCTGTGCTTTAAACTCAAAATTCTAAGGACCTGAGCTAATGGATAAGGTGGTCATTGGGAAAGCATGGGGTGTCTCGGCTATATTCTGAGTTTCCTCAGCGTCATCAAGGTCTTTACCTCGTCAGGGGCGGATTAAATGAGAAATTTTCAATTAGTCCGCAGCCAGAGTTGGATGGCTAGGAAGAGATATATGTGCCTGACTTAAAACCACAAAAATGGAAAGTGGAGAAAAAGAAGGAATAAAAATATTTTACACAAGAAATTTTTTAACTTTGTAAATATCTATGATTATATGAGTGATACTAATAAAGAGAAAATTCCTTTAAGAAATGAAACTTAATTATAATTCTAAGTTCTTAAACAGAAACCTGTTCTAAACTTAACCTTTGCAGTTCTGACTACTCATAATCCCAGCAATGCAGGACGTGCAGTGGTTTGCGATTTTGCTGAGATAAGGAAGACGGAGCCCCTTCTCTGGTAAGTGAACCTGGAAAATGTTGAAGACCCAAATCTCAGTTCAGTTTAATTTAGTCTATTATTCTCAGCTCAATTATGCCTACGCTACAATTCTAATGGAGTGAAAAGAACAAAACAACAACAAAAAAAAACAAAGAAAAACAAAAAAACAACTTTGGGTGTCTGCACAGGACTTGGAGAAAATGTCCCTCAAAGGAATATTAATTGCTAGTACTCTTTAAAGAATTTGTAAAGAAAAGATGAAAATATATACCTAAAAAAATGGTTCTTGGCCATAAAATAGATGTTTTAGGTAATGTAAAAGTAAAATGTCAAATTTATGTGGTTATAGTCATTAAAAGTAAGTCCATGAATATACTCTACTGTAGAAGAAAATGTGGTTCACAAAATGGTTTAAGAGCATGTTCCCACTAGCACAGAAACTGCCTATCAAGTCAAAGAAAACACTTCCGGGAAAACACCCTGGTGGTACCAGACACACCTGCCTGACACACAATGCCCATGTGATTCTGGAGATATCTGGGACCTTGTTTAAGGATCTTCATGTAGCAACAGGTGATGAGTCAACAGTGTAAGTGTTTACCCAACAATTTTCAAAATAAAGCACCATTCCAGCATTTCAAAAGCAGTTTCCATTGTATAATGGGGAAGGGGACCAAGTTGCTGCAGAATCTTTAGGAGAGTAAAGAAGCTAGTGGAAGAGAAAGATAACAGGCTGGAAAACATGCCCAGTGGAAATAGGAAGGCAGCCTACTTTGTAAGACAATGTCTTGTTAAGCACAAGAGCTGGGGAGAGGTAGCTGAAAAAGGTCAAAGACAGACAGAGAAACTTGAATATACTGTGAACCCAAAAATACTAAGCTTACATGCAAGTTGTGTAATAAAAAACCAAAAAAAACAAAACATGTTTAGGTCTTTATAAAACCTCTTTTAGGACTATCGTGTGGGCATGTTGAAGGTCTATTTTACACCACGTGTATACAAGTACAACAGACTGCATTTTGTAAAGGTGTATGCTCCAGTTTGGCCTGAGTTGAAACACACAATAGGTATGACCAGTCACCTACTGCCATAGGTGGACCCTCCCAGAGGTTCCTGCAATACCACATCCCCACCACTGAACGAATAGGAGATACAGTCCTCTGTCAAATAAAATCTTATGGTCAGTAAAATAATTAAACTTGTTTTCCAAACCTTGCCATGTTTGAAGAATGTATTATAGGAAAGTACGTATGTCACTTCTGACAGAAGCCATCAGAGCAGATCCTGGTAATATTTGGCTAACCAAGAACAGTGACTTAGCACCTGAACACTAACTAGGGCTCAGATTTTCGTGGAAAGGAATTCTTAGGATCCTAAAAGTGCCATTTATATATATTTATTTATATAACTATATAAATAAAGTACCATAAACATAAATATAAAAATGCATCACTTAGGTGGTAAGAAAGTAAGGAATCTATAAGCAGCCTTAAATTGAATATAGACAGAAATCCTGATAGATAAGCAAGCACCACGGCTGGCTCTGTCCTATGGGCAAGTCGTAAACCCTAAAAGTGAGCTCCAAATAAAGCCACTACAGGATACGTCCCCAGGGAGGGGAGAATGAGAAAGAAACCCCTTCACAGGTTCGTAACCTAAATTAATGCCTTTTGTGAGGTCCAAAGAACCCTTCAAGCTAAGAAGTCCCAGTCGAGTGTTCCCAAGTGATTGACAGAAACAAATAAAAATTCTCTCTGTATAAATTCAGTTCAATCCTGGCCTTAAAAGAAAGAAAAAAGAAAAAAAAATTCCAAAGATAAACTGATTACCCAACCAAAAATACAACAAAGGAAAAAAGAAACAGAAACAAAACACACATACTCTTACACATATACTGTGGAGAAAGAACCATGAGCAAGAAACCAGGAGAAACAACAGTCAATCTAGACCTATGAACACATTGGTTATTACAATGATCACACTTAGAATAAAGGATAGAATCGAAAATGGAAAAGAAGCAACATTCAAAGACATGATACCTGAACATTTTCCAGAAATGTTGAAAGG
Source organism: Rhinolophus sinicus (assembly GCF_036562045.2). NCBI lineage: Eukaryota > Metazoa > Chordata > Mammalia > Chiroptera > Rhinolophidae > Rhinolophus > Rhinolophus sinicus. Next base: position 115,551,497 of record NC_133753.1, read on the forward strand.
CGCCTGCATTCAGATACAGGAAGCACACACATACACACACTACTCAAAAATATAAACTTAAAAAGTCTACACCTAGATACAGAATAATTATAGTAATAAATTTCTACGGTAAAACAGAAGAATACCAAAGATAAAAGGAAGACCCTATGAGAATCAGAGATAAATGACAGATTACTTTCAAATAGCAGGAAATTAAGCATTTCTAACTATTTGTAAGAATGGATATTTTATGACTTTTATTCTTTCTCACCTGTCTTCCAAAAACAGAAAACATATGTCTTTTAAAAACAGAATCAAGTTCTTTCTATCTGATATTACCATATGGACTTAACTGGATTCTTTTTCAATATACATCATGGAATCTTATGTGATCTTCTTTTTCCTATACCTCGCGACATTTTACTACTTTATGATTTTAAGTATCATTTCATCATTACTCATCAACTGTTCCCAACTATGCTAAGAAAATACTAAAATAAGAAAATTGAAGAATTATGGAATCCTCTAGAAGGATAATGTTCATTAGCCACATGTGATCAGTAGCTTCCATAATGTACAGCTAAATTGGCTGCATTAGACTTCAAATGATATCATACATGAATTTTCTCAAACTCAGGAATCAATGAGGAAAACGGAAATGTGGTATTGTCTTGGAGCTGCTCATTCAACATGAAAAACTTTACGGTACATTATTTTGTATTAAGTACTTAGATTATTTCATTTTGCTAAGAGAACATGGAACACTGTTCTTTCACTTTTTATGATGTTTGTGCACCAAGATTTATTTGACAAATGCTTCACTTTACTTGACAAAAGCAAACAGGTGACTAGAAGGAAACAGATAATGTAGAAATTTTTTAATTCATTGATTTAGTCATTCTAGTTGCTGTTTGTAAATCTAAAAATGAAAATATTTTGCAATTATGCAGCAGATACTACCCACTGTCTCTTCAACAAAACTATTAATCATCAGGTTTTCCAAATTATTAAATTTTAAAAATGCCCAAGAAAAAAACCCACAAGCAATGATAAGCGAGAACCTATCAGAGATGAATTTAAAAATCTGGAATCAGTACTTACATGATGGTTGATGTTTCAGGTTCATGCACAGAAGATGATGATCGATTACGTACACTGTTCAAAGGATGTTGCCCATTTAAAACCCAGGAAAATATGGACTAAGATTTTGAGTTTGCTATGTTGAAATTCCAATCAAAATTCTACTGAAGTTGTCTTTCACTCTCTATTTGAATTTCTGTAAATCATTCACTAAAAATCTTAAACTAAATATGGTCTACTGGATTCAATGGTTAATGGTGATTACCATCATTTCTGTTTATTTGTTTTTCTGGGAAACAGAGAGTTAATGTGCTTAAAAACAGAGGTTTGAAAATATGACCAAAAATACAGGACTATTAAAAAAACAAACATGTAGTCAGATTACAAAAAAAAAGCAAATAGAACTCCTAGAAACAAAAAAGTGTAATACTAAAATTTAAAAGTCAGTGGATGGACTTCCACTTCCAGTAAGATCAACTAGCTGTACTTTTTCCTATTCTCCTGCTAAGTACAACTAAAACCCCTGGATATTATATATAAAGCAAACACGAGATGATTCTGAAAGGTTGAGGAAAGAAAAGAAGAGTGACACAGAGGTGAGTTTTATCTTTCCTGGATTTTTGTTTTGCCTCATGTATCTCTTGGAGCAGAAACAGCCAGCAACCAGTAAATGCCAAGAAATGTAGACAAATAAAGCCGCAAATAAAAGCCTGTTTCCTTTAGGAAAAGGACCATAAAAGAGACAGCCTAGGAAGACAGAAAACTTTTAGACACTGACCACTCTACTCCTGCCAAACACCACAAAAGAAACTGTGGCCGCCTCCACTCTTGCCATCAGAGGTCTAGTGGGAAGCCTAGACCTGGCGTGGAAAGCATCCTGAGGCTGTAATGAGGCACCCAATGCCTGGCTGGCATCAGAGAAGGCCAAGTAGGGAGTCAGGTTTTCATCCTTACCAGCCAGTAATGGAGTCAGCAGAGACCACACAGGGAGCTGCAATTCCCATCATCTCAGTAGCAATGAGGAGCATCCCTCCCACCCCAGTGTGAAGGAAGGCCAAGTGAGATTATATCTTCACCCAGCAGAAATGAAGGGGGTCCCCCACCCCCACCTTCTCTAGACCAAACAGTGTCCGAAAAAGCCAGCAAAAAAAGAATGTTTAAATAAGATCCAGAGTTACATAAAATGATGCAAAAATGTCTAGGATTCAACCAGAACCATTCATTATACCAAAAACCAAAAAGATCTCAAACTGAATGAAAAGGAAAATCAATAGATACCAATGCTGAGATGTCAGAGATGTAAGAATGATCTGACAATGATTTTTAGGGCACCCATGATAAAAATGTCTCAATGAGCAATTACGAACACATTTGAAACAAAAGAAAAGACAGAAGAACTCAACAAAGGAATGAAATATAAAGTCTTGCCAAAGAAATAAAAGTTATAAAGGAGAATAAAGTGGAAATGTTAGAACTGAAAAATACAATAACTGAAATAAAAAGCTCAGTGGACAGATTCAACAGCAGAATGGAAGGAAAAGAGGAAAGAATCAGAACCAGAAGATAGGACAACAGAAATTAACCAATCTGACCAATGGAGACTAAACAGTCCGGGGGGAGAAAAAAATGAAGAGGGACTCAGGGCCCTGTGCAGTCTATAATAAAGACTCTAATATTCCTAGTATTGAAGTCCTGGAAGGAGAGAAGACAGTAGGAGGAACTGAAAAAGTACCTGAAGAAATAATGATTAAAAACTTCTAAATCTGGCCAAGGAGATAAACCTCCAGATTCAAGAAGCTGGGAGAGTTCCAAATATGAAAAACCCAGAGAAGTACACACCAAGACACATCATAATTAAACTTCTGAAAACTAATGACAAAGATAAAATCTTGAAAGCAGTCATTTTTAAAACTACACCTTACATATAGAAGGGAAACAATTAATGTGACAGTAGATTTTCTTTTTTTTTTTAATCAGAAATCATGGGAGCCAGAAGGAAGTGGCACAGTATTTCCAAGTGTTGGGAAAAATAAAATAAAAAGAAGAACTGTCAACCCAGAATTCTATATCCAGGGTGATCAGACTTCAAACATTCTAAGGTCTTTGTAATGTTCAGGAGGGAATGAAAGACATTAGGTAACCACTAAAAGAATAGATATAAACTAATGGGGTTGGGGGGATGAAAAGAGAAAAAGGGGAAAAAATCTGCCACCAATTCAAAAGCAGGCATGAAAAGGAAAAAGGATGGTTGAACTAAGCCCAATTATATCAGTAATCATGAAAATATGAGTGTGAAATTCTAATATACCTTTCTTCTTATCAGATCAAGCGGCCAAGTTAAGATAGGAAATTTGAATAGCACACTTAACAAACTTCATCTGATTGTATACAGCTCACTGCACTCAAAAACTAGAGAATACACATGTTCCAGCATACGTGGTCAATTTTAATAAATGCTTCATGTATTACTGAAAAAGTTAGAAACATAGTACTCTTTGATCCAGTGAGACTACTGACCCAATGGAACATTATACAGTATTGTATGACTTAAAGAATGAATGAGGGGCAGCTAGTCTGAGTAATAAGCTCTTCTGAAGACAGCACCTGTATCTCTTATCTAACAAACCCCAGCTGTGGAACTGTTTTCTTCAAACGAACCTTTTTTAAAGGATTTACATTAGCTTAGATTATGTTTGACCGTGATTTCTGTTTAGCTCCCAACACTCAATGTTCTTTAATTATCGTTCACTCCTTATCAAAAAGGTGAAAATAAAAACAACTGTTGTTCTCAAGTAAATGACATAAGACATGGTATCTTTCTCAGAAAGAGAAATTTCTTATTATTGCAACAAATGGAACAAGTAATGTATGCAAAATTCCCGTAAAAAGCCTTTGTCTACAAATTATGTCAGCTTGTAATTTAATGTTCCGATGAGGAATGGAGCAGGGCCTGTGCATTCAATCAGCTTCAAATTAACAAACGAAGCCATGACTAAACCTCAATCTTGCCCACCACTTGCTTTTTCTTTCTGGAAGATTATGGATCTCTATCTCTGACATACTGAAATGTTGCCAGTTATGTCTAGGCACTAAAGTGTTTCTGTCATTCTTTGTGCTCTGCCGTTGGATCACCTTTTCTAGCTAAAGGCTCATATCCCCCAGCTTGGGGAAATTTTCAACTATTTTTCCTTGGATTATTCCCTTCCCTACTTTTTAATTTTCCCCTTATTTCTTTCTGGGACTCTAGAAAGAAGTAAGACATTAGACCTGGAATGGTCCTCTATGTCTCTTGTCTTTTGTTCGAGAGTTTTTGTATGTGCATTTTACGAAATACTGCCCCAAAATAGAGAGAACAACTACCAAATGTTTTTAGTTGGATAACACAACTAATTCAAAAAACTCTTGTGTGTTCTCTGATTGTTCCTTTTATAGTAGCCTAGTGTCATATTATGGATGTAATGCCTTTGTGAATCTCTCTCGATTCATTAAATCAATTTTTAAGATATATTTTGTGTCCTTTATTATCTCTTTCCTGAAGAGTCAGTGTTTTAGTTCCTGTGGGTCTTTTTGTTCATGCTACTCAATTTCCTCAAAGGCCTGGCGAACCTTGGTTATCAGATCTCATTGAAGAAAGTAGCCTGGGAGGCTTGGGTGGGATTCTCCTGTGGGGATGTCAGTGGCAGTACCCACCACAGGCCTCCTCGCAAGTGGAAAGACAGTGTGGGTGCAGCATTCTGTGTGGTCGGCTTGCCCTTGGGGTTGTCAACTTGGGGTCCCCAATAGAAGCCTTAGCTTTACGCAGTCCCCCTGTTCAATATTTGGTTGCACTGTTTCGCTTTTAAGAGAAAAGCCTTTACAATTTTTCTTTGCAATGTCATAAACATCAGACTATCAGTATTCTGTAGAGCATAAGTAGCCTGGGCAACTGTTTCAGGTTTACACCCTGAACGGAACCACTTGTTTTCAGTTTCACCGCTCTCCTTGACCCCATCTCACCTGCTGATTCTAAGTCGAGAAGCTCCCACCAGAGCCATGGGCAGGCTGCCTCCTGCCTCCAACACTTGCTCTCATGGCTGAATTGGGGTGGCTACTTTCCACTCCCTGTTGCACCGATTCACACACTCCCAGAACATTCCATCTTCCAGAAAATTGTTAAGCATTTTTCTTCCTTTGATGATCCTCTCTTCTCCCTGCACATCCACTGCTTAACTGTTGGGGGTTATCCCTTAAGTTTTCACACTTTCATTTGACTGGGATCTCAGGAAAGATGGCATGTCATCCCAAATGAGGCAATAAAACTATTAGATAAACATGTTTGATGGTAAAATCAGTTTTGGAAACCCCAATTAACTTATTCTTCAGATTTCTGCTTCCATGCAGATGATTTAACACAGAAAACAGATGCATATTCATTGTTTTCATAGGATTCTAAGTATTCAAGTTATAGACTTAAAGAATCACTGATCTATTGATCTCTCAAGGGAGTTGGGTTAGATTAGTCAATTAAGTTGTGATAGGTTATGATTATAAGGTCTCTTCCTTTACTAGTATTATTATATCCCTAAGTAAAATTACATGTCAAGGCTGAAAACTTTCTCCCAATTTGGAAAATCTACAATACATAATGAAAAGAGCCTATACTAGGCATCAAGAAACTAAAATTCTAGTCCCATCTCTTTCACTTATATACTCTGGAAGTAAGTTTCTCCATCTGGACCTCAGTTTCTCCATCTCTAAAATAAAAGCAGTGCAGGGCCCCTTAGGAAATGTATGTGTTACATCTATCCATGGTCCAAATGTACTAGCTGTTCATTGGACAAGAAAAGAGCTGTCTTCTCTGGTCCTCTCAAGAGCTAATCTGCCTATTTTATGGATGTGAAACTGAGGCCAGAGGAATGATCATGAAAATTAGCTGAAGGGCAGGAGGCAAGTTGGACTAGGTTATGTCTAAGTTTTCTGTGAGCTGAAGATGCTACAGCTTTGGGGTATTAATACTTTCTCATTTTATTGGGCCATACCAGGGCCACCCTCATGCCCAGATGGGTCAGCTGTAGGATGGTACCTGCTAAGAAGTACTGGTGACACCCTGGAGCTCAGTCTCAGCTGTAAGCTCTGAGGGCGAGTGGGATTCTAACGAAAGTTACAATGAGTAGAAGGAACAGTAATAACTGTCTTACATCCAAAAAAGATTTAAACACTAAAAAGTTATCAAGAAATGACACGTAAGCCAGGGTTTTCATTTCACTTGGGATTGATAAAGCATTCACACTCATCCTTGCAACTTCTGTCTAGCTGCCACTGCCTTAAATAGAATCAGGTGGGAAAGAGAGAAGAGAAAGCTCCCTTGGGGACTTAACTGACAGGGGACGTAACAGACAACAAATTGAATATTAAATGCACAATAGGAAACACACCCTCTCAGTCTTTCAACCACATCTTCCAATCCCTATTTCAGAGACTAGAAAATTCCAAGCTCAATTTGAGTGTCACTGTAAACTCCTCTCTGTGCCAGATGATTTTATCTGCATATTTATACACAAAGCACAAACAACTTAAAATGTTTACACTGAGTACTAATGGAAGTCATATGTCAAATATAATGGGAGAGAAAAGAGTAAAGCTTTCTTCAGAACTAAAGCTTAAAGATATACAATATCTATGGAAAATCTGCCTCACAAATAAGAATGCACTGTTTACCTATACCATTTAATTACAGAGAACATGCATTTTTACCCTTTGCATACAGTGTCTGAAGTCTTGTTTTTTAGGTTTTTTGGAGGGTTTGTTTTTGCTCTGCAGTGTTGCCCGAAGCCCTGGAAGTCTCTTAGCTCCATATACAGAGTCTCAAAGCACATGACCACACACTTTCCTGTCATCTGTGGTCCCCATTTCCTTTAATCTCCCACTCCCAGGGAGAGGCAGTGAAGGATCCACCACCACGTCTAAAAGCAGAAGAGAAAAACAGTAACAAAAGTGCTCCTCACATGTTTTCAGGGCTGCCAGCACATCAGCTTTCCTGTTCGAGACCAGGAAAACCACAGGAGTCTAGGATGGAATCCTCAGCTTCTTTCTATGGGGAGGGAGTCCCCTGAATTTATCACTAAGTACAAGCTTTGGTGACAGCTTCTAATCATCAGTGATTTAGGCACAGCCACCCAGAAAAGCTGTACAGAGGACACACCATGTTGGCTTCACACAATCCACAGCTGCCCTCCAAAACAGAACCTACCGGAGGGGTCATGCTAAAGGGGTCAGGAAGACGTCGGTGGAAGAACACAGCCACGGCTGCTGAGTTTTCTGATGTAACATGTTTCAGATGGATAGATCGTCATGGTGAACTCATAACTCTTAGTGAAGTCCAGTTTTTTCCTTTGTGCTTTTTTTCCCTTTGAGAGCCAAGACTCCCCAAGCCCTCACCTCACACCATCCTCACTCACTGTCACTGCGTCAGCCTCACGAGTGCACTCAGGTGTCCTGTGTGAACAAGGCTTCCATGTTCCACGCCCACTCCCCAACGTCATCTCAGCACTCGCCCTGTGAAGCGCTCTGTGGATGATGATGGCTACACCGAATATTCATGTGAGGCCTCTGGCCTTTTTCCCTTTAAAACTCAGAGAAGCTGACACTGTTCTTTTGCTTTTTCTGTCTGTCCCTTTGCAGGAAGAGTACTTTGTTCTAACTTACTCAGGTAGTTCTTTTTGCAACTCTTCAGCTGCAGAAAAGAACAGCCTAATGCATTTTTTCAAAAACATGTATTCCAATTTCCTTAGAAGTTGGAACTTCATCAGAGGCAATTTTTTTACATTCATTCTCCAGTGATTCCATAGATGTACTCGCCAGACCCACTGAAAATTCAGTTTCTCTCACTATCTCTCCAACACCCAAAACCTAAAGGCAGGGAATGCTATGAGGGAGCAATACAATTAAATCTTGGAGGGGGAAACAAAAGAAAACTAATTTGTAGAGTTGACTAAAAAAATGCACAGACCCTTTCTACATCCATTTTCACCTTTAAGCTGAAATTTCACTTCTCTGATCCACATAATCAATTTTAAACATAATCTAAAGCTAAAACAACCAACCAACAACATATTTATAATTATAAATTTTCTTTATTTTAACCTAGAATGTTTGGTGGCTTGATACATTCTGAATCTCACCCATAAGTTCTGAGAAAACATATTGGGATACATAATTATTTAAGCTACATTATATTAATTGAAGATATAAACACATCTTACCTGTAAATATGTTTCCAAGCCTTGTCGTCGTTGTTCCAAGACTTTTGGGACCCAGTTCCTCACATGTTTAGATGGAATTTCTGGTGTTTTAATACATTTCTTAAGCTATAAAGACAGAAACAGAAAATGTCTCTTAATTACTAAGACATTGTTTTTTGGGAAAAGCCAATAAAAGAAAGTGAATCACTACTACCTCCAGTAAAAAGATATAGGAAAATATAATAACACTAAAATTTTGTCAAAAAAATTTTTACATAGTTGTTCAGATTTTAGAAGTTTTGTGCTTTGGGTAATTATTATTGTACATCATCTAGTGTTTCAGATTGGAATTATTTTTTCTGAAAAATTGTAAGTTCAGTAAATGAATTATAAAGGAAATAAAGAAATTTGTAATTTCCCAAATCAATTAATACAGTGAAAGTTTGGTTGGATGAAGTACTTTTCTGATGAAATCTTTCTATATATTTTTCACACAGAAAAGCAAAACTAAATCAATTGTTTACAGTCACCATTCCTGGAAATGCCAGATGAACCAGGCCACATCATTTGGAGAGTTTCTTGCAAGTTTTATAATAGAACAAACTCAAACACAGAGAGACTGAGCTTTCCCACATTCCTAAGAAGTAGGTGCAAATTCTGTTTATGAAAACTGAAGGATGGCTCTCAGCTAAGCTTTTCTGGGCAGCAGTTTTCAGGGACTATATAAATGAGGAAAAATTCTATTGCAAGTTGAATTAGAGCTGCCTGTGGAGGCAGATCCTACCACATCCACATCCTAAACCTATGAATATTAACCTTACACAGGAAGGTACTTTGCATACCTGATTAAATTAGGAAATTTACAATGGAGAGATCAGCCTAGATTATCTATGTAGATTTAATGTAATCCCAGGAGGGTCAGAGGCAGGGAGAAATTGGAAGTGGATGGCTTTGATGTTGGAGAAAGGGCCATAAATCCAGGTGACCTCTAGAAGCTGGAAACGGGAAGGGAAAGGATTCTCCCCTGCAGTCTACTGACACCTTGATTTTAGCTCAGTGAAATGCATTTTGGACTTCTGACCTTCAGAAATATAACAAATCTGTGTTGTTTTAGGCCACTAAATATGTACTAGTATGTTCTAACGGCAAGAAGAAGCTAATATACTGCCCCTAAGATGGAATGCATTTTAATGTTCTAATTAAAAACTTGGAAAACATACTGAGATTGCTCCTTTACTACACATGCAAAGAAACAGCATAAAAGTCTCTAAGAAAATGCACAGAGTTAAACCCCAGCAGCTAAACCTGTAATAAGAAATTCTTCCCATACATAAGCATATATTCACCATTAACCATTTCAGGCTGAAATTTGTTGCATATCATGACAGAGAAGGGGTCTTTGCATTTCAAAGATGAGCGCTCCTAGTTCAAGACAAGAGGCTGAGCCTGCGGTTCACTCCCCCCTCCATACTGCCTGAAGGGTCATTAAAATGATAGTGTGGAAGTGCCACCTGCAACTCGGAATCGATTCTTCTTGTCTTCCTCACCAACAGAACTCCTGGATTATTCAGAATAATGGTATCGTCTGCTAAATTTGGCTAAAACGCTAAATTTTTCAAACTCCCTTGCAGAGAGAGGAAGCCAAAGGTAATCAGAAGTTATTGTGAAGGGCTTTCTATAAAAACTCTTTAAGTGGAGCAAACTCAGCAGGCTTGCACTGTCTATCCTATTCCCCTTTCACCTGCTTTCTGCCTAGAATGGACCATGATGGCTGGAGCTGCCAGGACCATCTGCCACCATGAGGCAGCTCTGAGGATGGAAGCCAGATGTTCCAGATGACTGAGCAGAAAGAAAGAAGGAGCCAGTCAGTGTACCTGGCAGCCTCCTGGAGCTGCCACGCAGCCCCGGACTGCCCCCCTCCAGACTTGTTTTTTAAAGGGAACTTTTTTTTTTTTTTTTTTTTTTTTTTAAGGTTACTGGCATTTGGACTTTCTGTTTTATGCACTTGAATTTAATCCGGAAAGATATTTTAAAGAGAAGAGAGTCAAAGGGAATAGGACAATGAGTAGAATAGGAAAGGGAGGAAGGGATAATCACCAACTGAAAGATTAAAGCTTTCTAAAAGCAGGGGCATGCGATGAACACAATAGAGAAGACGAAGCCCCACCCAGACCACCTCAGGAAGGGGCCCTGTGCTCAGGGTTGGCAACAAAAAGGAATAGGCAAGGCTTAGCTTGTCCCAAAGGAGAGGCTACTGTCCTAGTCCTACCCACCACAGCAGACTGACTCGCAGCCTGGTTTTATCCCTGGAAACACAAACCCTACCCCCATCAAATAAGGGTCAGTGTCCCTGAACAAAATGAATGAGGTGTTTAGGTTGAACAAGGGCGTTTGCCATTCTACTCATACTGGTTTTCATGGGTTCCCCAGACTAATAGCTGGCCCTCTCCCCTCATTCCCTTCAATGAGGCCCTTTAGTAGACACAACCTACCGAAGGACCAGATTTATGTGCCCAAAGCAAAAACGACAAATACCCAAAATAATTAATCTAGCTGGATGGGTCACTTTCATAGGAATCCAGGATCACTTTCATAGGAAAGCCAGAACTTTGAAAAAGAACAAGAAAAACAAATGGAACAGATAAATATCTCAAAGGAAACAGACAAATAACTGAAAAGATCTTTAAAAATTATATTAGTTTCTGCCCAGAGATTTGCGAATATATTGCTTCTATAAAACAAGAACAGGTTGCTATGAAAAAGAGAATATCAAACAAGAAAGATTTTATAAAGTTTAAAAATATGACAAAGAAGTAAAAAACAGTTTAAAGGTAGAATATAAAATCACGGAAGTCTCTCAAAGTATAGAATTTTTAAAATGAGAGAAAAAGTAGGTGAAAAGATAAAATACATATACAGGAGATTTAATGTGAAATTAATAAGCCTTCCGTAAAGAATAAGAGAAATACTCAAAGAACGAAAAAGATTATATTTTTATATGGCTTAATTTATACCTTCAGATTAAGAACCCATTGAGTATCAGTATAATATATTTAAAAAGACCCACACTTACTGACATTTATTAGTTGAGATTTTGGAATAACAAGGACAGGGAGAATTCAGAGGAAAAAACATTACGGTGGCAAACAAAGGAAGCAGAACTGCAGTGGCAACTGACTTCTCATCAGCAGTAGTGGATGCTGGAAGATCAATGCTTCAAAGATCATATTTGAAAATGGATTTCTATAACCAGCCACACCATCAATCAAGTGTGAGAGAATAAATGCATTTTCAGACATTTACGGACTCAAAAAAATTTATCTCACATGCCTTCTTTTACGCAGAGTTGAGTATATAATTCCAGAAAACAGATGAAAGCAAGGAAGAGGAAAACTAGGATTGGGACTCATAACTCTACCCCATCAGCATGGGGAAGGGAAATCTAAGGACAGCTGGGCACAGCAGGCCTAGAGAACATTCAATCTAGACTGGAGCAAAATTTCAGAGGATTTGGAGAGGGGAGCCTCCTGGAAGAAGGTTGATTCCATGCAGTAGATCGTATGAAGAAGGTGAATAAATTTTAGGATTTGTTAAATAAAGTACATTATTCTTTTGTCTATTAGAAAAAATAAGTTCCAGGGAAAACAGAGTCCCTGGAGAAAGGCATGGAACAGAAGACATTCAGTTCCTCGTTTTCTGGTACTAGAGACACTCCTGCCTTCATGGGACTTACATACCAGGAAACAGACAATGAACACGTTACTAAAACAGGGTGAGGGCAGATAGCAACGGAGGAGGCGTGTGTTGGGGCAGACAGCTGGGGAAGGACTGTGTGAGGTGGGAATGTCTGAGGAGTGAGGTGAATCAGGCTGCAAGGGAGCCAGGTAAGGTGCTGGAGAAGAACCGTCACAACAGAGAGCAATGGAAAGGGTCGGGGGAGACAAGCTTTGTGTTCAAAACACAGCAAGGAGGAGACGGGCTTGAGAGGTGCAGCATTGGACACTGCAGGGCCTTGGATGCCAAGGTGGGAACTTGCGTATCGTTTGAAATGGGAAGCAAACTGAGTGTCTTGAGCAAGGGAATGACCTGATATAACTTTTAGAGATTATGCTGGGTTTTATGAGCAAGATGGATTACAAGGGGACTAGAGTCAAAGCAAGAAGACCAGTCAGAAGCCCCCAGAGAAGTCCAGGCAAAGAGTGATGGTGAATTGGGCTATGGTTCTGGAGGTGGAGGTGAGGAGAAGTAACAGGTTACAGGAGTGTGTGACAAGTAGACATGATCAGAGTGACCCCAAGATAAGGTTTCTGACCTCACCTGGCAGCCATATTTGGGGTGACCTATTTACTGAAAGGTGGCAGAATGCTAACTTTTGGGTAAGTGGCAGAGAATACTAGTTATCGCACAAATCCACTGACTCTCTCTTCTACAGAACAGAACTCCTGATTTTCAGCTGAATAAAGAACACATTTTCAGTCTCCCCTGAAGCCATGTATGGCCATATGACTGTGAATTCTGGTCAAACGCAGAAAAACCAACACATATGTGCAACCTTCAGGAAGGGTTCTTAAAGGGAAGGGCTCTTCCCTTCTTTCCTTTCCTCCTTCCTGATGGCTGAATAACCTACAAAATGGCTAGACCTGGAGCCATTCACCTTCGACCATGAGGTGGAAGCTTTATGTTGAGAATGATAAAACCACAAGAGTCTGGGTCCCTGATGATCACGAAACTGCCACACCAGCCCTAGACATTATGTGAGAGAGAAACAAATTTATGTCTGTTAATGTCACCATTATTTTGGGTCTAGTCACTTGCAGCCAAATCAAATCCCACGTGAGTAGGAGATATAGCTGATATGCTACCTGCCCACCCAATATTCACTCCCTCTTTCTCGCAAAAGCACCCCAATGTCACTCAGGGTGCCAACATGCTAAGCAAAAAATCTTGATTTCCCAAGTTCCCTTCTAATTAGGATGGCCATGTGACAAAGTTGGTAATGAAATGTAGTGTAAGTCTACTGGGTAGGGCTCCTGTTTTCCTCATTAAAAACAAACAAACAAGAACAACAACAACAACAAAAACCGGGCTCCTCTTCCTGCCAGAACTATGGCAGCCCTGCCTGGAGGAACAGCAGCTGTGTTGTAACAAAGCGTGCAAGTCACAGGCTAAGGTAAAGACAGTGAAGCAGAAAGAAAAGGAGCTTAGAACATGGATATTGTGGAATTGCTACATCAGTTTGGACTGCCTGCTTTTTGTTCTCTTGCAATATGAGAATAAGTAATCTTTCACTTGTTTAAGAAATCTAGTCAAGTTTCTATGATATCCAACCAAAGGTAATCCTGACATGAAGGTATTCATTGTCCAGTTCTGGTGATTTTCAGTCAGAGATGCCCAGTAGGTACCCACATGGAGATATTGTGCAGATGGTTAGATATGAGTCTATGAATCTGGGAGTCAGAATACAAAAGTGGTATGTAGAGTCATGGGACTAGATGGCATGACATTGGGAGTTAGGTACAGATTAAGAAACAGGGCTGTGATGGGCAGGGTCCTAAGACAGCTCCCTAGATCCCTGCCTCGTGGGGTATGTACATGCCTATATAACCCCTTCCCTTGGGGGCAGATGGGACCTGTGGCTGTGATGAAATCAGTCATCTTCTTGATTGGGTTACATTATATGACAGGTGATGAGATAGTTGCTCCCTTGATCAGATTACCCTTTATAAGACCCAGTCCTAGGAAGCTTTAAAGAAGTAAGGTGCCATGTTATGATGGGGTCGCATGGCTAGGACTGGTGGGTGCCTCTAGAAGCTGAACGCTACCCCTGGCAGACAGCAAGCAAACGGGGACCTTGGTTCAACGACTACCAGGAACTAAATTCTGCCTAAATGAGGACATGACAATATGAAGAGGACCCCAAGCTTCAGATGAATTCACAGCATTGGCAACATCTTCATGTCAACCTGGTGAGACCCCAGGCAGAGAACTCAGCAAACTTGTACCCAGACTCCTGACCCATGGAAACCTGATAGTACATTGGTATTGTTCTAAATGGCTAAATTTGTGGGAATTTGTTATGTTGCAATAGAAAACCAATACAAAAGCCATGATCTGAGACATCAAACTCTGAGGGGCAGGGGAGAAAAGCAGGGCAAGTGAGGAGGGGGTGAATCAGGACAGTGAGTCAGGAAAGTGTTTCTAGAAGGGATATAATCAGACTGTGTGCAAAGAGAGTGCAAAGTGGAGGCTCCTCTTTCAAGGACTTATACTAAGAGTGAAGGAGAGCAAGGGGGTGACCACGGGAGGGAAGAATGCGGTCAAAGGTGAGTTTTATTTTGTTAAATGGCAAATATAACACCTATTGATGACATTGATTCAGTATTGAGGAGAGGGAGGGAGGAAGGGAGAGGGTGAGAGAGAAAATGAATTTATGACTGTAAGGAAACGTACACCTCATCTTTATACTATTTGAGGTATTTCTCAAACAAGAACAAGGTCAAAAATGCTAAATTATTTGAGGGTAATAAGCTTAGTAAATTTCATTTTAAACATAAAGAAACCTCCTTTAAAACTAATGAATCACAACATTTCTTATACTGTAGAAGAGAAAATCAACTCCATTATCTGTCTCTCTCTCTCTCCTTTTTTTGTTTTAATCTTGAAGATATAGTACTGAAAACATTTTTTCTTTGTATTTCTGTCAGGAGAACTGAGGAAGCCGATCATCGTAGCTGCTGGGACCTGTGACAGCATTTGTAGGTGAGTAATGAATTGCTTTAGATGAGGAGAGACAAACCCGAGACGATATGTTTCCAGAAGGGCTCAGCTGCTCACAAGATAAATACCCCTCTGCCACTCCGTGCAATGATTAACTGTTCTGGCCATGCTGCGTCCAGCCAAACGGCCTTTCTGATCCACGCAGATAGCGACCAGATTCCACGATACCACAAACACAATCCCCTTTGCCTGGCGTGACCGCTCCTTCCCCTTTTTATACTGATAGAAGAGTTTACACACAGCTTACTCCACACAGACCTCTGCGTACGCATTGCCTATAGAACCATTTTTCCACAGAAAGGAATACAAATACTTTGCCCAAGCACGTGAATAAAAAGATGAAAAAAATAAAGAAAGACGTGGGGGACACTTGGGGTAAATTCAATTTTTTATTTCCTATCACCTCTGCCTCCTTGGGGTTCCCGTTAGAGACACTACACGGTGCTGTATTCCTGGTTTAACTCCATGTGGCAGTTTTTTCATTCTTTTGAAATATGTACTTCATTAAATTAAATATGAGAATGCAATATTTTATTCAAGCCAAAGACAGGCAACAACAAGAATGAGGACAGTTAATTTAGGAATGAACCAGCACCGTGTTTCCCGGAAACCTTTGTGAATAAAAGGGTGGGCTGGGAATGACAGGAAACAGCTGGAAAGGCATGCAAATATGCTCAGCAGCTTGAGGCTCCTCTCTCTCAACACCCGTGGCTCTGGGCCTAGGGAGGTGAGTTTTTGAGGACCACCATTTAAAGTGACACGTAACTTGTGAGCAGGTGGTGCTGGGTACAGGAAAGCATTTACTAGGTTAATATTTACCCCGGGGTAGGGAGAGCGCCCAATAGCTTTTTTGTTTTTAAGGACAATAGGCAAAGAGTGAATGAAGAAGACTAGGGTGGGGCGTTTGTTCTGGTTTCAGTGGTGGTGTTTGCCTATCTAGCACAAGCAGAGGTCCAAAGCACTGCAAGTGCAAGCTGGGGTTAAACTTACATTGAACTAAACTCCCACAGTTGAAACTCTCCTTGTGAACGAAACATTCCTCCAGTAATTTATAAGCATGCGTAACGTTCTCCAAATAGCCCAATTGCCAAATACTTATTTAATGCCTAACACGTGCCCCAAACTAATAGACAGTGAGGAAGATACAAAAGATAAGACATGGGCCCTACTTTAAAAAAAAAAAATGTGTTCTAGTTAGACAAACTTAGGGATCACTGAGTTTTAACTATCTCTTAGATGCTTTTAAGTAGAAATCTCTACTCTAAATGGAATAGAAGTTCAAAGAACAATTTGATGAGAGAATAAAAGAAACTCACATGGAAATGGGAGAAGTTGAAATGTTTTAGTTTGGTTTGAATAGATGAGAACACAGTGGAAGGACGTCAGGCACGGCAAAGACAGAGAAGTAGCGATTTTCACACACCGGGGTGTAAGGGGAGATGGGCTTGGCTGCCACTGACGTTTTCTTAGAAGTAGTAGTAAGAAATAAGACTAGGTTTGTGGTAGACAGAATAGGGGTCGCCCCCAAGATGTATGCGTCCCAATCCTCGGAACCTGTGAATGTATTACCTTACATGGCAACAGGGGCTTTGCAAGTATGATTAAGTCAAGCATTTTGAGATGGGAAAACTATCCTGGATGATCTGGATGGGCCCAGTGCAATCTCGGGGGGAGGCAGAAGTGTGCAAGTCAGAGCAGATGTGATGACAGAAGCAGAAATTGAAGTGATGTGATTGCTGGCTTTAAAGATGGAAGACGGTGCCCTGAGCCAAGAAAGCTGGAGAAGGCGAGGAAACTGATTCCACCACCACCCTACCCCACCCCCGAGTCCCGCCCCACGCTGAAGGAACATAGCCCTGCTGACACATTTAGAATAAGATAATAAATGGGTGTGTGTTTTAAAGCAAAGTGTGTAGCTGTTTGTTACAGCAGTGGGAGGAAACTAATACAGGGTATAAGGTTATTGGCCTTGACTTGGTACACAATACAGACCCACTTCGGTGTATCTGAGCGAAAGAATAAAGATACAAATAGTGCTTTAGGAAAACTGACCTGTGACAGAGGATAAAAAAGAAAACAAGGAACAGAAACAGTTAAACAAATACATAAAATGATAAGACTGGATTGGGATGGTAGGAGGAGAAAATGTAAAATGGAGGAGAAATGTTGCATATAATAGAAATTTAGAAGAATGAATCGACAGGGCTTGGTGACAGTCTGGAGAAAGTAGGAAAGATCTCCAGGGTTTCAAGCTTTGTGGCTTCAGCGCATGTGATGGGGATCGGAGGGTGGGGGGAAGGGGAGGTTGTGTCTAAGAGATGCCTTTAAAAATATAACCAGTCTATTGGAATTCTCAAACATCAGTAGGCATGAAGATTATCTGGGATGCTAGTTTAACATGCAGATAGATTACTGGGCTCCATCACAAAGATTCTGATTCGGCATGTCTGCATGGTATCCAGAAGTCTGCATTTCAGTAAATCCTGTTCTGATTCAGGTTATCCAAACTTCACACTGAAAAATGCTAATCAAGAAAAACTCAAAAGAAATAGAATCAAATACTCATCACAGCCCTAGAGGAAACAACTAATCTTATGTAAAATATGAAGGGGTGGAAACTGATATATTAGACAACATAAAAATCTAAAACGTTTATAAATTAAAATAAATATCAAAGCCAAAGTAAAAAGGTCCTTGGTGAAAAACACTTTAAGCAAATGCCTAACATTTTATTAATAGCCACACAAAACTAAGAAGCAAAAACAACAGAGACCCCAGCAGATAAATGCGAAAGCACATGAACAGAATTCTAAAATGAGGGGCTACAATCATAAACAAACTTATGAAAAACTTATGAAATACCAATTAAAACAGCAACACAGCATCACACATTGCTTGCAAAATAAATATGTTGGGGGGTAATATTCAAAGCTGATGAGATGCTGTGATACTGCTATACTTGTTGGCTGCATTATACATCTACTAGAACCATGCTGAAAAAAAAGTAATTTGACAACATATATCAGGAACTGTAAAAATACCCATATGTTTTGACAGAGAATGCCTCTTTCAGTAATTGAGCTTAAGGGAACACTCTTGAATATGGGGAAAAATTATATGTAATGAAGGCTATCAATTATTGGAAGTTTACCCTGTGATGTGCATGATTTACTCTAGTCTGTAAAACATTCCCGTAAAGTTAGTACTCTAATTATTCCCATATTAAAAACGGAGAACCCAAGGCACAGAAAGATGGCGTGACTTGCTCCAAGGGCGTAAAGGCAGGCTGGGGAATATTCTGCTTGCAGAGCACTCACACTTAACTTCTACACCACAGCTACCACCACGTGGGAGCATGGTGAGCACAGCAGCATACATCTTACTAAAAAACTCAAGAAAAGAAGGAACATAGGAATTGCGTTAGGATAGTAGAACTATGTGTGGGTAACAACGGGTTATTTCCCCTGCCCCCCAAAACTTTCTGCAAGATTTAATTTTATAATCTAAAAGTTACTGGATGGGAGGAAAATAATGCATATTAAAAAAAACAAAACTGAATTTTTCGAAATAGTAGAAAGAAATCCTAAGTGTAAACAGTTAGGATATTGTTTTCATATTTTAATATCGCCACCTATAAAAAGCTTGGGAGAAATAATAATTCTTAAGGACTTTTTTCAGACAACCAGATGAACGGTCAAATGGGTAATGGTTTTAGATCTGCCTCAAAATTAGCCTGACAATAAGTTGGGAGGCATTTTTGTGTGTTTGTGTACATGGAGAAGAGCTCTGTGTATCTATTACTCTGATGGTGCACTTGTTCATACCGTTTTTCCCCGAAAATAAGACTGTGTCTTATATTAAGTTTTGCTCCAAAAGATGCATTAGGGCTTATGTTATGATTAGGGCTTAAATCAAGCTAGGGCTTATTTTCCAGTTAGCTCTTATTTCCGGGGAAACACAGTAGCTCATATGTTATTTTAGAATTAACTTGGGACATTGGCTAAACATTTAACAAGTTGGAAATAGAAGGTAAAGGTTAAGAAAATCAGGACACTGGTAACACAGCAAATTTCATCCACTGAAGAAATAGCTGAGTATTTAAAAAAAAAATTAATGAGAATAGATTTAGTTGCATTTAAAAGGAAAACATTTACTGTAAAAACATAACAAACTACATCACAAAATTTGAATATGGAAACTGGGGTACTAAAATTGTAATAAAAGGGTATAGTTGTGCCATGTGGCAGCAATACTCAGTAAAGCTAGTGTATTCTGATTAATTTTTTTTGCTCGTTTCAATCCTTCTTAACACTCAATTTCACAGTCAAGATTACAGATTTATGTTTGTTTTTACACCCTACCAATATTTGGACTTAATTTTTTTTTTTTTGGGTATTTAATTGTCTTTTGCTATACCTCATAAAATTACAATGAGGCAAGTAAAGGAGATTTCTAACTGCTTTCTGCTCTATAATACATAAAATTAGTGTCTCCCAACTAAAACTCTGCCCCACAAAGCTAATTTTTTCTGTCTATATATGTCCCTGTAAAACATGCAAAATGGAGAGATTTGAGAATTTCTATTCTTTTAACTCTAGTAGGCCTGGTGATATAATTTTAAGAATAGCTGAAATTATTAACAGATTTGCAGAAATTGAGAGAAGTCCTAGAAACTTTAGGAATTTTTTCTGACTGTGGCTATCTAAGAACTGGCTATATAATCACTAGGGAAAGAGTCCTCTGATGCAGAAGAAAATAAATTGCATTAGAGAAGAGAACAGGGTGAACGACCCTCCACTCTAAGAAGCTTGGGCCGCCTCTTGCTCAGGGCAGGCCTAATTGGCAGCCACCCAGCTGTGTCTCCTGTGGAGTTGGTCCCCGAGTATCTGGCGAGGACAGCTGGGCTGGGTCAGGGTCATGGGGAGCTGGGTGCTGACCTGGGAAGTTAGGAAGGAGGCTTGCATGTGACAGGCGGCCGAGTCCCCACTAGTCATCAGAGGCTGGGGAGGGGGTGGAGTTCTGATTTTAATCTCCCTGTAAGGAATTATTTCATGAGGTATCCAGTGGATATCTCTCTAGAATCTGTTTCCTTGAAAAACAGTAAACAAAACTGAATTCCTTGTGAAGGATGTGAGACCCAGACTCCTGGGCTCCCCTAACGTCCTAGACTCCCCAGGTTTGCTTCTCTTTGGAGGCCTCTGGGTTGGGAAAGTCAGCTGGCAACACTGCGCCTACATCTGTGCTCACCTGTGTCATTTCCTTTGGAAGTAAACCTGGATGTAACAAAATTTTAACTGGAGATTTAAATGTAAATTATCCCCTGCCATCCTAACAGAAAAGTGTACAGATAATTAACTTAGAGTTCTCTTTGAAAGAAAACAGAGGGAAACAGCATCACTAATTTCTCAGTAATATCCTACTAAAGTTTCTACTTCAGACTCTATTCTCCTGACTAAAAAAAAGTGGGAAAATTTAATTTTAAAAGACACTAAAGAACTTTTAACACAGAGTAAGCACACTATCATATCATTTATGCACTGATGTTTCCCAGAGAATTTAAGAGGTGTTTAATGAAATTAAAATAGACTCTTTCTGAAAATACTTACTTAGTATCATCCCATTTAACTTCTCACCTAAGTCACAAAAGTGAGGAAATTATGCCATACATTTTACGTGTGTGTGTGTGTATATTCACACATATGAAATATAGATACACATATGTGAATACACTCATACACACACACATATATATGAAAGAAAATAGTAAAATTGCAATAACTTATACAAGGTGATTTTCTGGGCAATTTCATGAGGTGTTCTAGTTAGTAAGGTAATTTGAGCACCTCAATGATGATTTATAACCTATAAGACATTCAATTTTGGTAGAAAATAAGGAAGTATTCACTCTTCCATTCTTTATTGACCATTTCTCCAAAAACTCAGCTATTCCTTTTACATTCTTGTTTCTTTTATCTAAGACTTTTAATGAAACACCAGTCCTATAACGTGGCCTTTGCAATGCAAAAGAAGGCTGTGAGCCCCCTTTTACATGTTCCCCAAACAGTCCTTGAATATGTGTGACACGTATATTATCTTTTCCAGGCATGTGTAAGTACAAGTTGATTTTAATAACTTCTTCCTGTAAAATAATCATTTGCTTTTTTTTTTTTTGCTTTTTGTCAAGTCCATTAAGTATATTCTATAGACACAATAGGATCTGGGTCTTATTCTTTCTGAACCTACAATACCTAGCACAACACCCTGCATATAGCTTGTCATCTCATATCTATTTATGTAGAAGATCTTAACAGAAAACCCACCTCCTCAGACAGCTCACCTAAATAATCTATTTTAAAAAGAAATTTACTTCATGGTAAAAGAAGTCAGACTGTTCCAAGAACGGTTAATGCTTTTAGGAACCCCAGAAAGCTGTCTTAACATTACACCATCTGCCATATAGAGAAAAGGGGGAAGAAAAAAGTTACCTTTTTGTGCAAGGCATGAAATTCGCTGTACCTTTTCTCCACAAAATGTTTTCTTCCATTCATTAGCACTTCTATCTTAAACACCTAAGGAAAAAATTTAAAAGATTAATTCCACCAGTTCGAAACACTCAATTGTCTGATGTGGTAAGTTTGTGACCATGATATATTTCATCCCTTTAATCACAGTGGCTGATCCCCCAAAACCCAGAAGGCTCAGGAGACCCGTGGCCCAACAGCACTGATTAATGAGCCCTCCAGCAAACGCTAACAAACTGCAGTATCCCCGCAAACGTGTCGAAAAACAACGGAAACGTAACTGCCTTAAATTGGTCCTTAACTTTTTAATCGGAAGATGTTCCTCCCTTAATATCATTTCACCAGATGATGGTACTGAGATAAAAGGGTGATGCTACCACAAGGGTCTGGTACAAATCACAGGCAGGCCCGCGACATGCCATTACGGTGGTTTCAATGGGGGCGGTGCTGTGTCATCTCTAAGACAATCATGCAAACAGTAGTGCATTTTAGGTTAATTTCATCCTAACCTGCATATTCATCTCCTGTCTCAGCTGTGCTTATTCTGCTGTTTGCAAAACAGGGAAAATGTGGTAAAGGTTCATTTTCCCTGCATGATACGCGTGACAGCTTGTGCTTCTACTTCCAGAGGGCTGAAAGGCCAGATGAAAAGGCTCTCTGGGTGCACTAATTAGTAGGCACTAACATGACATTTTCTTGATTCTTAGGTCAGTGGGTCAAGACGGGGAACAAGGGATGAGAAATATTGTGAACCGCTCATGAAAACACAGCGTTAAGGTGTGGTGGGGGAGGGATGCTGGCAGGAACTGAAGAGAAGGTGCTGTTATTTTCAAGTTTGTCTGACTCCTCTTTCATTGAGTGAGAGTTTGTCAACATCCAGATGAAACAATACTATCCAATTACTTAGTAAGGCTAATTGCCTGTTTCAATTGTCCTTCTGGGAAAAAAACAACAACCCCAAACTAAAGTCGAGGTCACGTGACATGAAGAGTTAAAAGCGTGCTTACTTTACCCCTAAAAAGAACTTAAAAGTTAGCATATGAAATACAAGGTTACACACTGTCATTATAAAAATAGAGCCCTATGGCTCTATATTTCTGCCTTATATGTAAATATGACTCTTTTGGAAAGCCAGAAATTACGTCATCAAACATAAAATGGGTTTGTATCTTTGTGCATCTTTGAAGCAGAAACAAAATCTTCTGCTGCATGACTCAGTTTAAAGACCTGCTTTTATTAAATAAGTGGTCAATTTTTACCAACTTAATCAACATTTTATTCTAACATTTGGTTTTTCAAGCAATCCCCCTAAAAATACTTTTCTTTGGTGAATTTGTGAATATAGTTTCTTCCAGAAACATATGCGTATGCTTCAAATTCTCAGATACACCACATTATTTTTTAGAAAATAATTGTTTACTAATTCACTAAAGAAATTTCTTCTTCTTCAGAGATCCTGCCAGGAATAGAATGAGGAAAACACCCTGCGAAACACAAACCAAAGAAGCACAGCTCCAACTTGGGGGCTTGGTTATTAATAGGATACAGGGCCTCCTTTTCAGTGTCAGCTCCCAGATTTAAATCAGGACAATGTGGGAGCGATGAAAGAAATTGCCATCTGCTGAGCAGTGTAAAATAAATGAAGTTATGTTCTGAGTCCAGATACTTGGGCTTTCATCACAAAAACCACCACTTTAATTGGCATGTTTGCTGCAGAATCCATAGAAGAAAGTTGAAGACTTGGTAAGGTTCGACCTACTAGGTCACCCCTCAAGGTACCCCCTCTTGAAGGCCAGGATAAGACACATGACAGAGCGGATGCCTCAAGGAATGTCAACCCTTCTATCGACCAGATGGTTCCATTACCAGGTTCCAGGTACTTTTCACAATTACTAAATTCACGGGGGGATGGGGGTAGGGGTGGGGAAGAGTGTACGTACACACACACACACACACACACACACACACACAAAGTGTGTGATACATGTTATTTCTAATATTGTTATTATGTTACCATTTTAAAAATGCACAATATACCTAATATTATTAACATTTGTGTGTTTTTTTTCTTTTAAATTCTGGGACAACATCTTGGAAAGAAAGCTGGTTAATAAGAATTTCCATGACAATGTGAAGCAAGAAATGGAGTCAATTTAATAAATCCTATTTTCCTGAATTCCATACCAGACTGATTTTTAAAAGAGTTTCTGATACATGTCGTCCCTGCTACCTGAAAGACCCTTTCCTGCTTTGCTTTCCTGGAAAACTCTCAGGAGTTATCTATCTAAGGTGGGCGCAGCACGGGATGAGGCTTGCAAAGCTCAAAGCACAGTATCTGGCACGCATTGATTTATTTTTTTAACAGATGTTTCCTGAGGGCTTACAGTGTGCCCAGGACTTGTTCTAGGCTCCGGGTGTTCAGCGGTGAACAAAACAGGCAAGAGTGCAACCTTTATGGGGCATACATCCTATCTAGAGAGGGAGGCCTACTATAAATACTGTGTTTCCCCGAAAATAATACCTAGCTGGATAATCAGCTCTAATGTGTCTTTTGGAGCAAAAATTACTATAAGACCCGGTATTGTATTGTATGATATCATATTATATTATACCCGGTATATTATACTATATTACATTATATTACATTATATTATGTTATATTAGACTGGGTCTTATATTGTAGTAAAATAAGACCAAGTCTTATATTAATTTTTGCTCCAAAAGACACGTTAGAGCTGATGGTCCGGCTAGGTCTTATTTTTGGGGAAATGTGGTATATGAACAAATATGGTGACATCAAGAAATGAGAAGAGCTGAGAAGAACAATACAGCAGGGTAATGAGACAGAACTGGAGATGGGGGATGTGGACAGGGTGGTCAGAGAAGGTCTTCCAAGCAGAGAGGTGGTGAGAGTTATAAAATCTGAAGGGAACACTGGGGAAAAAAGTACACAAGACTTGAATGTGGCTGCCTCTTGAATTTTGTACTGGGAGTGGGTGGACTTATTTTCATTCCTATTTTAAAAAATGTTTTTAAGTTAAGCCCAGGGCTGCGTAATTTCCACTTCTGGCCAAGATAGAGTAACAGGGAACAGATTTAACTTCCACGTGAAGCAATTAAAAGACCTGATAAAATATGTGGGCAAAATGGCTCTCAAGGCATTGGACATGAGGAAATGAAGACAGTGAAAGATGGGAAGCAAACAAGGGAAGCCCTGAGATTACCGCAGGCAGAGCCCTCGGTCCCTTGCATTAGGGAGAGGGAGGCTGAAGTGAGGGGAAGCCGACACGTATTCTCTCCAGCGTTGAGATGAATCCCCACCAGTACACAGGATTGGGGAAACTGTCCAAGGACGGGAAGAGATTAGAAAGAACAGTGCTCAGAGCATACAGACTACTGTGCATAGCACCTGCTCCCAAAAGCCAGGGCAGAAAACTTCATAATTCATGAGGCATTAGTTAGAGTTTTAAGAAGGGACTTGCCTTAGTAGTGGGCAAAGTAACTGCACACCAAAAGCTCTTTTAGTCCAGTGTAACAAAGCTGGTACACAAGATCCAAAAAGAGCAACCTGTTTCTGAGTAATTTAACCAAATGCCAGAACAAAGCTCAAGAATATTTTCATGAATACAAAAATATCCTGCATCCAAACGATAAAATTCAGAGCCTAGCATCCAATCAAAAAGCAGGAAAATACAACTCGTAATGAGAAGAAAAACTAATCAATCGAAACTGCTCCTGAAATGATACAATTAGTAAACAAGAGCATTAAAGTCATTACTAGAAGAGAATTTCTTAGGTTCAAGAATGCAGAGGAAGGGTTGATCTTGTTAAGTGGATGCAGGGAAGACATAAAAAAGACTCAGACAACAGGTCTGGGTCCTGCTTACAAAATTGATTCCTGTGATTTAACAAAATACACTGGATGAAATGAATACCTGATTAGACATTGCAGAAGAAAAGATTAGTGAACTTGAAAACCTAGAAATAGAACTGCCCAAAATGAAATAGAGGAAAAAAAGAACAACAACTACAAAATAAATAGAATATTAATGAACTATGGCACAACTTTAAATTGCAACCTAGATATGTAATTGGAGTCCCCAGAGTAGAGGAGAGATGGAGACAAAGACTGGGGAGAAAGACAAATATATCTGAAGAAATCATAACCCAAATTTTTCCCAACTTGGTGGATACTGTAAACCCACAGATCCAAGAAGATCAATGAAGCCAAGCACAAAAAATCATGGGAAAAAACACACAAAAATCCAAGGCACAGCATAATCAAATAGCCTGATGCCAAAAAGAAAATCCGGCAAGCAGAAAGAGATAAAGTGATACTACATAGAAAAGGAAGAAGAAAAGTTTGAAGACAAATTTCTCAAATAGTTCTGTAAGTAACCAAGCTGATAAGAGTGATTCAATGCATACATACTTCAGTTATGTTTTAACTTAGTGGAAAGTATGTCAAGTATCACGTTAAAAATAAAATGTACAATTAAAAGCCAGTTAACTCTTTAATCATTATTTTTAAAGTATGAAGGTAATTCTTCCCCGTCAAATGACAACACTAGCAATAACAACAAAGACTCGTACTTATTCAGTACAGTCCATACTCTAAGCTCTTTACTCATGGTAATTCATTTTATTCTCGCAATAACCCCATATGAGACAGGTACATGTAAGGAAACTGAGGCACAGATTAAGTCACTAGCCCAAAGGACAGCTGCATTTTCCATCAAGCGATTTGGTTCCTGAATCTGCCTTCTTAACCCCCGCACAAGACTGACTCGGGATGGACATACGCCCCTATTCACTGGAGAAACTGGACACTTGGAAGTGGGAGAAATCTGGACACTTGGAAGTAGGAAACATTCTATCGTGATAAAAATCCTTTCCCTCCAGTCTCCTCCCAAGGCTCTGTCCTCTGGAGGGGGCTTTGCAGGAACACAGGACACTGGCCGGGGGTGCAGATGCGGGCATGGCATGAGGTCTTGACACTCCAACTATTTGGAACCTGTGCTCTTCTCAATCAAAACCAAAACATTGACCTATATACAAACAGCATACAACTCTCTAGAGCAGAAGGGTGCTTTTAAATAAATTACTAAGTCTGTACTGTGCCAAACACTGGATTATACAATGAAAATATAAATAGCCATAGGTACACATACATATATTATTATTATATAATACTGGGAACATTAATTATTGTGCTCAGTTTTTAGAATCAATCTATACAGCATAGAAGACAATTATTTTTATAGAACAGACTGTAAATATTTTAAGCCTTGTAAACATCATGGCATAACTAGCAGAAAATAGATGAATGGGAGAGGAACTAAGTGAAAGGAAGTACACGGGGTGCAAAGTTTTTCATCTTACATAACTAGTAGTCAAAGGATACTGATGAAAATTGGTGGATGAAGAAAGGGGTTAAAGTTATTAAGTAACAAATAGAAAAGGTTATACTGCCAATTTTTTAGATGAAATTAAAATCATATACATAGTGAAAATGGAGTGTGGAGGGGAGGGAAATACAGCAGTGCTGTGAACTAAATTCCTATTTCAAAGTGGAGGGACAAGAGGGATTTTCTAAGACTCAGATATCAAGAAATAGAGAATACAAACATTCCATTTAGAATTATGGTACTTAAATTAGAAATTTATCAACTAACTTCTGGTTCTGGAAGGTACTAGACACATATTTTTCCTGTTATATATTTAGGTAGTGTTGGAATCTTTCCCATATACATGTATTACCTTCAAACATCCTAATAATGATATAACCCTTGCTAAATATTTTAGTTTTAAATCTCTCTGGTTACAAATGAAGGATTTTTCTTGTGTTTATTGAGATTTATTGGATTTTAGGTTTTCAGTCTAAACCCCAGTACTGATTAATTTTAGCTGCAGCTCTTTGACTGATTATTTGATTATGAAAAGTCTCCATTTTTCTTTTCCTCTTAAACTGTATCTATATGACACAAACCCAATCAATCAATTCAGGGTGAGGGGAAAAATGCACTCAAATACATCAGGTCATACATGTTGATTGGCTAACATTTTTTTTTTTTTGGTTAGTTTTAATATCACATAAGTTTGACTTAGACTTTTCTATGAAATATACACACTGCTCCTTCTTTGATTACCTGAGTTGTAGCCATGAATCACATATTGTGTTAAACACCTGAGCATTCTGGAAGGTAGGTACTATAGGAACTTTATTATTCTCTTTTATGATCTGCTTTGTAAGAATGAAAATAGATCAATGAATTTTATCTGCACTACTAATTTTGGGCAAATCTACATATGGAGCCATAGCATCTTCATTAATAAAATAAGAATGATAAAACGATGTCTACTGTATCAGTTTGTTAGAAAATAAATGTCTTGGTGCTTTGTATGATGCTGTGCAGCGGAATGAATCATTATTAATTATTAATACTAGACAAAGTCTCCAGCAGGAAGCACAGTGGTTGTCATGGTTATTTGAGGACAGTCTTCCTCACAAGCTGCTTAAGGAAGGGATTTGTGGTTGAAATAGCTTGTCATGTGGAGGAACAAAAAAGTCCATCATTCTTTCCTCAAACTACTTAGCTATAGATGGCTACAGCAGAAAGGAGTGAATCTTCCACCTGCCCCCAAATTGTCCAGTATCTGCCCAACCCCTCAACGCAATCTTGTTTTCCACAGCTGTCTTGGAGGAGCCAATCACAGCCAAGTCCTTCCTAAATCTTCCCTCGCTAGGCACGACCTCACAGAGCATGCTCCCCGACCCCAGTGCTTCTGCTCACAGGTGAGCCTCTCTAGGCCCAGGATTCTTCTCCTATCCTCCTGGCAGCCATCAAGTGAAATTCCGCCTCCATTCCAAAGCCTTCTGGAACTTCAGGCATCACTCCGTACCTCCCCTCTAAGCATTTAAATGGCACAATCATATTAAAGTGCAGTCACACTCTCTAATTTTCAGCAAATGTATTACTATTGACTATTTCATAGCGATACCTTTTATGCATCAAACAAAGTGGAGGTTTTGAATACTTTTTTTGAGGGAAAAATAATCATCAGGAAGAATCTGCAATGATGTTTTGGGAAAGCATTTGCAATATAACACTAACTGAAAAAGCAGGATGAAACATTTTATCCATACAGTAAAATATGCACATGCATAGAAAGACAACAAAGGAAATAGGTCAAAATGATGCCTGAGTGGTAGAGATTATCATAATTTTCTCTATATTCTATATTTTTCACCAGAGCATATATCATTTTTATAATTAGAGGGAAAAAATTAATCAAAGTTCTGCCTTCTAAAGTTAAACTAGAGTAAACGTAACAAATGAGTATTCATTTTTTAATACAACTATCAAGTTCTAATGAAATTCATTTATTGATTTCCACAGATATTTACTGAGCATCTGGTATTAATAACAGCAGTCGCAGCATTTTTTGACTGCTTACTATGTGCTAGGCAGTATTCAAAGCACTTTCATTTATTAACTGATTTAATCCACACAGGACCCTGTGATACAGATACTGCTATTATTCCCACTTCATATGTGAGGAAACCACACCATAGATAGTTACATAACAAAGGCACAGGTCTAGGAGCTGATTTATTAACCCAGACAACCTGGCTTCTGAGTCCACAATCTTATGTCCTATAATTTTCTAACTACAGAAACAATGGTGAGCAAACCCAGAGTTCTCGCCTCTATGGTGCTTACACACTAGTGAGAGCAATTGAGAAAGTAGTCAAAACAGTATCTTAATTATGAGGCAGGATAAATACTATAAAGGGAAAGTATAAGAAGCTATCTGGGTGCCTAAGAGAGAATAAGATTTGCACTCAGGGATCAGGGAAGCTTTCCTTCAAGAGCCCAAGAGCCGATGTTTCAGGATGTACAGTGAAAGTGAGCAAAGGTCAAGGGCAAGCAGCGTGGGCAGGATATATGCAAAGGGCCTGAAGCAGAAGGTGAGAGGCTGGAGGAAGCTGAGTGCAGCACAGCCAGCCTGTGTGGGGAGCATCTGTGCAGGAGGCTGGAGAGGAAGCAAAAGGCTCAACAAAGATTAATTACCTCGCACATGCCAGGCTCAGTTCTAGTCACTGGAGAGACAACCGTGAACACCACACAGATTCCTCACCACGTTTGCTAACATTTTAATGGAAAGAGACAAAGACAATCAATCACACAAATAAATGCATATTAGCTGGCGATAAGCGTTACAGAGAAAAATAAATCAGGATAATGAGGACAGAGAGGGTCTGGATGAGAGCGTGGTTGGCTATTACATGGGGTGGTTGGGGAAGGTCTTACTGATAAACTCCTATGTGAGCAGAGACCTTCTATTAGTTTTCCATTCCTCTGTAACAAGCACAACACCCAATTATTATTTCACAGTTCTCTAGGTCCGAAGTCCAGTTTGCTCGGCTGGTTTCTCTGCCTCAAGTCTTACGGAGTTAAAACCAGTGCATGGGCAGAGCTGGGTTCTGTTTGGTGGGTCACTGGGAGAGAAGTTCCCGTTTCCTTTTGGGTGTAGGACTGTGGTCCCTGTTTACTTGCTGGCTGTCAGCTGAGTGCAGGTTCCAGCTCCTGGAGGCCATCTGCATTCCCTGGCTTGTGGCTCCCTTTCTCCATCTTCAAAGCCACCAAGAGCAAATCAAGTCCTTTTCAGGTCACCTTTCTCTGACCTACTTTTCTGCTTCCTCCTCCATTTTTAAGGACTCGGGATTATATTGGGCCACCCAGACAATACAAAATAGTCTGTGTGATC
Source organism: Rhinolophus sinicus (assembly GCF_036562045.2). NCBI lineage: Eukaryota > Metazoa > Chordata > Mammalia > Chiroptera > Rhinolophidae > Rhinolophus > Rhinolophus sinicus. Next base: position 115,581,846 of record NC_133753.1, read on the forward strand.
TCAAGGTCCTTAACGATAATCACCTCTATTAAGTCCCTTCTGCATGTCAGGGAACATACTCACAGGTTCTGAGGATTCGGGTGTGGACATTTTTGGAGGTGCATTATTCCTTTTACCATAGACTTGAAAGAAGTAAGTCTGTCTGGGGGTGGGGGTGAGGGGTCCAGGCATATCGAAGATTAAATGCTTGACATGTTTATGCACCTAGACTGATCAGGAAAGAGAAGAGTTAGAGATAAGGTCTGAATGGTGGTGGGAGAGGTGAGTGAAAGGAGAAACAACAGGATGCACTGATAATTGGATGTGGAGTTTTTGGGTTTTTTTTAAAGAAGAAATCAAACATAGTGGGGAGGCTTGGGGCCTAAGCAATCTGAGGATGGTGGTGCTGGTCGATAAGCTAGGAGACTGTGTGTCAACCAGTTTGTGGGGACACAAAGGAACTCAGTACTGGCCTCATTAAGTTTGAGATATGGATTAGACATCAAATGGAGAAGCTGGATAGGACTGACTTTACAAGTCTGGGGCTTAGGGAGAAGTTTTCGCCAGAGATACACATTTGGGTGTCATCAGAGCGTGAATGCAATTTAAAGGCAGAAGACTAGATCTGATCACCTAGGAAGAGAAGTGTATTTAGGGTTCTTGAGATCACATTAGGGCTTACGGTTTGACCATGTTGGCAACGAGGAGCCTTTGCTGCATTTTAAAAGTCCCCCTCTTCCAAATTAAACTTCTTTAGCTCCTCTGGCTGTCTTTCAGATGATCTGGTCTTCAGGTCTTGCTCTATTGACCAACTTCTGGATAAAATATAGTTTATCATTGTTCACCCTAAAATGTTGAATCCAGGAGTTAAGGAAATACAGGCATTCCCTAAGTAATTAATGGATTATGTCCCCAAAATCCATAGTTAAGGTAATTTAAAACTCAGAATGGTTTTTCTCATGACATTGGTACAAAAGATAAGATTTCAACCCAGAAGAAAACCCTATTTAGCCCATAACATGTATAAATTACAATGCTAACATTACTTCACCCACCAGATTTGCAATATAACACAGTAGTTAAGAGTTCTAGCTCTTGAATCAAACTACTTGGGTTTGAATCCTGTATCTTGTATTGCGCTTCTCTGGGCTCCACTAACACTTCATGATTTGGGGCAAGTTATTTAGACTTTGTAAACCTCAGTTTCCTCACCTACAACATGGAGCTTATAATGGTACCTCTCAAATAGGCTTGTTGTAAAGATTAAATGTGATGCTCCATGTAAATAACTTACCAAATTGTCTGCCATTTAGCAAGAATCCAGACAAAAATGTTACCTAGTAATATCATTGTTAACATCTAGTCTCTGTGACAACTGTTTGTTTTATCAGCAGTGGGGAGAGGAGACTTGTTGGTGGGAGGAGAGGGAAAAAGATGATGACATGTAAGAGTAACTTACTGACAATACCCGCCATCTCTACAGGAGAAGGTCCTTACTCCTCCCTCTATCACCAGACTGGCTGACTGTGCGGTGCCTTGGTCGATGCCCACTCACACCCCTCTATTCCTGACGAGGCTTGGCCAGCCCGAGACCCTGTGGAACCCTGACTCCCCTTAATATTAGGTTAACATTCCGTATCTGCGATCTGTATTTCCCTAAATGTTTTTGGACGCCACATCTTACTGTTGGCATGATGCCCTTGAGGTCAAACGAGCCCCCACTCCCAGGTTCTCCCCAAAGTTCTTGATGCTGAGGTCAGGCTTTATATGATCTGTTTAATACTGTCATGTCAGTTTTAACCCATCACACAAGAATGCTGAAACTTTTCTAAAAACTGACCTCGTCCTCCACATCATGAGCTGGTGTCTTTGCCAAGCTGTTGCGTTCTCTGCCTATCTGCAGTGCTTTCCTTCATCAGGGCCCAAGATCTCATTTCACACGATCCCAGCTCATCAACCTTCTCCACTTTTGCTCTGTAACAACCTACGTTTCACAGCAGCCAACGTGGCCTGGCCCTTTACTATCCTCCATCTGATCATGTAATTCCCCTGCTTAATTAAATGCTCTCAATGGAATTCCATCACTCATAGAACAAAATTCATGCCCTCACTCTAGCCTACAAGGCCCTGTGTATCCCACCCAGCTCCAGAGTCCCTACCTCTCCTTCACTTCCTAACACCTCTTACTCACCCTGCTCCATCCGCACCAGCTTCCTTGTTGACTGTCAAATACATGAAGCACATTCCCAACTCCAGGTTTGTGCTGTTCTACTACCTAAAAAGCTTCCCCTCACCATGCTCAACTGCTGTTCCAGGTCACCTTCTCATACAGGTATTCTCTAACCATCCAAAGCAGCAACTCAAACCCCCATCACTCTCCATCTCCAGACCTGGCTTAATATTTTTCTTGTTTGTATTTGCCGTGGTCTGTCTATTAACACACGTGCACACACATACACGTGTTGGTTGTTGTCTGTATCTCCACTAAATTACAAGCTCCATAGGACAGAAACCTCATCTATTTTGTTCACATTATAGCCCCACTGCCTCAAACAGCACCTGGCAACAAAGCAGGAGGAATCCATGAAATAAAAGAAGAAGCAAAGATGGAAAGAAAAAGTGAGCAAGTAATTACCCAGCAGGATAACACACTGGGACGAACACGATGCCTCCTCAGTCCAGCTCATCAGTCTTATAGTGAAAAGCCTAAGAGTTATTTTTATTAGAAAGAACAATCAGTAAATTCAACATGATAGAGGCAGATTGTGCAGAATAAGATGGTTTCTTGGAGAAAATCTGTTGTAGTTGGTAAAAGAAAAAATACTGTTCACGAGGGCCTGAAAGCTATGAGAAAAACTTTGTAATACAGCCCTTTCATTAAAAAGAAACTATCAGCCTTAATAACACAATTCTGGAGGAGGTACCAATGGTACAGAGTGCCAGTCTGGGGTCAGAGCCCAAATTACTAGCTATGTTGTCTTACAGATGTTGCTTATCCACTTTGAGCCTTCGTTTTCTCATGTAATATGATAATATATACTTCTCGGAGCTGGTGATGGAGTAAATAAATAAGACGAGGAATGTACAGCACTTAGCACCCAGCCAGGCATATGATTGGTGGGCAATCACTTTAGTATCTACCTGAATATCACTGGGTTTCTCACAATTCTAAATGGAATCTGAGGCTATTAATAATCTTTATTTCTCTAACACACCATTAAGTACTATGATGTTATGCTTAGTTTTGCTAAAAACCTATGCAAATCAAAAGATCAAAAACTTTTAGATACCCTCCCTCCCGTCCTCTCTCCCCCCAAATATATTTACCTGTCTGTGTGTGTGTGTGTGTATATGTGTGTATATGTATATATATATAATACATATGCACACACATACATAGACATGTACACACATACATACACATGTTTATAGATTGGCAGATTATTACTATTTTTTACCCAAAAGAAGTGAATGAGTAAGCTTGGGTGGCTGGTCTCATTCATGATGAGTCAGGCTTCTTTCTATGGGCATCAAGAAGATGAGACACAAGACATTCTAATGTGTTCTCCCAAGACTGAACTTATGGTCTGTATTGGACCAGGAAAGGAAGGTTGCTTGGTGACTAGCAGGCGGCAATACCCCTGGCCTGCCTGCTTCAAAGCTCTGCTGCTCGGCTCTGAAAGATGGGCAGAGAGCAGGTGGAGAGGGACACGCTCTGTGCCCATAAAAGAATGCAGACCATTCTGTACACTCCACAACTGAAGGTCCTCCTCATGAAGACGCACCCTACTGCAGCTGAGGGCAAAAAGCCTTTTCTGCTCTGCAGACAGGAGTTAGGGGGCATCCGTCCACATCTAACATGTCCACCAACAAGAAGAAAGGAAGCCCTTAAAGATCACAGAATTCTCAGCCTTCTTTCAAAGTTCAGAATTTCAATCCTCCCTAAGAAAACCGTATCTATCAAGTATTTCACTCTCCCAATACAGACGCGGTTTAACACTGTTACAGTGTAAAAAAACAATGATGCTTTATCCAAATATTTATTGAGCACTTACTAGGTGTGTGCTAAACCCTGTTCAAGGTATTTGAAGTCTATTGGTTGAAGTAAAGTAACAAAGAGCTCTTCCTTCATGAAATGTATATTCTAGCTGGGGAGACAGATAACAATAGACATATTTTTAAAAGTTAATTATACAGCATGTTTTAGAAAGGGATAACTTGGTATGGGGGTTGGGGGGGGGGAAACAGAGCCAGGGAAAAGGAATTGGGAGAGCTGGGGGGGAAGCTGCAACTTCAGATAGAATGGTTGGAGTGGTCAGCATTGAGAAGACGGCAATTGTATACTATGAAGTGGTATCACAGATTATAATTTAGTAATAGCTTTTATTTACTGTGTACCTTAAATTTAAGTTAACCTACTTTTAAAAAATGCCCTGATACGTGACTGTTTAAAAACGAAGTTTATCTAATGAAAAATTATCATTAATGAAAAATTAAATATAGGAAAAAATTAAAAACAGAAATTTTAAATTTCTGTATTTAAATACCATTTCTAAAGCTATACAATATACACCAGCACCAAAGGCTCTCAGAGAGAAGTTTGGAGTCTAACAAGGCCAGGCCTCGGCATGTATCACTGTCATTCTTCACGTAGAATCAGCATTTTTAAACCCATATATAAGAAGCTGCTAAAGAGGGCGGAAAAAAAGGAATTCCAAGAGCTTCTCATATTGATTTCTTTTATTCCAAACAAAGAGATTCTCCTACTTACATGATATATCATAATCACTTAATTTGTCTGACTCCTTTAAAAAAGAACAATGGATTCAGAAAAAGGTGTTGACTTGCAAAAATATAATCATTTTGCAAGTTTTTTGTTGTCTGTATGGGCCATTTTCCCTCAGTAATATGACATATGTGGTCTCTATAGAGAAACTGAAAATGTGAAACTCTAATTCATGCCATTCCCGAGAGCCTGGGCTAAATCTAAAGCAGCCAACATCTGAAAACTCTTACACTGCTCCCGAGGGCAGGAAGGATAAACCTCCTCTTCAAGCCTTACCTCTAGGTTTAATGTATTAGCATTCACAGTGAAATCACCTACTTCGCTTGGATACAAACACTTTTTTTTTCCCCCTCCATAGCGTTTCCACATGGACAGAACCAGTGCAACTGTGAACCTCCTCCCAGACATTTTTTCACAGGGACAATACACAGATTCAAAGGAAACTTTTTGATAAAGCCCTTCCATGAGGAGAAAAACAAAAAAATGGCTCACAAGATAGGAGACTACTACCTCCAATCACAATTAATTTGGTCCTTTTTCAAACATTTGCTCTCTAAGTGTCCAAGCACTCTACTTCTCACCATGGCTTTGCCAAGTCTACCTTTTTACAAACTAAAATTCACAATATCAGTCTAATAAGGCCACAGGAAAATATTTCCAGACAGGTGAGCTGCTTGTCCCTCAGAGATAAATTATATCCAATTTAAACATAGTTGAGAGTAGGAGAGTTAGTTTTATTATGCAGCTTTACATGGGATATATCACAAAAGTAAATTAATATATATATATATATATATATATATATATATATATATATATATATGTATATAATAGAAACAGAACAAAAATGTATGAGGATGCTTATTTTTCAATATATGGACATTACTGATATGAATTATTTGTTCAACACAATGGTACCAAATCACAATTGAAATATGAATTTCATGAGTGAAAAAGTATATTTATAATTATAAAAAATTATAAATATCCTAATATTTAGTAGTAATGAATGATAGCACATTCATATGTTTCAGAAGATTTATTAACATAAAATGGTATTATTAATCTTGTCAGCATTTTTATAAAGTAAGAACAGGCTACAGAAAGAGTACACTGTTTCACGTATAAATAAATATATGTGGATAAATAGTGTGCCCCCATATATACAAAAGAAGCTGGGAGAGGAAAAACAAACACTGAAATGTTTTGGAGGAATCGTGGATAACTTTTTTCTTCTTTTCACATTTCATGTCCCCCCACTCCAATTTTTCTTAGCATTAAAGATGTATATCTCGTATCATTTTCTAAAATTTTGAGTGAAGACAGACTGTAATGAGAAAAAATAAGCTGCAAATGAGATATTCTGGGTTCCAAGTCCCTCTTTGACACTGAGTAGCCATACAGACAAGAAAAGAACTTCTCAGCTCTGAGCCTGCTCATCATCTATAACAGGAGGAGGTTGACCAGATACTTTCTAACACCTTACTCTGTTACTATGTATCTCATGTATAACTTCTTATTATGTTATTATGTAACTCATGTATAACATCTTACTATGTTACTATGTATCTCATGTATAACATCTTACTATGTTATTATGTATTTCATGTATAATTACGTTACTAACATCTTACTATGTTACTCATGTATGGCAACTATATATCGCTTTGTCTCAGATACCTCTCTCCAAGTTCGCTCTAAGGTAGAGACTGTGCCATATACACATATTCTGTGCCACACGTTACACACCAAGCAGAGCAAACAAATGTGAACTAGTTCACAACTAACCACACATGCTTACCTTACTGTTCAAAAATCACTGTCTTCAGGATTAGATTCTGTTCAGTTAGTTGTCTCACACTTCCCTCTCTCTTACCAAACAGCAAATTCAGTTCCCAAGGCAGACAAACCTGCCCCCTTCACTACTCTCATACCTTGTGTGCAAGTTCTGGCTGTGAAATCAGAGGGCTCTATCTAATGTAATCTAGGCCAGACAGTGTTTCTCAAAAAGACTGGACCACACACCCTCTGCTCACTTCTCATACCTTATCCTACTGGCATCTTCTTCTTTTCCAAATATTAACCCTTCTCTCTCTCTTCCTTGGCCTACACAGAAACACAATAGAGCCTGTGTGACTATTTACCTGAGTTCTCTAGTTTCTAGACATGTCCTCTTGCCTGAGAGGGACACATAAACATCTCAATGTCAGAGGAGAAAGGGTGGATGTGGCCCACTGTGCACTATTAAAAGGCTCCAGCGAGGTGATCCATACAATGTAACATGGAAAATCGGGCCCACATGTTTCTACAGTTGTTATAACCTTGTGCCTCCATCATGAAAAGGATTCCTTGGGCCTTGATACATGTGACCTGTGTAGCCAGAGTCTGGGCCAAGAGGACAGCTGGTGCATCTCTTGGCTATTGTGCAAAAACCCATCATCCCTCTGACAGCTAAGGAAGAGGTATCAGTTTTATGGTTTAGTGGACATCATTATATCTCAGTTTTAATTATTTTCCTCATATCTAAACAACCTTGAGTTAATCTACTGTTGGGATCTCTTTAATATGCTTCCCAAAATAAAACAGAAACTAAAAGACTAATTTTTCTGTCCATGAAGTCAAAACACTACACAAAACGCCACAGAAGCAAGTCAAATGAAGCCCTCTCGCCGTTGCAACCCCCAATGAATTTTGTACTTTTTAAAATTCAAAGATATTCCCACTTCATTAACAGAATTGTTCATTCTTTACTGGTTTGTTAGTACCACAGAGAAATTCCAGGCTTTAAAAGATTCAAATGACTTGTATCTAAATCAGACCTGGACTCTCTCCTCTCAACATGCCGATTTACATGAAATCTCTTAGAGTTTCTCTGCTTCCATAAAATGCGGATGCCACTGGCCATCAAGCCCAGGTTTGCCTCTTTGCACAAACAGTCCAAAACAGTTTTCTTGATCTGGTTCAACTTGAAGTGTTGTCAATATATGGATTGTCTTGCTTTCTAATTCAGTGAAAAATCTAGTTTTCCATTAGTCTCTGCCTTTCTATTTTTCGATACAGCTTTACTAAATGTAATTATTAAAGGCAGATTCAAGAAAGCAATTACTGAGCTACTGGTTTGTATCTCTGAAGTCTTAATAAGCGGCAAAAAGTTGTAATTGCACTAAGAGTATCATATACATTTTTCTACGGATTAGACATACACACCCTTGAATTCGTACATGCGGAGATATATTTAAAAGAGTATATCAAGCATTCTCTCTTAAAACCCATTTTAACCCTCTTTGAAAATTGATTCAAAGGTAGTGCTCTCTGTTGTAAAGAGTCAGAAACAGCATTTCAGAAAGACTATACTCTGCTTTCTCCTGGACTCTGTGACTTTGGTAAACCACTTCACTTCCTTGAATCTCTTTTTCTCTTCCACCTGTAAATATGTGAGAATGTTAAATTAGATGGCCATCAAGCACACTTTCAGCTCTAAAAGTCTATGAAACCTTTATTAAATCCCTAATCTCTCCTAGGCTCAGTCCTCCACACAGGACAGAAAGAGTAAGAGACTATACAAATTGTAACCCACAGCTTCCAAGGCTTTAAATGTACTAAAGAAGAAAAATGTAATTGATGTACACAACATAATCATACAATGAATATAAACATATAAAAACGTTATCACAGTGATATAAACCAAATCATCTTGCCAAAATGTCCTCAGATTCCTTAGCTGTACACGTAAACGGGGTGGTGCGTCCTCTTTGGTAGTCACCTAAGTGACAGGTTTTGGCTTTCTGCTCAAATCTACAGGCAACAGTGGAGCGAGCATTCCTTTTGTGGTCACTTAACCCTGGTCTTGGGCAAACAACAAATTCTGTGAATGGAGCCACTGTCCCCAGACTAACATGCTTCTGAAACATTTAAGAGTCATGTGGCAATCACGTAACCTCAGTATTCATCTCAGTGTTGTAAGATTATTTAATGACTCATGAGGGGCACAAAAAACAGGTTACTCGCATTATTTTATAGATGAGAAGACTGAGGGTCAGAAAAGGAAGTGACTTTTCAAAGGCCTCTCATCTAATCAGCGAGCTCTGTGCTCCGTGATATGATCACAGGCAGACTTTCTGAAAATTAATCGTGAATAAGGCCATAGGAGTTCTTGTCCCTGTGACTTTTTCACTCTCCAGAAAAATCTTCAGGGCCCTTAATGCTGTCCCGTGGTTTGTCAGCATCACTCAAAACAGTACCAATTGCTCACCTTGAACACTCTAAAGCTACAGGAACCACTTCTAGTACATATGAATTTAGTAGCTATGTGAAGAACTTGACTTCTGAATTTCTAGATTCTGCGCTGATAGATTTTGGACAGTGTCCTTACGCCAAGGCCTGAAAATTTACGATAAGCATCGTCACTACCACCATTACCTGAAGGTCCATCTGCAAACTTAAAACCACACTGCGGTGGTTTCTTCAATTCTTCCTTCATGCAAGTCTGACAACCAAATTTGAATCCCAGAGGAACAAATTAAAAAAAAAGAAAAAACAGAAGCAAGCATGCAAGCAAACAACAGGCTAGTCTTCTAATTCCATAATGAAGTTGGAACCCTGCATACTAAGCCCGTGCTGAATCACCCTTCGTTCTAAAGGTGTATTGTGCTCAGTCTGGATGCCACATTTTAAGCAGGTCATTGTCACATAAGATGCGTCTTTTCCATGGACAAGCCACAGAAGCCACCAAAGATCTTTCCCTAGGGCATGTGAGGAGCAAGGAGAGATGTTTTCCCCATGGAAGCCGAGTAGTATTTGCAGAGCCAATGAGTAAAGGGGTCACAGTGAAGTTTTGTCGATCTCAGTAACAAAATTAGGGCCAGCTAGTAAATTTTCTGTCTGGTCCAGAGCTGAGAAAAAGGATCACAGCTTAGAGTTCACCATGCAAGAATAAGGAGCCCACATCCCAAATCGCCTGCCAGATAATGCTAAACTGACAGGTTCCACGCAGCTTCTGTGAGGAAGGATTACTATTCATCCCGTTTCTGGTCAGAGATTGCATTTTGGGAAAACAGACCACATGCCCCTGTTAAGTAAACAGCCTCCTTCTTTAAAGTGAGTCAATAGGGCAGGGGTGTCAGTAAGCCAATAGAAACAGCTAACATAGAATTTGACATGCAAAATATTAAAGATAAAAGCCTCAGGTCTACTATTCAAAGATAAAGCATTTTACAAGGAAAACACCAAGATAGAGCCTCTGGAATAAAAGCTTTTCAAACACAATAGCACAAATCTGAAATAGTCACTTAAGAATTAAGAAAAGTGGGTAAACATTCAACTTCTAATTTTGAAATGCCACGAGAGCATAGCAGCCCCCTGGTGAAGAACCTTATGAGGAGCACAGCGAATGCACCAGAAGGAATCAACTCCACAGAAGAGCTGGAAACAAAAAGCAGAGCTCCAGGTCTCCCTGGAAACAAAGTCAGGAGAACATTTTCCTCATGCGATCAGAATGAACAAGTCACATGTGTGGACACAGACCACTGATGAAACGAAAACCAGATACAGTGGAAGGCGCTGTGGGTTTTGTCTTAACTCCGATTATTAAGTAGCCATGCTATGTGGGATAAATCATTTACTCTCACTTCTGGCTCTAGTTACTTTATTCAGTAAAAAAATGTATTGATCACTTCTATGTGTAAACATGTGCTAGATGCTGGGAATACAGTGAACTAAGAACAGCACGACGCAGTTTTATAAACACTCCGAGGGAAAGGACGGACTACAGGGAGAGCAGAAAGCAGGACAGCCTACTCAGGGCTAAATCGCAGAGAAAGTGGTGATGAAACTGAGGCCTAATGCCTAAGGGAAAGCCGAGGGTGGAGGGGACCCGGGGCAAAGGAGAAGGTTCGTTTAATAAAAGAAGCAGATTTACTTGAGGAATGAGACTGTGAGACTGGAGCTCAGGGAGAGGAAGGATCCAGAAGAGCCACTTAGGTAGGCAGGGGCCGGACCATGCTGGGCCTCTCATGTCACACTAAGGACTGACTGCCTCGACCAAATGAGCCATAAGAAGCCAGGAGCTGACCGGATCAGATGTGCGGAAAAATCTTTCTGAATGCAAAATAATGGATTCTAAAGAGCTCAGAGTGGATGGAGAAGACTGAATAGGAAGTTGAAAGTCTTCTCCAAAATTCCATCCTGTATCAACTGAAAAATGAACTCAGTCATATAACACAGAAGGCTGGGCCTTTCAAAGTTTAAAAAGAAAGTGGATAGTTGGCATTTTAAAAAACGAACTTACCAGGACCTTTTAAGACCTCTCTCATCAAAGGCTATTCTCCTTTCTTCATCCATGCAAGACCAACAGAAGGCTGCTCTGCTGGTTACCACGACAGAGAAAACCACTACAAGTCTAAGGTAGGAAGTGGGCTAGTGGTCCTCCTTCTCACCCACAGTCTGTGGGGCCCCCTGTAGGGCAAAGCAGGTAGTGCAACTCAGCAGTCTGCCAGGGTTCCCATTGGAAACAAATCAAGGAGTGGGGATGAGGTAGTGGGGGCACGGGAGGGGAGAGGAGGGTGAGGTGGGGGTGGGGGAAAACTATAAAGGCTGGCCTAAGGAGAAAGGCAGAAGGCATCCACAGGGCTCCATCAGTGCTGGACCAAGGATGAAGTCAGCTGCCCGCTTGGGTCAAACGGAAAAGAGAACAAAGTACCGAATACAGGAAGGCCAGAATCACCACCGAGGTAATACCATTGAGGGAATAGAATTCTGAAAGAGAAGCAGAACTATTTGAGTTGTCCTATGAAGGATACTGCGGGGAAGAACTCTATGGTCTCGATTAACTCCATAGACTAAGTACCTGATGACAGGGATGCACATAAGGGTGGGCCATGATCTACAAACTGCAGGGTAGTAGCAACTGGAATGAAACAATGTATTCTCTTTATAACTGGGATCACAGGGTACAAGGATCAACTTTGGGTTTCAGTCAAACCAGGTAATGATTAGGGGCTGGGACGTGCTTCTGAAGTACAAGAAGGAAGCACAAACCAAGGTCTTGCTACCTACCCAGCACATGACTCAGAGAAAGTGACAAGGAAATGTTGGTGCAGAAGTATCGATAGCCTGTTCCTGCATTGTGGGCAATGCTTGAGGACAGAGACGGCACTTGAAGCCAGGCTTAGGAAAAGGGGTGCAGACTGAGAATAGCCGCAGCACAGTTTTCCCTGTATCCATCAGCAGCATTCTCTCTCACCCCCACCTCAATCTGATTAAAGGCAGAGAGGGTCAGGAACTACCCACTGTCTCCATCCCCAATAAAGCCACCTCCCGCCCCCACCTAAATTCCTTCTTCTCTGTGTCTCACTCGCTCATCAAAGCCTGCCTTCGCTCGGGCTGAGCCTTGGAGGAGCAGTGGGGATGGCCTTAGTTTTGAATCCCTCTCCGTATTCTCATAACCTGAAATGAAGAGGACAAGAACTTCAAAAGTAAAAGTAAAGGCAAAAGTAGAGATGGGGTGGTCATGCCCCGAGGAGCAGCCTGGGCTGTAGCCCAGGGGATTAGCCCAGGAGAACAGAGGTCTCAAGACACCCAGACACACGGCAAAAGGCCTCCCATCCTCAACACCGCAGTGTTTGGATTCAAATCCCAACTTTCCACTGGATTTCCTCATCAATTAAGTTTCTCTTTCTCAAAGTAAACTTGCTCTCTGGTGATTTTCTTACTTCCCTCATCTCCTCCTGTTACAGCTGCTACTCCTAAGAGTAAAGTGACAGTCACTATAGAATAAACTGTCATCTTTCTGCCTTGAACCTACAAGCTCTCAGTCTACCCTGACCTCAGTGCTGTACTCCTCATCAGCGAAAAGCACACACTACAAAGAATTACTTCACTCGGTAGTTTGCAAAAGAAAACCACATCAGTGTACTTCGATCTGTCTGTCAAAATAAGTCATTCCTTTAGCAAACATTTATTAAGCACTTTCGTGGGCGAGGCTCTGAGCTGGAGTACAGTGGGCAGCAAGAAACATGGCCTCTCTCCCATGGAACTTTGGGAAGAGATGGAGATTAACCAACTGTACGAAGACTGACAAGTGTGCGAACTTGTTGCAATGAACATGTTGCTAACCTTTTTGGATATCAGAGGGATTGTTCACTATGAATTTGTACCAACTGCACAAACAGTTAACCGAGTTTACTATTTGGAAGTGCTGAAAAGGCTGCATGAAAAAGTTAGACGACCTGAACTTTTCACCAACAATTCATGGCTCTTGCATCACGACAATGCACCAGCTCACATCACTCACTGTCTGTGAGGGAGTTTTTAGCCAGTCAACAAATAACTGTATTGGAACACCCTCCCTACTCACCTGATCTGGCCCCCAATGACTTCTTTCTTTACCTGAAGATAAAGGAAATATTGAAAGGAAGACAGTTTCATGACATTCAGGACATCAAGGGTAATACGATGACAGCTCTGATGGCCATTGCAGAAAAAGAGTTCCAAAATTGCTTTGAAGGGTGGACTAGGCACTGGCGTCAGTGCATAGCTTCCCAAGGGGAGTACTTCAAAGGTGACTGTAGTGATATTCAGCAATGAGGTATGTAGCACTTTTTCTAGGATGAGTTTGCTAACTTTACTGTCCGACCTCGTATGCACATGATTATGACTGAAATAGGAACGGGAAGAAAATGCAGATGGTGTAGGTGTCCCTGATGGGGGGACCTGGCTCAGTCTGGGCACTGATGGACACCCCAGAGATTTAACACTGCGCTCTACTCTTGGTGACACAGAAAAGCTAAGGCAACTGTCCTCATGGTATATACACGTCCACACTGTTTACAGCTCCCTCCACTATGCTGTTCAGACCCTGGACTTACCTTTGGAGACCAAAACCCTGGGTTGAAATTCCAACTTTACCACTTACTGTCTGTGTGTCCTACAGAAAGTTACTGAAACTCAGTGGGTGTCAGTTTTTCTCATCTGTTAAATAGAGATAGTAATACTTTCTTTGTGAAGATTTAAATAAGTTAGTATTTATAAAGCATATAGTCTAGCGCCCAGCATATAGGGAGCACCCAACAAATAAGAGGTATTATTATTTTCATGACCTAAGTGTCCCTGAATGTTAGCCAATGGTATTAAGATCATTTAAAAGCGTATCTAACAACTCCTCATTCTAATATATCTGAATGTCTTTTTCTAGCTTTGGGAATGAAGAATCCAAGGGCTCTTAGAATATGTGTCCTTCGTTAATATGGTAACTACTCTATTTCTTTTTGAGTATTTAAAACAATTTCATATGTGAAATAAATGTCTTTTTATAATTCAGCATTTTGAATAGGTAAAGCATTCATATGAGTAAAAAAAAAAAAAGGTATGAAAAGATAACAGTGAGGTCTCCCTCAAAACCCGAAACACTCTGACCTGGTCACACCCTATGGTCCCTCTTTGGGAATTCATTGTTAGCAGATCCTTTTGGCCTTGCTCTGTGCACATTTGAACAATCAGTGCTACGTCCTTCCTTTCTACACAAATGGCAGCACATTACACACTGATCTACTCTTGGTTTTTCACTTAGCAATGGACCCTGGCAATCTTCCCATATGAGGACATAAAGACTGTCCTTTTTCTCTTTTTATTGCTACACAGAATTCTACTGCATGGAAACTGTTATTATAAATGTCTTCTTGGCTACATCTCTTTCAAGACTGACACAAACTTTCCTAATTATAGTTTTGGCAGCGGGTGATGGAGAAAATGGGTAGAAATAATCCTATTTTCATTTGCCTTAATTGTTCTTGGTCAAAAACTAACAGCAACTAATTATTTTTGGTATATTTTACATAAACAATCTACACAACTATGCCACAGTTTACAATACTAATTTTTCCCTTAAATTACTTTAAGACATCTGTTCTGTATTTTATACATACCCGGATCATTTTCCCTCATGTTTATACGGGAAAAGTGCCGCTGTTACAGTATCCAATCAGTTACCCCGAGGAGATGTCAGCTGTCAACCATGTCTCTCGCGGCGATTTCCCTCTCCTTTCTCCCTTCCCACTCTGGGTGAGCTGTCAAGTTTCTAGTTTCTGACGTGCATTTACATCACTCAATGACATCTGACAGCAGTGAAAGGCCACAGAAAACTGCTTATTGATCAGAGCAAAACTAGTTGACGGAACAGATGAGGTTGTATCACAGAAATGCAGCCACATTCAGGTGATGACATTTTGCTCCCCGCACACAAGAGCTTAATGGAATACAACTTCATTATATCATGCCACTGTGCTTACAGCGCCAAGCCCGTCTTCTGTTTTGTCTGTGTGCTGATGAGGACAATCCATTCGTGATGGCCTCAACGGATCCCTAACTCGATTCGTTCATGAACCCTTGCAAACTACTTGTGACTCTGTCCTGACAAATACACCAAGAGACACTGAAATCTCAATCTTACTAAAATCTAATTGTTCTGTCCTTTAGAAAAGAAAAAAAAAAATTACCACTTAGCGCGCTATTATTGCTCAGTTTAAAACTTGTATACCACTACGTAAAGAAGTTGAAATGGGCATTTCTTAGATTCCTGTGACATGGTCAGGAAAATAAACAAAGAATTATAAATTGAGATACACTCAAAATTTACTTATAAATGGGAGAATTTAGTTACTTCTAAGAAAGAAAATACCAGATTAAGTCCCCATGCATATAAATTGCTCCCTTTAGTTGTAAAGACAACAATTTTAACCTTTTCCCATTTCCGTTGCCATTGAAGATAGAGGACTATAAAGTGATATGTCGGTACCTGTCTTGTGCAGGGATCAAGAAGCCAGACAGACTCCTAATATTTTGTCACAAAAAAGAAAAGGAAAAGGCAGCAAATGGGACAGAATTACGAGCCTCTCTGACTCCTAGAGGGGAAAATGCGAAAACGCTCAGGGTTGTCTGGCAGTTAGCTTTTCTCTGTAATTCCTCTCTTGAGGCAGGAGTGTTCTCCCAAATTATACACTCCCAGAGCACTTCACAAGCTGGCCACTTCTGCAGCCTATCTGGACTTAATATTTTTCTTTAAATACCCTTTTTTTACTCCAATAAAATTTAAACAAAACTTAAGGTGAATATGAAACGAAATACTCATGTTAAAATTATGTTTCTTGTTGAAGGTTCTGAGCCTGAAGGCTGTTCTCTTTTCCACAGAAAGAGAGATCAGCAAAGTAAAGCCAAGTTAAAAGTTTTGTTGTCTTTTCTAGGGGAGTAGGGGAAATAGCATAGGATTAAAGATAAGTGAAGGGAATAACTTTCTCCCTAGTGCATCAATATTATCTAAGGTAGAGGCACCTCTGAAATTATCTCCTGTAGCACCTATTGACTATATCCTAACACAGGGAATGCAGACATAGTACACTGACTGGGCAGCAGCTGGAGCTGGTGGCTGCAGCGTTCAAATCCTGTCCCTCCCACCTACTATGTGACACCCCCCCCCCAATCAAGTTATTTAACCTCTGCACACCCTACTTACTTCTCATCTATAAAAGGAGATACTAACAGCATATACACCTTAAGGAATTGCTCTGAGGAGTAAATGAGATTATGCATGGAAAGTGCTTCACATAGTGTCTGACGCGAAGAAAATGGTTAATAAATGTTGTCATTATTCATTTCTTCCCAACTCTTTAGGTAGAGCATCAGTTCAAAAAAATTAAAAGGATACAAACAGGAGAAACTCAAGGCAGAGGGTGCATCGAGAAAAGAAAACAATGGAGAGGAAGGGAAAGAAAAAAAGCATAGATAAATGAGGAAAACACGGAGACTGAGCGAGCGGGTTTTCAGACCCACTAAGTAGCCTCCTTTACACCAATGCCAAAGCTTTCCTTCCCCGCCTCACCCAGGTCCTGCTTCTTTCTTTCAGGCAAAGATCACTTCTCTCCTTTGGGCTCCAGTAACACAGCTCAAGCGTGTTTACCTGCTTTACGAGACTCAGACCCAAGGCTCCCTGAAGACAGAGGCCCAGTCGCCCCTCAGAGGGTCCCCAAGGCCCAGCGAGCACAGGCGGGAGTCAGCTCAGCGACCGCACACCCGTCCGAAGGCCATGCCAGCACTGGCCAGGCCTCACGGGCGAGGGCATGGAGGTCTGAACAAGGGCTTGTCTAGCGTGGCTGCTGACTTTTTTCTTATAGTACTACCAGCATAATGAGAAAAAGTAACAGAAAAGCAGAAAGGTGTTAAGTGTGTTTACTTCAAACATGTTAGATTTTCCAAGAAGCGCTAGGTTTGCCACTTCACAAATCACACCATGTAAAATGCTTCAGCTTCATTTCTTTCTTTTCTTTCACTTTTTTTTTTTTCGTATTTTCAGATCACTAGGATAAACTCTTTTTTGATCACCCAGACAGAAATGGATGCCTTAGGGCACTTGTAAACTCAGGGTTCCTAAACCACGGGCCACATGTGGTTTTGCAAATACCTTTTGCTTCACACATGTTGCGTCCCACCCCTAAATGGAAACAAAAAGTCGTCTCCAATCAGACCCACACTGCTGTCCTCACAGTTAATAAGTCGCACGGTGACTGTTAACTGTAATTTTGTGAGGTGAACAATGGCAGACAAAACATTGGGTGGTATGATGGAACCCAGAGGAAGCCAGGTGTGTGGTGACAGGGGACAGAGTGGCCATGCACGCCG
This sequence comes from Rhinolophus sinicus, assembly GCF_036562045.2. NCBI lineage: Eukaryota > Metazoa > Chordata > Mammalia > Chiroptera > Rhinolophidae > Rhinolophus > Rhinolophus sinicus. Next base: position 115,599,277 of record NC_133753.1, read on the forward strand.
CTGCCCTACTGTCCCCAGACAGCCCAGGGGTACCACTGTTACCCCGGCACAGTGATCAATGCCACCATCTTGCACTTTCACGTTCAGTTTGAATAAGTTCCGTGCTCACCCTAAGAATGCAGAGGACCCCCACTCCCATCCCCATGCCGGTTCTGTGATTTCGAGCTCTTTCTACATACCTGACATGTTTGTGGTTCATTGTGTTATATGTACTTGTTTTTATATACATATCTCCTAACTGACTCTTAGCTGCTATTCTATCTCCAGTGCCAAATGGAGACCTCATCACATAGTAGGTGCTTCGTTGTAGTTGAATGGTTACTGCTGAGGCATTCACAACTCAAAGGACTAGAATACAACTGAGGGTGACTAAGTTTAAGAAGGAAGGCAGTAAATGATCAGGTAAAATTCATCAAACCTTGACTTCTTAAGTAATATCCCTGAATCTGAAAACTATAATTACAAACATAATTTTATAGATAGGAGTAATGGCTGAGTTGGAAAGTGAGAAGGCTGTTAAACTAGTGCCCAGGACACGCAGGCAGCTCTCCAAACAAGCATTCCCAGGGGCAAGCTGGGATGCTTTATTACAGATGGATACAGAGAGCCAGGAATACCTGTATTTCCCCAACCTCCTGATAAGCGGCTGAGACAGGTCGCCCCTCATCAACACAGGGAAGCTCTAGAGTCACAGGCTGCTTCTCATGCGTGGTGGGACCTCTCACGTGTACTGGGAGAAGGAACCATCTGTCAGGAACCAGCCCTCCCACACTCCTATGTCCCCCTCTCCCACCTCCCTCCACTCTCCACCCACGGACGACAACTTCAGGATGAAATCAGGATCCGCGCCTAACGACGAAAAAGCAACCCTTGAAATCAAATATGCCTACTTCAGTCTTGTTTCACATCTACACAGCCAGAGTGTGTGTGGGTTATAAAGACACAGTATGTTCTAGCACTCTTCCACTGAGGACATTAAGGACTTAGAAAACTTTTCTGAACTGAAACGTCTATGTTCTTCCAGATTCACTGAGAATGACTCTTGGGAGCCAACACCTGCACCAGGACCCTAGCAGCCGACAGTGATGTGGGTGGGAAAATGTCCAACGGCCGCTCCAAGCTTGCCTGGGGTCCAGGCTGTCTTCTTCCACACGGGCACACGACCCAAAGCAGTGGCATTTTTTCCAGTTAAGCTCCATGGTATTTAAGCCAAAGTCAAAAGAGAAACTAATCTTGGCTTTACCATCAATGAGAAACATTCAAGTTTCTTCCCTGTGTTCCATTGGTCACAGAGCTCATTGCAAACAGCACGTTGAACATGATTAAACACATGACGCCAAATTCTCTGATGACTATGTAAATTACCAATAATTTCAGAGTCTATAAAACAGGGACAAAAGCTGTAACTATAAGGAAGTGTTTTTTAAAACCTAGGAACATGTAAGTTTAGATTTGTAAAAATGGCACTGGGGCATTTAATGACCTTAAAATAATTTTAAAATACTATATATTTTTTTTAAAGACTAGGCATTCTATTGGGTGATTGGGTGATTGCTTTACTTCAACAACTGGTCATTCTCAAGCTTTCCTTGCTATGTTAAACTGAACCCACATAACCCAAGAATTCATAAGGGCTGCAGAAAACAAACATAAGGTCTCCTATCTCTACTGTGTCATTTAACTCTAGGACCAAATAGACACAACATTCGTAAGTTGTTTTTAGTTTTAATACGCATCATACGCCTATTTATACGTCTCTTAATGGAGCTATTGGAGAAGACTGTGTACCTAGGAAAGGAAGAGAACCAGCGCACAGCTGTGTAGTAAATAGAGTATTTTAATCAGAAACAGTAGTCCACTACATGGGACCTCATCATAAATGTAGCAGAGCCGGAAGTTATCAAAAGTATAAAAATGCAGAAACAGACTCTTTCTTCTCAGATTCACAGAGTGATGCTTTCAATTTCAGCTGCATGGGGCAGATACACTACAGTAAACCAAAATTTAAGGATAATTAAGAAACAAAACTCAACATTAAATCCATGGCCAAAAGCTTCCCAGGTTTGAAAACTCCATTCAACATGGCCTTTCTTTCATCCACCAAAGATGAACTGCACACTGTGTAGGTAGGTGCCCAGTGTACAGTAGATAACTGGATGCATGAACTATAAGCTGCAGAGATCACAGACCAGAGAGCGAATGGATCTGTTCGCTGATCATTATGACGCGGTACCTAAGTTGGCATAAAAGACACAGCGGGCATTCTGTACATCATGTGCAGCGCACTGAAGGCGCAGAGGAGAGTACGACCAGCTCTATCTGGGGCGGTCAGGCAATGATTCCCAGAGAAGCGAGTTTCTGAGCTGGGTACTGAATTCCCTGTTTAGAGGGCAGACGTGGACCCAGAGAGGTTAAGGACACCCCAAGGTGAGGAAACAGGAACTACAGAGATCCAGAACTGGTAGGATTTATCTACGCAACATTAACAAACTGGTATGAATGGAAACTTGCTAAGTCGTGGGGAAAAGGAGACAAACGGGGGGTGGGGGGGTTGGCTGAGAGGATGTGAGAGGCAGAAGGACAGGCCTGGGGAGGGGCTTTCCTTAACCATCCCTACAAGGCTGACCTGCGGACTACAGTCAACCAAGAGACAGCAGAAATATTCAGAAAGGCAAATTCAAAAGAGGTGTGGAGGGACATAGCAAGGGAAAGCCTCCTCTACAGAAGGGTGAGGTGGCACTGCCACCACGAGTACACAGGAAAGTGGAGGAGACTGAGGGCAGGGGGCAGAGACAATAGGTATTTCTGGTAAATAGGTGAATGCCCAGATGAAGGAGAGACAGTGATTAGCCTTATGTTTTATGTTAGGAATCGGGGTAAATGGGTAGACTCAAAGATACAGAGGACAGAAGAATATCATTTGTTTTGGAAGCAGGAAGGAAAGAATAGAAATAATGAAATCAGTTTTGGGCATCTGAAATAGAGGGACCTACAGGATATCCAAACACAGACACCCAGTAGGAAGCAACACAGGACAGAGGGATGCTGAATGGGTCACCACGGCAGACAGGCCTGGCAGCAGGCACCATCAACTGGGCACAGAGGCCAAGGTCAGAGAGAATAGGAACAAGTGTGCAAGACACTGCCAGGGAGAGGATGGAGAGTCAAAGCCTAGAAGATAAATCCGTGATGTCCAATGGGCAATTACAGGAGACAAAGTCAAGAGTCAGAGGCCAGGCAAACTTTGCACTGTATGGGACAAAGACAGTAAGGAGAGACCAAGCCCAGACCTTGGGCAGTAATGGGGCTGGGCTGCCACATAGCTACTGCATGCCAGCCGCTCTGGACCAGGCTGATTTTCCCTGAACTCCAAGACAACTTCTTATCTCTTTATTTTGTTCCGAACCATAGGCTAGTTTTCACTGTTGTAACTGAATCTCTTCAAATCGCCTAAAAATTCCTACAGGAAAGAAATTGCATTTTATATTTCTTCTACATTCTGCTTAGCATCACCCATATACAAGGCATAAAGCAGGAACATAATAAACACTTGCTAGGTGTAAAGAAAACAAGTTATAATTCAAGAAATCCAAACCTTGGGTACCATGGAATAGTTCTTTATACTAGCAATATTTTGTCCTTTTAAAATATCTAGGTCATGTTCCCTCTAAAAAAGGAGCCATACTTATATTAGCAAAGGAATAAAATTATGGCTCCTGGTCTTTTGACAGGTCAGATTTTATCTTTCGCCAGTTACGCTTTCTAATACCACTGATACCCATTTCCATATGGCCACACAGAACTGAAATTTAAACACACTTTCTAATGCATAGACTAAATTGCCATTGACTTCATGATAGTTAAAGAAGTTCACTCAAGCTACTGCTGCTACAGCCAGAACCTACCCTCCCCTTGGAACTTCTGTTGCCAGAACCCTCCCAACAGCAAGGGATTTACTACTCTGACTCCAAAGTCACGGGGACTCCCAGCCAGGGGGAGGCTGAAGAGCACAGCAGTGGGAAAGCACAGCAGACTGGGCTCCTTTAGGTGAGGCACAGGTTTCATGCTGGAGGCTGGTAGCAGGTGGTGAAAGTTAACCCAACGGAAAGGACAAAAAGCAAGGCTTGCAAACCATGGGCAACAGCACGAAAAAAAAAAAAAAGCAGCTCTCAAAAATGGCCAGGACAGCCCGCCATCAATAACGTAAGCCTCTTGCCGTTGTCCCACACCCACCAAGAATGGGGAACACTTACAAGTTCTCTGACTCCAGTTCTCGGACTCTGATTTGGGAACTGCCCACCAACCACATTTGGCTGGGCTGCTTCATAACAAGGAACCCTGTCCTGCACACCAATGCTTCTCAATCCTGGCTGCACATTTGTGTCTCGCACAACAGTTTAAAAATATCAAGGGCCAGGCCTCCAACCAGATCCACTGGATCAGAGTCTCTGGGTAGAAAACATTCAAAACAGATATATCTACCCACCATCAAGCTTTCACAGATGTTTACATTTTTTCCATATTGACTTTGATCTCACTTTTTCTTTTAAGAAAATATTATTGATTCAGCTAAACCCGTATTTAACCTTCATGACAATACTTGTCTTCATCTTTCTAGGCCAGGGAACTAAAAATCTGAGCTCTGCCCATAAACCCACCTGGGACTGCTGGTGGACTGGCCAGAGCTCCATCCCTCTGAGGCCAGGCACATGGCCCACCACACTGGAACACTGGCTGCAGGGTCTAGATTAATTATTAACTTACAAACGTATAACTGGAAAGGGATTTTGAGTAAGCCCCAATGAATTTTAATTGCACATGTATTATGTCTTGCAGCCAATTTCCCCCTTGCCATCAGATAGAACTACCTCCATTTTGATTTCTGTAAATCAGGGAAAATAAGGTCAAAGACAGTTTAACTGTGACTGTGGGTGTGCCCCTATGCTCTAAAGTCTCACACAGGTACACTTTGGTCACCGTGACGCTTCTCTAAGTCATTATGCAGGGAAGTAAGATCAACTTTCTACTGAATGAAAAAAATCCCACAAATATTTCAGACAACAGAACACAATCTTCACACACAAACATACACAGAGCTTTCCAGAACATTTGTGCAGCCTTGAATTACATTACTAAACTGATGAAAGCATTCTAAGATACTGTTAATATTAATATCAAAGCCTTGTAAATGAATAAGTGAGTATCTTGGTACTCCCCCCAAAAGCAAGAGAAGACAAAAACTTGAATACTTCCACTTTTTTGAGTACTGAGCAGAAGAATGAACCCACAGAAAAAGTCTCATATATTTAAACAATCAAGGTCCAGTAATATTATTGGAAACATCATCAGTGAACAGCTTCTTCTATTACAGTAACATTTAGAAATCTGAAGAGTAGCCTAGTAAAACTATACTGAATCTAAAAATACTTGTTAAAAAAATCTTTAGGTGGCAAACGTGTATGTGCTTGAGCACACAGATTTATTTAATGCATCTTAAGAGATTTTTAAAACTACTCATATTGTCAGAACTTAATATTTGGAGTGAAGAAATCCTACCCCTCCCTGCAAAAAGTTTCTAGCAACAAAGTCCTATGATGGGAGAGTGACATACACAAGTGCAAAATGAGCTACTCTTTCAATTTCATATGTTGGGCTATATATCGTCTTCTGATTTTTATGACTTCACCTCAAACAGAGAGTTTTACATGTATTTAAGAACTCAGATACTAAGTAATGAGACAGTAGGATGGGGAAAAGAAAAAAATGCTGTCATGTTTTCTTAAAATAGTCTAAGAAGATTATATTTCTAAATTTTAAAAAAAGGAAGAGGTAAAAATATTCTTGCTTACTGTTGGGAGCTCTCTTTTTGAGAAAAAATTGTGGTGATGCTTAATTTTGGAAATGTGCACTTAATGATATCTTTGATTTCCATTTAATGTACACAGTGACACCTACTGGCATCCCGATGAGACAATGAAGACAAGATAGGAAAATGCAAACATGTGCAGAGACCTCTGACGTACATATGTTCATGCGTCGCGTATGAAATGACAGTTAAGTATAATAGTCTACAATGCTATATTAATCGAATATTAGAAATAAGCTAGAAGAAAGGCCAAATCCCCTATCCCCTTTTTTCAATTTCAAGTTACTGAGCATCGTGTGATTGAAACACACAGGATTTTGAAGGCTTTACTTAAGCGTTCATTTCACATTTTCCAAAAACCGTAAGCATTTATTTTTGGTGGTTGGAATCAAACCTCAGACCTCCCTAAAGTCAATATGTTTGGTTGAGGGCAGTCACATAACGTGATAATTTTTAAAAATCATATAAACCAAGAAAATAGTAGTTGGGAGGAGTTAGCTGCTTTATAAACAAGCTGTGGTCCATTATAAATAAGCTGTGTCTTCTTATAAATAAGCTGTGGTCTATCACAGAAACAAGGCAAGACTTACAAGGCTTTTCTTTTTCTGACTGTATACATGCTATTGTTGAATTTGGCCATGGGGATAGAAATAAATTCTAGATGAAGCAGGTGGAACAAATATGGGTAAGTGAGTAGAGCATCAATCAGAAATCTGGTCAAATATAGGTGGTCTAACCTTGAAATAGAAATGGAAGGGTTTGGGACAGGACAGGAGGTTTCTGAGATGATAGGAATGGTGGCTGCCATGGAGGCCACCAAGATACGACAGCAGACCCAGCCTTAGCCAGCAGCAACCAAATCGGCCTCAGTCAGCATGTTATGAATATGTGCGTGGTGCAGGTACAGGGACAGGACAAACCTACATGATGAGGAAGGAGAACTCAGAAGACAGACGCCCAATACAGTTCAAAGTCAGCTAGAAAACTGGAACCAAGGATTCCATCTGCTCAATTTCTAGCTTCCCTTTGTATAGTCCAGGTGTAACCGCAAACCAAAACCAAAACAGTAATCATCACATAGGATAACACGCTGCACACAATCTGCAACGAATTCCAACATATACAGAACAGGCTTCTACACCTACCTCAAATATTCTGTAATACCACGCAAGGAATGCATGGAACTAAAAAGGAATTTTGATGTACTATGCATCAAAACTGTGACTCTAAACACAGCATTGCAAAATCAAACAAATTCTCTGCAAACCAAGGTAACTAGTCCCCCCGAACCATCAATGGGAGTGCAATCATATGTGTTATCATTAGGCAGGAATGAAAATTAGACAGCTAAAAAAGACTTTAACAAGCAGACTTGTTATTTTTGCTCAATAGTACCAGTAAGGGAAAAATTTCCCTAACTATAGTTTACCTTTCAAAAGTGCTATAAAACTAAAACGATTTCATGAAACCTAGCACTTGTTGTTCAATAAATTATTACACATTGATTTGTCAAAGAGTATTGACCTTAAAAGTTTTCTTTTTATTTTCACTTGGAAGCTAGACTCTAAGATAATATGTATTCCTATATAGTTATCTCATCCTGCTTCTATAAGAATGTGCAGTCAGATACTCAGAATTACTGAGAACATCTAGATTAAACTACTAGGTAGGTAGTGGGCCACTTCTCTTCCTAGCCCACTTCTGAAAACTTCCCTCCATTAGACTCTAAGCCCTCCAAGGGCAGAAAATACACCTTATTCTTCACTAGATCACCAAGCAGTACTAAAACAGCATCTTGTGCATAGCAATCGCTCATAAAAAATTTGCTGTGAAAGCATTGTTTGTAAGCACAAAATACCGAAAACAACCCAAACGCCCATCCACAGGAGACTAGTTGAATAAACTATGGTACAACCACACAGTAAAGTAGCATGTAACGGCTACAAATGAGGAGGATTCTTATGAACTCACAGGGAGTGTTTTCTAGGGTATACTGACTGAAAAAGATACTCAAGGAAGAAAGATTATATGTAGTATATTACTTGTTATGAAAGGAAAAATAAGAAATGGACATATAATAAGAGATGGAGATCTCTTATTATATATATCTCTGTACATATATCTATTAGGGATAAGTGAGTGAGTGTGTGTGTGTGTGTGTGTGTATGTGTACAAAAGAGAAACACAAGAAATATAAACCAGAACCTAATAAAAATAGTTATCCATAGATATGTACATGGGATACAAGGGGAGCAAGACTTTTCCAAGAATACCTTTTTATAGAGCTTTGAACCAAATCAATTGTTCTGTATATTCATAAATTTATATTAACTAAAAATATAGAAAAAAACACTCACAAACTGAAAATAGAGAAAAGAATCTAACTGTGTGTTAAATTCCTCACATAACAACACAGAGTAAATAATTCATTCAAGTAACTTTTGAACACAGTGCTCAGACCAACGAACATAATAGGACATATTTTAAGACAAAAAGGATTGCATAAAAGTCATCAATTTTAGTAGGTTTACTGTTAGAATAATTTTGGTCTTGAAATACATAATATGTAGTCCTAATGTAAAATGTGTATATACTCATACTTCTAAATATATATGCTATATATGTATGTTCACATGTATATATAATAAGTATGCTATATATAACTAATGTGTTTCCCCGAAAATAAGACGTGGCCAGACCATCAGCTCTAATGCGTCTATTGGAGCAAAAATTACTATAAAACTGGGTCTAATATAATATAATATAATATAATACCAGGTCTTATATTAATTTTTGCTCCAAAAGATGCATTAGAGCTGATGGTCCGGCTAGGTCTTATTTTTCAGGGAACCACGGTATGTTACATATAACTTCTATATGTATAAATGATATATACAAATGACATATGTAGACATTTGTCTATATTTCTTAGTTATATCTACTGAAAAGGTCTAGTAGCAATGATAAACCATAATATGCCTAGCATACAGGTCTTGGTTTCCAGGTACCATTCACCAACAAAAGGAAGCAGAAATCCTTGGGAAAGTCTAGAATTGGTAAAGTCAAAGGTGACTCTGCAAATCTTTTTGGTCAGAAAGCAAGAAACAGTGATCAAAGACAAATGGGACACGTCAAAAGGACACAGGAGTCAACTTAAAGGAGTTCCATGGGACAAATTTGGGACAATTTGGTCATTAAAAAGAATAATGACAACACTAAAAAAAACTTTCAATTAAAAAAAAATCCATGAGTCTGTAGAGATATGAGGGAGGAAGCAGGAAGGGGAGAAGCTCTTCTTTATAGGAAAATGCCAGTTAATAAATGTGGAAGAAATGATAGAATTAGCAAGTCACCATTTTGCAACTATCAATGTAATAGCTACTCAGCCAAAGATCGTTAGTTTAGATAACCATTGGGTCAAAGGAGTGATATTCTGTAATTTATGGGTGAAAGTAACTGCAGCTTACTTTCAAAGGGTTCATCCAGGAAAAATAAAGAGTGTGTAGCGTGTGTGTGTGGGCAGGGGTGGGGTGTGTATGTAGAGCAAGAAACACAGAGAGAGAAAATATAAAGCAAAAGTGGCCAAATGTTAACAAGTGGTGAATCTGAGTGAATATAAATACTCCTTGTACTATGCTTCCAATATTCCTGTAGGTTTAAATTTTTTCAAAATTAATCATTGGGGTAGGGAAGCAAAAAGAAATAAGTCTGCTGCAAGGACTACCCCATTGTTTGTACGTCCTCACTATGCTATGCCTTTGACCTCACAACACTCATATTCTTATACTTAAAATTCCTCTTTCACTGACAGAAGCGCTGACAGAAGTCACCAGTTTCCAATGTACACACATACTTTGTTCTTACGTTTGCTCACAAGTCAATATCTAATACTCACAACATAGTTCTTCACAAAAACGTTAATTTTCCTGGCCAGCCCCCAAAATCTATTTGAAGAATAATATAGCTGAACATAACAACAAGAGTTTGAAAAAATCAGTCTATACATAAACTATTAATAAAACTTGAACATCTAGTAATATTCTCCAGAATAATGACAGGCTTTTGGGGGGAGGATGCATTATTGCTGGGAATACCAACAATTGTGGGAGGAGACAACTGAAACTTGGAGATAATAATGCAAAACTCATACTTTTAATAACATGGATTGTATTTTATTAAAAAATATGAATTATCACTGTAAAAAAAATGCAAGCAAAACGAAGTTAAAATTCCTGCATTTTCCCTCCCCTAAAACAGTATCTTCCCTAGAGGTAAGTATAATTATCAACTTGGTGTGTACGTCCCTACAATAAAACAGATTTGGTACTTTTTCCCACAAATGGTCTATTATACATAGCATTTGGTAACTTGCTTTTTCACCTTTTTACTCACTTTTTTACACTATGCTTTAGAGAGTTCTTAAAGTCACCCACCAACCAGTATTTTTAACAATAAAGTATGATAATATTAGAATAAATAAAATAAGCATTTTAAAGTTAACATCCTTGAAAAAATTTCAACCAGAAAAAAAAAATCTTTACGTAGAAAGTGTTGGGAAAGTTTCATAAGGTCAAGAATAATTGAAGTGTAAATCTACAATATGAAAAATAATTTGCAGAATAATATTTATGCTTTGATTCCACTTTTGTTTGGAAGGGCATATACCAAAATATTACTTGAGAAGTGAGAAAAAGGGAAGAGGCTTTTAGTTTTTATTTCATACACATCTGTATTATTTATATTTTATTTTATAATTCTTGCAGAAAGCAATTGAAGATAAAATTTTAACTAACAATGCTTCTTAATAGGTACAAAAAGGATTATGCTTAAATTCACTGCTTATCTAAGGCTCATTTCCTTAAAAATAATCAGTTATGGTCAAAGAAAGGCTAACACTGGGGACTTAATGGTCAGGACAGAGATACAAGTTCACTCTTTAACATCACAGTAAAAACTTACTCAGGCAAGAATAATTTCAGGATATACACATTGAATAAGAAGGGGTAAAAAAGTGTAATGTATGCAACCTATTCTTGAATCATTCAGAAAATATATATATCAAAGATGGGGCAAGGGGAGAGAACAATAAAAGTGGCAAAATGTTAAAATCGGTAAATCTGGTTGTGCAGAAGTGAGAACTCTTTGTATTATTCTTGCAACTTTTTTGTACACTTTAAATTATTTCAAAATGAAGTTAAAAACATAGCTCCTCTGGTTCCACTGCCTCTATAACTTGCTGAACCGCAAGACCAGAAGCAGCCATAGGGTGATGGCAGTTCCATTTTCTGTGCTGTAAGGGGGATCAAAAGTCCACAGTGAGAGAATAGGGCTGGGGAACCAGGATCACTCACTGCTTGACACTGCACACGGTTACTATTACCTGGAGCTGCAGCTTAATAAAGCTACACATCCAAGGTAGCAGAAGGTAACTGAGGCAGTCACGCAACCAAGCACTGGACAAAAATCCTGTTGGCTGCATCTGCATCTACAATATTCCCAATATATTAGAACATTTGAGCGCTTATTCTTGGCCACTCTTCTGAGCACTAATTCACTGAATCATCAAAACAATAGTTTAAGACAGATACTACCATTATCCTCATTCGAAAGATGGGAAACTGCGGCACAGAAATGTGAAATAATATGTCCCAGATAACACACAAGTGATCAACAGTACCAGAATCTGAACTCAGGCTGTCAGGCTCCAGACAACTGGAGCTATACCAAGTCTCTGTGCCGTACTGTGGCTCTCACCACGTGATAGCAGCCTGGACTAAACTGGCGCTAAGTAATGTGGGGCAGGGCAGAGTGGATAGGAGGCCACCAAACCACTAGACATGATGGTACAATCGGTGGAGGGAGGGTGGACTCTCTCTCAAAGTAAATCTGCAAACTAAAACTCTAAGACACATGAGAACAACCAACAAAAAAATGATTGGGGGCAAAATGCAAATAATAGAACAATCTGAAAAATTTAAACAGTGCTTAATCTACTCAAAGGGATAAAGGAAGAAATAACACGCATTACAAAAGATAAAAAATTGTAAAACCAAAGTAGATTAAGTGGAACATACATAGATGGACATTAAAAAGAACCAAACATTAATCTTATCTATGAAAAACATAGTCAGTGAAATTAATAACTCAGTGCTTCCGTTAAACAGATTAGACAAAGCTGAAGAGGGAATTAGTGAAGTGGAAGAGAAATCTTGGGAAATTACCCAGAACACAGCCAGACAGATAAGGATGTAAAAATGTGAAAGAGTACTGAATGGACTTGGAGGATGGATGGAACAGCCTCTGCATACATCTAAAAGCAGTTCAAGTTCTGACAATTTTCCAGAGTTCAATAAAGACATTAGACCTAAGACTGAAAAAAGCACAAAGTGATAAAAGGATAAATGAAAATTAATTCTCTCCTGGACATACTGTACTGAAAATGCTAAACAGTAAAGAGAGGGAGAAAAGTTTTAAAAGCTATTAGAGAGAAAATCAGATCACTTACAGAAAAACAACCATTAGGCTTACTGCAGACTTCTTATCAGCAACAACAGATGCCAGAAGATGGTGTAGTAATATATTCAAAGTATTGATAAAATATGACTGTTAACTCAGACTTGTGAATGGAGCTAAAGTGCTAAACAAGCGTATGGGCAAAATTAAGATTTTTAAAATTAATTAATTTGATTTTATTGATGTTTACCACCCAGAGATTCTTGCTTAAAATTGAATAAACTATACTTCAGCAGATAAAATGTAAACCCAGACTGAAACATTGGGATTCAGGAAAAAATAGTGAGTATAGATATTGATAAAATATTTGATAAAATAATTTTGTTTAAAAAATTGAACAAAAATTCTAGATCCTGGGGAAATTATAACAGAATGCAAGATGGGTCTCTCAGAGTCCACCTTGCTCGAGTCTGCTTTATCACATGGCCTTCAGGCTAATTAATAGTTCTGCTTATTCTTGCGTATAGACATGCTAATCATTAGAGGAATTCTCTTTTGGGCTTAAGGAGATAAGGGAAGTATGTATTCTTTATCAAAGAATTGTAGGAAACTCATCACAACATCATTAATAAATGAAATAGTCTGCCCACATAAGGTCAATCCACATATACCCAGAAAATCCAAGTTGGGCGTTGGCACCCCTCAGTCCCAGACACACGAGGATGACAACACAATCACAGGCAAATGTATACAATCTCATAATTGTGCAAAACTTCTTTGGGGGCGACTTGTTCCATTGACAGTCTGGAATTTCACCAGTAGGGACTGTAATACTGAGGGTGTCGCGAATCAGGTGATACTTAAGGATTCGATCACTGGTGGAGCTGAAGGTGAGAGATGGGAATGCATTCACCTCCATGAGCCAGGGCTTCCGCTTATCGTCTAGGATGATGTCGTAGGCGCAGCACTCAAAGCAGAGCTTGTCATTGTCCATCCCTGCACCACAGCCTTCAGCGACTGCACTACAATCCAGTGGGTCTCCTCGAACCAATTGCAGGTCACCTCCTTGCCTCGGGTGCTCTCCAGGGAGAGCTGCAGGTTGTTCACAGTCCACTTGCCCCCATGGACGTGGCTGCAGTCTTCCCCAGGTTTCTGAACGGTGACGTTGGTGAGATGAACAAGTATGTTGTCCAGCCTGCTGGTGCTGGGGGTTTCTGTTACGGTGCAGAAGCGGCAGAACACAAGCTTCTAGACACATATGTGACAGCGCAGTGGGCTGTACAGAGGCGCCAGGACCTACAAGCGCAGGTCGAACTTCCTCCCACCATTTAGTGATGGGCTGTTAATACACAGAAATATCATGTAGGCTTCCTTAGTGGATTAAGATACAAACGAAGGTGTGTTGCTGTCCCGGGACCACTTTTTGATTTGTGAGCACTTGTTGATTAGAAAGATGCCTCTGCCCTGGGCTTTGCCACAACGTTTCAGGATCCAGGTGCTAGAGGGGCTTTTCCTGAACTTCTCCACGAACAGGTTGTAGTCGGCAGGCAGCATGTAGGTGAATGGAACAAAGTCCAGACAGAGGTATTTTCCATTCTCATCTTTTTCTGCCAGAGGACTCCCTTCTTTCTCCAGCTCTTTCCTGGATCTTAATATTCTTCACCATCAGATCCTTCCAGGTCAATTTGTAGTGATTCGGAAAATGGCTGACTATTTGATTGTCTGAGAGCTGACGGCCAGTTGCGACACTAAAGCCATTTTGGATGGTTGGCATGCTCATCCAGGAAAAACGCCAATCCTCGTTTTCTGTCGCTTGGACCCATCCTCTCTTTTCAAAGTTATTTATCAGCACTGACTTCTCAGTATCAGTGACCCATTTCACTTTTCCTGCCATAATCCAGAGGTATGTATGAAGCCAACGGCAATGTCCACTTTCTCTTCAGTTTCACTGGCTCTTGCCACGGGTTCTTACTCGATGTCAGATCATTTTCCTGTCACTCTCTCCAGCGGGCGCAGAGCAGCAACCAGGAGCGCAGGCAGATCAGGGCAGCCCCGCACCACACCGGGTCGCTGCCTCCAGCCCCACCCTGGCCGACTCTGTATTTTCTCAAGACGGATTTGAGGATTAGGTTTCCCATCTGCTCAGCTGGCGCCTCTTGCTCAATTGATCAATAAACCTTTCCTTACTCAAAAAAAGGAAGGAAGGAAGGAAGGAAGGAAGGAAGGAAGGAAGGAAGGAAGGAAGGAAGGAAGGAAGGAAAAAAGAAATCCTAGATCCCTCTCACTCCCCATAAAAAGGAAAATGGGATGGTGGGAGAGTACAGTGGTTAAGGTGTGCTAAGGTTCTTGCCTTGCTCAGGCAATAGAAAAAAGTAATGAATAATTTTAAATATTAGAAATATATTTAGCAGAGAATAAATGTTAAATTTTAATATTAAAAATTCTAAAATTTATAACTTCCAGAACAGCTGGAGAAGTACATACAAAGGAGAGAGAAAGAAAGCCAGCCATCTAACAGAACACAGGAAAGGAGAGAAAGAGGCAGGAATGAAGCCTGATCAACAGAAAACACAAATTAAGATGATGGAAATCTACTATTAATCAAAATAAACGGACAATTTTATTAAAACTCACATTAATTTTCTTCTACAAAGTATTGCATAAGTATTCGCAAATTAATTACTAAACGTTAATGCTTCCCTAATGTCAATAATCAATTAAATATCTTTAATCTTCTACTGTAAATCAAGTATAAGCTATCACCATGTAGCTGTAGTGTCTCCTTGGCCTCTCCCTTACCTGCAACCATATTCCTGATACTTCTGAGACCAACCACTTGCTCTGGACCTCCTCCCTGTCCTCAAGCACACACTATACCTAATTCCGTTTGCCCTTACTTTTCCGAAACCCAGAATCCTCCTAACTTCTACCCTTATTCCAAATCCCCTGATTCCTTAACTTCCTACTCATCCATGAAAGTCCAGGCCCAAAGGAAAGGAGGGGATGCTTGGTACAGGGTTAAGTTTGTGAGCTGAGTATAGGCCGGCTCCAGGCTCTCCCTCCTGCCCCGAATTCCTAGCAATGACATTAGAGATATATTTGAAAATAACAAATCTGTGTCCACATCAGAATGGGTGCTATCAGTAAACCAAAAACTGTTACAGATGATAAGGCATTCTGAAGGAGTGAAGGAGAAAAGCACAACAGTCAGCGCATGCACAAAAGAGGATGCTACAGAAGGTGGAGACGCTGCAGGGGATGCCGAGCCCAGAGGGGCAGGACCCTGGCACAGGAGGGGCCTGGGGCATTGGACGCTTTGGGCCAGACTGTGAGCAACAGGTGTCTGCTCTAGATGGAACAGAGAACAAGCTTGAGGAGAAGAGGTGGGGACACAAGCAGGAGAGAAGCAACATACTGTGTTTTCCTGAAAAAAGCCCCAGTTAAGATGTCAGCCAGACAGACGCATTTAGTACGTTATGACGATGTTCCAGAAGAAGATGACATGACTGTATTTGAATAAATGCAGATTGCTGCACATGAAAAAATAAGACATCCCCTAAAAATATGCCCTCATGCGACTTTTGGAGCAAAAATTAATGTAAGACTGGTCTTATTTTCGGGAAAATGCGGTTAAGACCCGGTCTTATTTTTGGGGAAACACGGGCTGGTAACTCACACACCCCCATCCAGACCTATAAATCCAGCTGCTTTTCCTCAGTTCATCCTCACAGAAGAAGGGAACTCGTCCCCCTATTCAAGGCCAGCCCTTCACTTGTACTTTTAAAAAGCTGAACTGTAAAAGAACAAGACAAACAAATGAGAAACAGAAACTCATAGACACAGACAATAGTTAGTGGTTACCAGAGGGTAAGGGGGGTGGGGGGTGGGAGATGAGGGTAAGGGGGATCGAATATATGGTGATGGAAGGAGAACTGACTCTGGGTGGTAACACACAATGGGATTTATAGATGATGTGTTACAGAATTGTACACCTGAAATCTATGTAATTTTACTAACAATTGTCACCCCAATAAATTTAATAAAAAAAAAACAAAAAACTGAACTGTTTGCCCCATTTACTTCTAAATTGTTTATACCCATCTCATTTCAAATACATATGTCCTTTTCCACAAACATGTCTCTGAAATGGACAGTGGATTTTCCGGAATACATATGCCAACCTGGTACAATTGTCAGGCAGAAGTGTTGGTACACTTTCTGAAATGGATGCATTTTTCTAAGAAGCTGGGTATAAGTCTTTAGCTACCCCTCAGAGAGGCTACATACTCATACCTTCCACGAGAACACAGACTCTGCAGCAGAAAGATGATCTTCCCTCCTCTTGGTAACCACACAGCTTCCTGACGACTTGATACCTGTTATTCAATCTTCCATCCCCACTTCTCTGGTCAGAACCTTTCTCTTAATCTTCACCTGACACACATATTATATTCTCTATTATTAAAGTTTAAAGTGAGTCAACTTACGTTGCGGCTGTACTATTGAGTACAGAGTTTATTAAGAGAAATTAATTGTCTGACATATTTTGCCAGATAAAGAAACAACTGAAGCTAATTCAATACAGCAAAAAGTAGAGAAGATCCAGAATTCATGTCAAACCAACGTATTCCTATAGGAATCCAAGGAAAAATTCGAAAAAATGTTTCACATATGAGACCTCCAAATTCTAATTTCCTAAGTTAAATTGGATGTTTGCATATTCAGTTGAATAAATCAAACAGTATTCATTAACACTGACACTAAATTTCCTTCCTCTACAGACCAATGAGATTACCACAGAAAATATATATCAATCCATCCAAGCAAAGTTCTAAAGTGAGAATCAATGATGTGACAATCTCGAGTAATGTATTTCTGACAGTTCTGAAAGCTTACTGGACACAGAGCACTTTAATGTAATGCACTAACATTAACAGAAGTTCATAGAGTCATGGCAGAAACTAACCATCACTAAAGCCACCAATTAATCAAGTCAGTTCAAAATATGACAAAATATTACCAAAGAGAATTCAGCCATATATCAAAAAGATCACGCACCATGATCAAGTGTGATTTATTCCTGGGAGGCAAGGTTGGTTCATTATCCGCAAATCATTTAATGTGATACACCACGTAAACAAAATGAAGGGCAAAGTTTGAAAAGAAAAAATGTAATGGTAATATTTAGAAAGATAGGCCATTGTGCATTTCAAGACACAGCAAGAGATTGAACTAGACACTAACCATCTGTAAGAAATACTGAAAGACATTATTGTATTAATGTTAACAAAAAAGGAAAACCTTAAATATATAGAAATACAACAGAGAACAGTTTCAGCTTTGGCAGGAAGGTCATTTGGAGTTGTGATCTGAAGTAAATGATTGTCAGCTTTACTTGGGAGTCTCAGATTTACAAAGCTGGAGACCTCTGTGGAAACATACACATACGTACAAGATGTTACAGGCAATTTCAAGATTAGGAACCTGTGTTAAAAGACAGTCACCTCCTTCCTACTTTTTGCAACACTAATGAGCTAGTCAGCTGACACTGAACAAACCTCCTCTTGGTCTCCACACTTCCCTGCTCTGTACTCGTTTCCTTTGTCTGTTCCCCTCCCCCCGATACGCTCCATCCGTCCTGCACCCCATCCCTCTGTCTCTCTGCCCAGCTTTCCCCAATTCCTCACCCACTCCCATTTCTCCCCATATACCCTCCATTCCCATTTCCTTAACTGATCCAGATACGGAAATAAATTGTATATTTGAGTGATTTAATTCACTAACGTTTTATGTTCTTGTTCACAATTTTAAAAGTCAGTGAGCTGAAATTTTCACATTTGTAGACAGAAATTGAGAGAATAATTGTGAGGCAGGGAAGAGAGAGAGAGGAAGGGAGGGAGGGAATCATACTGTTTTCCAAGGTGGGAGGAAAATTGTTGTTTTACACCGGGCTGTTCATTTTTGTCTCCGTATGTTTCCCACAGGTCCATACTAGGAAACAGTGCCTGCATCCCACCTACGACAATCAGGTTTCGGGGACACAGCCCTGAGCACCCACAGCAGGACCAGAACACAGGGCGTAGGGATGAGGACAGGAGCTTCTTCCATGGTGGGTCAGGGCCAGGAGGCCAGGAGCCAAGGGCAGGGCTCTGGAACCAGACTCTGGTCAACACTGAGGTGGTGCCCAGCCCAGTCTCTAGGAGTCAGAGGGGACACTTCCTAGACTTCTCTAGGGGGCCAGTATTGCCCATGGCTCTGCCACCACAGCTATGGGACAGAGGTTAATACAACAGGTGATTATGAGGGGAGGGGCAGTAACTGCTGCCATAGTCAGCTATAGTTCAGCTCTAAATTTCACAATCCCTATATTGTGGGAATTATTTGCAGTGCGTTATTTCACAATGAGACAAATTTTAAGGCTCTTAAGTAAAAGTCCATGAAAGCACCACGATATAGCTTTCATTTATTGTATGCTTTCTCTACGTAGGCACTGTATATATAGATAGAGATATAGGTAGAGATATTTATGTCTCTATGTGTTCATAATTTTATTTACTCCTCAAAAGAACCATAGGATGTAGTTATATAATCCCCACTCTATAGATGAGGAATCTGCAGTTTAGCACACTGAACGAACTGCCCGAAGTCAAACACACCAAGCGAGAAAGATGGATTCAAACACAGATCTCTCGGACTCTAGCTCTAACCCTGAGGTTCTCAGCTTCTTACACTCTAATGCATGTGGGTATCCCTGGGGAGCTTGTGAGGATGCAGACTCTGATTTCTGTAGGTCTGGGGTGGGGCCGGAGAATCTGCATTTTTCACAAGCTGCTACTGATCCATGGGCCACGTTTTGAGTAGCAAGGGGCTAAGTAAACTACTACATTCGACTGATTCCAAACTTAACAGCTGTGATTTCTAAAAGCTGAGACTGCTACCAGCAATACATTTCTAAAGAGGTAACTACTTTGAAGATAAGTAGTTACCTTATGTAAACAAGCAATATGTTTTACTGCTATTAAACGGTGCAGAGAATTTTTTCCCCTTAATTCAGAAAATACAACCCTATCCGCTAAAACCAATTTTTAATGAAATAAAATGGATCTCCAGGTTTTCTGCAGACACTTCTGTTGTCTTCAGCCAGAAGAGTCTCTCCCATGTCCTGTGCCCAAACCAGATGCATCCTGTGTTTCTACAAGGAAACCATCAGAATCTATTAAAATTACTGTACACTGATAGCAGCAGGGACATGACAAATCGCAGGCCAAGAGTCAGATACCACAGAATGTGTTTCAGGGCTTTGGGGGCAGGCCCATTTGCAACCAAATGATATTGTGTGAGGCTGGCATGCTCAGTGCATGACAAACTGATGCAATTTCAGCGCTGTCTGCGGACCAGGGGAGATTTCTCTGATGTTGGTTGTGGTTAGTTTACAGAATTGTGCAGAGTTCCCAGATTTGAATCACTTGGGGCTTCAAAGGGCTCTACTTGACAAGCTACAAATAATTACACTCTACTCTTTCCATTGTACTCTATTATTTTGCCCCCCTTATCTCCAGGATTTGAGCTTTTGTGAACAAGCAAGGTCGGCTTCTATTTTGACCACAACACAACAAAACATTGTTCTTTTCTGATATGATAAATAAAACGAGGCCCTGCAGACTAAACATTTTTATCAGGCCCATTTTCCAACTTTGGGCTCAGTCAGAAGGGTTGAGCTGGACATAAGCAGGTTCCTGCATCCTTACGTAGGGGAGTGCTCCAGCTATCTGGTTATTGTAAAAGCTCATTTGATAAATGGGACATTGACTGACAGACAAAGGGCACATGCGCAGTAGCTGGTACAAGCTTTCTACTTCCCCTGCTCCCCACCCTCAGCTCCATCCTGACAGCCTCTGTATTCAGGTATTCATAACGAAAAAAAGTTTTTCCAACGTGGGATGCAATTAGAAAGAACCAAACTGCCTTATGTCAGTGGCACGCTTCTCAGAAACACCAAAGTCTTCCAATTCAAGTTTGCACTTCCGTTTTTTGGAAAGATTTTAAAGAGTTCACTTACCCTATGGTGGCTCCTAAGAATAATGTATTCATATATTTTAATTTAGTAAATATGAAACTTTATGTTTTCATATTTTCCCAAAGAAAAACACAAGATTGAAGGAGGCCGTTTTTTTGTTTAAATTCCAACTTCAAATAACATTTCATAAAGTCCTAGTCCCTAGAGAAGGTTTTTTTGTGTTTTTTTAATCTACAATGATTAACATGAACTCACAGTAATCTAAAACATCTTTTGAAATTTATTTGTTACGTCTTAACTGTGGGTCAGCGCTCCACATTTAATTTTTGAAACAACCCTATGACATACTGTAGAATTTCATATAATGAAATTTGTTATTCCGATCCCCATTTTAGAGATCAGAAAACTGAGGCACAGAGAGTAAAGTGACTTGCTCAGTGACTCATAGCTAATAAGTGGTAAAGCAGGAAACTGAGCCCCAAGAGTGACTTGAGGCCACCTGAATAACTGCTTCCAACTCCATCTACTTAAGGCTGGGTCCACCCCAAGCGCAACACACCTCGTCTGAGCCAAACGCAAGATGGAGGGTGCACGGTGACAGTACAAATAATAGTCAGACTAACTTCTCAACAGTGGCTGAAGAAGCTAAAACTCGGGATTTGAGCTCCCCAAAGTGGATACCCTCTTTCCTGCATCGCTGCAAGTTTTGCTGTAAACTGGACCCCTCCTTTTCTCTCCCTCTGCCTTGTCCAATGTGGCAGCACTTGCCACTTGCTGCTATTGGGCATTTCACTGTGGCTAGTCCAAGTGCAGATGTCCTGTAAGTGTGAAAACACATCAGATTTCAAAGAATTACTACAAAATAAAATATTTTAAAAATCTCAATTTTTATGTTGATGACACATTGAAATAATATTTTGGGTTTATTGGGCTAAATAAAATATGACTCATATTATCTGTTTGTTTCTTTTGAATTTTTTTAATACGGCTACTAGAGAATTTTAAATCCTTATGTGGGGATGGCCAGTTTGCTCGGTGGTTAGAGCGTGGTGCTCATAACACGGTCACTGGTTCAATTCCCACACAGACCAGTGAGCTGCACCCTCCACAACTAGATTGAAAACCATGACCTGACTTGGAGCTGAGCTGCGCCCCCCGACAACTACACTAAAAAACGACTTGACATGGAACTGATGGGTCCTGGAAAAACACACTGTTCCCCAATATTCCCCAATACAACAAAAAACAAAACAAAACAAAAAACCACTTTAAATCCCTATGTGGCTCGCATCATATTTCTATGGGACACTGCTGCTCGAAAGTCATCCCTTAATCCTAAACTTTGTATGGCTGAGTCATCAGCACAAGTCTGTAAACTGACAGGAAAAGCAACTCCAAGAGCAACCCTTAGTCTCCCAGGAAACTGCATTCCCACTTTGTGTTCTGATTTAGAAAAAGCTTTCACCTGACCCTGCTTTCCCTTCTTGCTGGAACCATCTCTCCCTCCTTTCATTGTCAAAGCATCCGGCAGGGTCCACACCCACTTCTCCCCACTTTCTATCCAACTTCCTTAATGCACTGCAATCTGACTTCCATCCCTCTCACCCCTCTTCCTCCACCCCATCCTGACAAAACCACTTCTTGAGGTTCCATAGCATCTCCACAGGCCCTTTCTCCACCTTGTTCTCCTGGCACCGATGGGTCCCCTAACCACACACTGGGGCTCTCCTACCCACATGCTTCAACTGAACTGAACACGAACCAGGCACTTGGCAAGGGAGTGAAGAAACCTATTTATTGAGTTCTGTGAACAACAAAGGAAGTGGTACCACCACCACCACCCCATTCTCCCACCCCTGGTCCCAAGTAGGATGTCCTCTCATTATCTAAGAATTCTTTCAAAGCTCAAGGCAGATGTGGCTCACTGTAGCTGTGCCATTCATGGATCCTCCCTGGTTAGCCATCATTCTGTTGCATGGCCCCTTTTTCCCTGCCTTTCCTTTCCAAGAAAAGCCAGAATCAGGCTGAGTCTCAAGCATCACCTGAACAGAATGGCGATCCAGCCAGTGAGGCGGCCGCCTTTCAGACTATGGCCTGAGGTTCTCCATGGGAGAGTGTCACTCGTTGGCTTGTAGACTTGAAGATGAGGGAACAGGAAGAAAACTCTTGGGCAAAAGTGACAATCTCACCATTGGCTATTAGAAGGAAGTGAAACTCGGCTGGTTCGGGAATGGAAACACAAGCTAGCCAACTCTGGGTAGGGGTGGCAGGATAGGCTTCCTGCAGCTTGCAGAACTTCAGACTCAGAGACATGAGAACCCCAAACCTCCAGCTACTGAGGGAGCAGTTCAGGCACGTAGGGCAGGGAGTAAATGCCAAATGGGATAAGAAAAAGAGGTAAGTAGAGACGAAATTTTATTTTTTATTCATCCTTTTCTTTTAGCTGCCAATTCTGGACAGTTTCTAAAGCCCCCTGACTTTCAGTTTAGACTCTCCCATGTCCATTCTATGCTTCTGTGCCACTCCCGACCTTCATCCTCATCATCTCTCCAGACCCCTAGCCCCGCCTGGGTCACAGCAAGCCCCACAGTCGCCTCCAATCAACCCCCTTTGGAAACCTTCTGCACACCAAGTTAAGCTTAATCAACATGATTTCCCCATTTTCACGTCACTTTGCTGTTCAGAAACATGTTATGCCACCCTGTTGGTTTCTGCACAAAGTTATGACATTTCAGAGCTTCCAATCCCACCCGTACCGGATGCCAGCGATGGGCATTTTCCCCTCTGCACCCCTCCCCCCAAAGCAACTCAGACACTCCACCTACTAGAATGTGCCCTCCACTCCCCACTCCTGGTCAGAAGTGGAATGGACTTTGACATCTTCAACACGGTCACTGTTCACCCTCCAGGAGCAAACAGAACAAAGGCATTCATTCCTCCACAGGGACCTCTGCAATTTGGCCCTGCCCCTTGTATCCAAAATACTTCCATTCTCTATCCTCCATGTCACATGGGGCATTGCTCTCATCCCCCGTCATTTAATGTTCATTTATATCTCTCTATCTTTTGGGGGGGTGGGTTCCTCCACAAAGACCCTATCCATGCCATCTGCTTACCTGAATCCTACTTAGGCTTCAAAATGCACCTTGAGCACAACTTCTTGCAGGAAGTCTTCCAGGCACTTCACTCCTCACTCATCTCATTCTCCAAATTTCCATTCAGTACAATATTCTTTTTTGCTATGGATTACCATAAAGCATTCATTATTCCTTCGTGGGTACGGTTGGTTGGTGTAGAGCTAAAGTACAAACTCCTTGAGGGCTCGAATCCTGCCTTCGAGTTGTCATTTGCCTGCAGCTGGCACCAAGCAGGCATGCAAAGACTCGATTTACTACGTTACGTGAATTATGCTACTTTATAATAGATAAATGCTCCGCTTCCTTTGCATACTAGACTAAGAGCAAAGAGGTTAAACGGCACCGATCTTTAATAATCTCCATCCATCTTTTATGGAACTATCCCTTAAAATTAACTATCATACAATGTTACAAATATATGAATTAAGTGAGCCGTTCAAAATATGTTGAAGGACTTTCAAAAACTACCATGGCTTCATTTTTATAAATCAATGAAATGGCCAATGAAAATGAATATACCGCTAACATAAAGTAAATGTTTCTTAAAAAAAAAAAAAAATCCCTTCAAATCTAAAAAATTGTAAACTAAATGCACACTTTCCAAATGACAGCACTATCGCCACCTTAAGAACCTAGTGCCTACCTATATTCATTTAAGAATGGTCTGTGTATCACATGATGGAAATCAGTAGAACTGTTTATAAAGACTTAAATACAAAATGGTCCACAAGAAATTCTGGAGGAAAATTCAGTTCCTTAGAACTCCATTATACAATGCATAGTCCTAGGGCAGCCAAAGAAGCAAAAACTGAACAAATCAAACAAAAGGACTATTTAAGTCCACCTTTCACATAATTTCACGTTAAACACACACACACAGACACACACACAGAGTTTTAAATCATTTTTAACCATTATTACTTAACAAGTCAGTTCTTGGCCTTCTGGTTCCACATGCATTTCTTTATGGAGACAGTGTTTCCTATATTTTGACTCAGCACATTTACTTGACATTTAAGCTTACAATGAGTTTCTGTTTTAAGTTCCTCCCCAGTATGAAAAACAATACTAGAAAACTCTCTTTGGTTGCGTAAATTAAGCCCCAGTGAATTGGGTACATGTTTCAAACATGACTTCCAAATCCCTTGCATTTCCAGGAACATCCCATCATGCACCAGAATGCCCGCCCCCTCTCTCAGACCACTGAGGCAGAAGCAAGGCCTTGGGACCCAAACGGCTGAAGTGGGATGCTGGTCCCTGCAGGGCCTGGCAATTTGGTCCAGAGAAAGACAACTGTGCCAGCAGAAAGGCCTCTCACAGCACCGGCATCACAGCAGGCTTCATCACAATCTCCAGAGCACCCTCCTTCCTCCCGTGCAGTGAATCAGAGAGTTCGGGCCCTGGACGGGAGCAAGAGAGCGGGGCCGCCCAGGCCAGCGGCAGCGATGACACAAGCAGAGGCAAAACGAGTGCTCCTTGTGCCCAGCTTGCAATAACGAGAACCTGCTCTTCTCCTCCTGCTTTTTAGATCCAGGATTGTAACAGCCAATTGTTTTTAGTACATTCCTCGCACTGTACTAGACTAGGTGCTTTTCACTTAGTATCTCAATTAAGTTTTTGTCCTCACAGCTCTTGGTGCTAGCATTCTTCCCCCCATCTTACAAAGGAGGAGACTGAGGCATGAGGAGGCATGCCCAGGTGAGAACCCAGGTCTGGTTTGCCTTCAAGCCCAGACACCTTCTGCACTCCCCCTAGACTGCATAAGCTTCTAGCAAATGACGGCCAAGTATTAAAGGAAGACTTCTTTAGAAGCACATATTTGCCTGCGCTATCCATAAGACTTACGTACTTTTTCCCCATAAAAATTAAGTCTTAATATGCGAGCTCTCTGGAGTGCTGGGTCATCTTTCTTCACGGCATAGTATTTTTCATTTTTTAAAACTATGTCACGAATCAATTGGTTTTGATAGAGTGTGTCTACTGGACACAAGAAACAATTCTATACAGTTTGTGGATAAAATAAACACAAGTCAAACTCTAATTCAACTTCATGAACCTCACGTCCCTCTGCCATACTGGGATTTCCATCAAATGTTTACTTGAAAGGCATGATTTCTGTTGTTTCTGTTTTGTGTTGGTGGTAAAGCGAAGGAACTACGTAGAGAGGAGTTTACAGCATCAACTGTCCTCAAATCAGAAATCCTACACAAGCCTCACTCAGAGAACTCTCTCTATAAATCCGATATAAAGCTTTAACATTTTAGAAACAAATGCCAACACTAACTACTATAGAACCCACTGTATTACACCAATTATTTCTTTTGATTAAAACCCCTATTGTTTATGAAGCAGTTACTCGTATCCCCATTAAGGATCCAGGACTCAGAGCATTTATATCACTAGCCCATTAAACACATAGTGAGGAAGTGACCAGGTGTCATCGCCTCCAAAGTCCACTCTCTAACTGCACTGCTACTTCTCTTCTTATAGAATGTCCTCCCAAAGGAGCCAAGTTTACAAGAGAAACACAACCTGATTCCTAAGTGGCTCTGATGCTGCATGGTCCGGTATCCGAACCAGTAAAACATGCTGCCACTGGCCAGCACCCAAGGGACACGTGTTGATTTTCCTCTGTACTTGACCTCACCTAGTGAACGCACCCCCCAACCCCGCCACCGGTTCCCCAATGTGTTAGGTAAGAAGGAGACCTGCAGAGAAACCCTTCTCCCGGCTGCCTGCCTGTCTCTCACGTTAGCTTTTTGGCTGTATTCTTTATACCTGGCCTTCAGGGGACGGACTGGACCAAAGCTGTGAAAGCAGAAAGAGGCCTAATGATAACAGCCATACTGTGTTTCCCCCAAAATAAGGCCGGGCCTTATATTAAGGTTTGCTCCAAAAGACGCATGAGGGCTTATGTTCAGGGGTGTCATCCTGAAAAATCAGGCTAGGGCTTATTTTCTGGTCAGGTCTTATTTTGGGGGAAACACGGTACCTACTGAGCTAACTAATCTGAGGCAAACATCTTGCCAGGCATCTCATACACATTATACTATTTTATCTCAGGAATGATCTTATGGGTTAGGGACTATTGTCAACCTATGTTAAAGATAATGAGACTGAGGTTAACAGTTTATTCTTATTTAAGCTTGTTAACAGAATGGTATTTATATGTTCAGCTCTCCATGGAGTGATAGAGGATTCGTTGACTTAACTACAGCTCTCGCGTACACTGTGTTCACAAATAGAAAGAACCACTTTGAGACGGAAATCTGAAATGTCTCGAGGGTCTGGGAAAGAAAACTGCTTAAAGTGATGGCAACCCCAAGGACCCGGGCAGTGTCTGGTACACTGCAGGCCTTCAAGAGCTACTGGTTGAATAAATGAATGTAAGTAAATACTGCAGCTGACAAAATTGTCCCTCCCACCCCACATGTCTGCGCCTTTCCCCAGCCCTCACCCACTGCCCCTCTCACAGCTCCTGCCTGGCACCTCTGCCTGGCTCTCCCAGCCAGGCCCCCTTCAGGCTCTACACGGCACCCAGTATGCGAACGTGCTCACAGCACATCACATAAACTCTGACCTAAACTTCCACTTAAACAGACCGTCAGCCTCTCCAGCCAGGCATTCAGGATCGTCTGGGTCACAGAAAGATGAGCTCCCCAGAACTTTCTAGGCCCAGAACTCACCTAAGGAGCACACGTGACTGCAGTAACAGCTTCAAAAACAACACTCTGGGTTAAAATGACATTCGTTAAAGCTGGCCTCATCTGAACCTGCTAAACCTGAACCCTGACATGCCAGGGGTCAAAGTTCTACTTCTGCTCGGAGGAAAGCACATAGTAAAAAACGGGTCTGGATGGGAACTGGCCCCACCCCCCTGCCAGGCTAGAGCCATATACTAAGACACTTACAAATTTAGCTTTGTTTGTCTGGCCTCTTCTCAAAAGACCTTCTCTTATCTGGTGAAAGCAGGAAACCGAGGTTTTACCTGAGAATACTGTGAGGAGTCTATAAAGTAAAAAAAAAGCAACTGGAATTTCATCTAAGCACTCTGATCAATAAAGAGTGGTCGTCAACAATTGGTTGTTTAACCACATAATCAACATTCTTCATTTGTTCTCACAGGAGGTGATTAAGACCCTTTCGATGTCATTCTCTAATTGGAAAACATTGCAAGGGTCTTTTGACATTGCTTTCTAAAAAGAATCCATTGAAAGTAGTAAATTAAACATGGAATTATTCAAAGGTGAGGAAAAAAAAGAAAAAAATTCATGCTAGATGAAAGGAAGGTAAAGTATATGACATACTAACTCCTACTGGCAAAAATGTAATTAGAAGTATTAGAAATAACAATAGCTGCCTTACATGGTGAGTTCTTGCTATGTGCTCAGTACTTAAATTGGATCCTTGTGAAAAAACTGACATAGGCATTCTAGAGAAATGAGATTCAGGGAAATTGATGACTTGCACAATTTCCCAAAGCGAGAATGTGGAACCAAGTCTGCCGAGCTCCAAAGCTTAGAAATGACCCTTCTTAGAAGTTCCTCAAACCGGGTAATGTCAGAAAAGCTTTCCAGAAGTTCATTTGTTTACGGATCCAAAGACTCCAGAGTGGATTCTATGCTCAGTCTTGGATGTACTTTTGCTGAATCAGAATGTGCACCAATCCTTTAAAGCTTTGTTTTATCCCATCTACAGGGCATCTTTTTCAAAACAGGGTAAGCCAACTTTCCACAGTTTGCAGGCTTAGCTAAAAATCAAAATCACCGGGAGAGCTTTTCAACCATACCAAAGCCTGGGCCCCAATTATGCGAGAATCTCTGGGGATAGAGAGAGCCTGAAAATCTGTATCTTTAATCACTCCCCAGAACCACTAATGTGTTGGGGCAAGTTACTCGCTTTAATGAACACCACAGGCATCGTGGGGGCATCTTTAGTTCAGTTCTTAATTTTGACTGCTTACTAGAATCACTCTGTAAAAATTCTGATGCTCAATCCATACCCCAGAACCATCAGGTTTTCTGAGGGTGGGATCCAGGCATTGGCAGTTTCGAGACCTCCAGGTAATTCCCATGTGCAGCCATGGCCGAGCACCAGAGCTTTAGCAGCTGGTTAGTTATCTGCACTAGAAGCCCAAGCCCTCCTCTGCACAGTGTTCCAATGCGCCGTTCGTCAGCAGCACCATCACATCAACAACTGGTCTTTTTCTCAAACTCCGCATCTTCTCCCTTGGCATCAGGCACCCAAAGTTGATACGGACACCCCACAGACCTTCCATTTGTCAGTCACTTCTTAAGTGCATGCCCACTGACGAGAAACGCTGCATGACCTTCTGTCTTTCAGAATCGTTCCCACTATTGAATGATTCATCTCATATGCACGTATTTGTCATTCTCTCACCACTTTCCATTTTTATTATCTTCACTTCCTCTTCACCCTTATGAGCATTTTCGACACTGCCACTTCTTTTGCCCTCATGGACAATATGGGGTCGATGCTATTTTAGGAATATGAAACCTAGGCACGAAGCTACAGGCTAAGGAAGCGCGGTGTGGCTGAAACTAAACTGACATCTAGGAATGATACCTTTCACTAGACGCAGGTAGAGTTGAGGAGCTTTTTTGGTCTGGAAGGTAGCTCTGTTTACATCAAAACGGTTCACATGGAAAGTTGTAAAGCAGAGGAGCTTTGCTCTGCCTTTTCATTACATGCAGCTCAGTAGGTTATCCTGAATGCCCAGAGCTCACTTTTTGATGGACAACAAAGAGCTTCATGGCTGAGAAGAATAAAAACAACCTTTGTACCTTTCAGTTCTAAACTGTTGAGTTACGTAAACCTTCGTACCTGGGGCATAAATGAGAAAAATGCTACATGGAAAGCAAAATGCTTTTTAGCCAAAAATTTTAATGTGTAAAAGCAGCAGCATTCATTGTGAAGATATTCTTTCAAGGGGCAAATCAGGTGTTGATTAAAGTGTCCCTAAAACCTATACTACTCTGGACTACTAATGAATGGCTGACAAATTGAATCCACGTCTTCACCTGCAAACCATCCTCCTTCCACATCCACACATCAACATCAATGAAAAAGTTCACAGCACTAAGAAAATGCGTTTGCTTGATAAAGCACTTCCTGTACTGGGTAAGACTTGGTTCATTATTTTGCCTTTCTCAATGCTATCTTAGATTATTTCTGCAAAACTATCAATGAAAAACCCACAGACAATGAATTCAGAGTCCGTAATGAAAAAAGCAGATCTGATTTCCATACAAATTATAAAACGAAATGCAGCAATAATTTACTCCAATAATTTTTATGGGAACAATCAAGAGTATTGACTTTTAAAATAAGGTCTCCACTAATGTCCTAAATGCATTTCAATCTTCTTCCTAATAACTGGTTCTTGAGAAGGAACTTTAGGATAATATGTAAAAGTTAATTAAAAACAGTGTAAGCATTCATGTCAGTCAAACATGACCTCTGCTCTACAGTGCATTTAAATGCATGTCACCTTGACCTGTAACACAGCAATGGAAAAAATTTTGGTCAATATAAATCAAATGTACACTAATTTATTCAGCAGGTTTCCTGGTATCTGAATCAACATTAGAAATCTAACCAGTATTTGTTATTCTGTTATTGACAAAAGGAAGCATATTTAAATGATAACAAGTACTCATGGGTGTCATTTGGAAGTTAAATTGTTCCCCAAGGACAGTCTCTGTAAACGTCTACATTTAAAGGTCATTTACCACCAAATTATGAACAACTGTTGCATTTATTAGCACAGGCTCAATAGTTTGGAAGCTGCAGCCATCAATTTCTACTGACAATGAGATCTAATTGTTCACTACTAATAAACAAGGAAAACAGACCTTTTCTATAAACTTTTATTCCCTGTGCTATGACCACTTTTTAAAAACAGAGACACACATTTTCCATAGGTGTGCATCCAAAGAAAAAACCTTCCAACTGCAGGAAGGACTAAACATAGTTTTAAATATACATGAGATAGTAAAATATAATGGCTTGTTTTCACAAGTTATGTTCATCTGAACTAAAACAAAAGGGAGACAAACACTAAAATACTTATTTACGCATAAAGTGTATATTTCACTTTTAGAAGGAAGTATGATTGTTAATTTTACCATGGGGGTACCCAGATATTTGGTCAAACATTCTTTCTATGGGAGTGTTTTTGGAGGAAATTAATATTTAAACTTGCAGACTGAGTAAAGCCGACCGCCCTCCATAACGTGGTGGGCCTCTTGATTTTGGAGGCAACACATTCTACGTGGGTTACTCCAGCCTGTTCACCGAGTAACCTGAAACGCTGTTAGTTTTGAGTTGAGCCCAGAACAAGACAAAGCTCTGCAACAGGCCCAAGCTGATGTACAAGCTGCTCTGCCACTTGGTCCAGCAGATCCAGTCAGTGGTGCTTGAAGTGGCAGTGCCAGAGAAGGATGCTGTTTGGAGCCCTTGGCAGAACCCCTGCAGGTGAATCACAGTATCGGCCCTTAGGATTTTGGACCAAAACCCTGTCATCCCCTGTGGATAACTGCTCTCCTTTTAAGAAACAGCTCTTGGCCTGCTACTGGGCCTTACCAGAAACGGAAAACTTAACCATGGGCCAAGTTACCACGAAATCTGAGCTATCCACCATGAAGTGGGTGTTATTTGACTCACCGAGCTACAAAGCTGGATGTGCACAGTAACACCCCATCATCAACTGGAAGTGGTACACACATGGTCGGGCCCAAGCAGGCCCTAAAGGCACATGTACGTTAAGGAAGAGGCCCAAATGCCCAGTCCCACTCCTGTTGCACTACCTCTCTCTCCCGGCCTGCCTACACCTCATGGGGAGTTCCTTTCAATCAGTTGACAGAAGAAGAAAAGACTTGGGCCCTGTTTACAGATGATTCTGCACCATATGCAGGCACCACCCCAAAGTGAAAAGCGGCAGCACTACAGCCCCTTTCTGGGACCTCTGGGAAGGGCAGTAGTGAAGGGAAATCCTCCCAAGGCACAGAACTCTGGGCAGCGCACCTGCTCATTCACTATGTTTGGAAGGAGGAATGGCCAGATGTGCTCTTATACACCGATTCCTGGGCTGTGAGCAAAGGTTTGGCTGGATGGTTGGGGAATTGGAAAGAACACAATTGGAAACTGGTGACAAAGAAATCTGAGTCTCTGAGAGTTACATGGATAGACCTCTCAAAATGGGCAAAAAAAATATGAAGATTTTATGTCCCATGTGAATGCTCACCAAAGGATGACCTCAGCAGAGGAGGGTTTTACTAATCAAGAGAATAGGAAGACCCCTTCCGTGGTTACCAGGCAGCCTCTTTCCCCAGCTACCACTGTCATTGCCCAATGGGCTCATGAACAAAGTGGCCTTGGTGGCAGGTATGGAGGTTACGCATGGGCTCAGCAACATGGGCTTCCACTCACCAAGGCCAACCTGCCTACAGCCACTGATGAGCGGCTCAGTCTGCCAGCAGCAGAGACCAACACTGAGCCCTTGATATGGCACCATTCCCCAGGGCGACCTGGTGGCAGGTTGATTACATCGAACTGCTTTCATCATGGGAGGGGCCATGTTTTGTTCTTACTGGAATAGATGCTTACTCTGGATACAGATTGGCCTTCCCTGCATGCTATGCTTTTTCCACAAGTACCATGGACTTATGGAATACCGTATCTACCACTGTGGCATTCCACACAGTGGAATCATTGCTTCTGATTAAGGAACTCACTTCACAGCAAATGAAGTGATGCAATGGATCCATAATCATGGAATTCACCGGTCTTACCACATTCCCCGGCATCCTGGAGCAACTTCTTGGACAGAATGGTGGAATGGTGTTTTGCAGACTCAGTTACAGTGCCAGCTACATGGCAATACCTTGCAGGGCTGGGACAAATTTCTCCAGGAGACTGTATATGCTCTGAATCAGCATCCAGTGCATGGTGCTGTTTCTCCCATAGCCAGATTCCCAGGTCGAGGAATCAAGGAGTGGAAATGGGAGTGACACTGCTCACCATTACCTTTAGGACTGACTGGCAAAATTTTTGCTTCCTGTCCCCATAGCTTTATGCTCTGTTGGTCTAGTTCCAAATGGAAGAGTTCTTCCTCACGAGATACAACAACGATTACATTGAACTGGAAAGTAAGATGGATACCTGGCCACGTTTAGCTCCTACTGTCTCTGAATTAACAGGCACAGAAGGGAGTTACTGTGCTGACTAGGGTGGCTGATCCCGACTGGGAAGGGGAAATTGGAGACTACTCCACAGCAGGAGGGAGGCAGAATACACCTGGGAATACAGGCGATCCCTACAGACATCTCTTAGTATTATGCTGCCCCGTGATTATAGTCAATGGAAAACTAAAGCAATCTAGTTCAAGCACTTAGACCCTTCAGTAATAAAGGTTTCGGTCACCCCACCAGGTAAAGAACCAGGACCAGCTCTGGTGCTTGCAGAAGGCAAAGGAAATATGGAGCAGGTAGTTCAAGAAGGTAGTTATACATACAAGCTATGGCCACGTGACCAGTTACAGAAATGAGAACTATAATTGTCATGAGTATTCCCTCCTTATTTTGTTATGAATATATTTGTGTGTGTGTGTGTGTGTCTGTGTGTGTGTGTGTGTCTGTGTGTGTCTGTGTGTGTGTGTGTGTGTCTGTGTGTGTGTACCGGGGGTGCCAAAAAAATGTATACACATGACTTTTATTCATCTTTTGTTATCGGTATATATTGAGTATTACGATCTTAACACAGTTTTTGCCTTTCTTAAAATGTGTATAGATTTTTTTGGCACCCTCTATATATGCATATGCATATATAGTCACATATGTAAAACACATATATTTGTTTTCTTTCCTCTCTTATCCCCTTATCATGCAACGTAAGATGTAATGGCTTTATATCATAGTATTTACATGTTGTTAACTTCACATCATAGTATTTAATTTAAGTAACATAACATCAAGAAGAGAGGGAGACATGACTCAAGGATTTTTATCTCCTCTTCTGGGAAAGTAGTTAGTGTGTCTTCAGTTGTATACAGGATAGTTGTATCATGTCAGGCAGAATTACGACCTTCTCATTGTCTTTGCTTGGAGATTAAGTATGGTTTAAAAGGAGACATGTACGGTTGCTCAGTTGACAAGGGTTGGATTTGTAATGTTTAATTTTATGTGTCAATTTGATTGAGCCACAGGATGCCCAGATACTTGGTCAAACATTTCAGGTAAAGCAAGTCCAAAAATAGGACTACTGATGTTTCCGCCAAAATCTGCTCTACCTAAATTCTTACACATTTCCACAAACAACACCACGATTATTCTAATTGCAAATTAAGAACCTTGGAGTCATCCTGCTCCTCTTTTTTTTTTCCTCTTTCTTTTTTGCACTCCAAATCCCATCCATCAATGAATTCTATTGGTTCCATCATCGAAATCCATCCACAATCCAACCATCTTCCACCACTTCCAACTACAGGACTGCTCTAAGCCATCATCACCTTTTACCTGGGAAACCACAATAGTTCCTAATTGAGCTCCCTGCCTACACCCAACCCTCCTAAGAATCTATTCTCCACATCAAAACGAGTCTGATCCTTTTAAAACATAACTCCTACAAACAACATGTAAGGGCAGGAATTTCCATCTGTAAAAAATGATTGAATCACATCACTCCTCTGCTTCCCATCTCTTCGAGTAAAAGCCTTACTATTCCCTCACAGGCCTACTGGCTAAGCCGTCCCCACTCACCACTCCACCTCACATTATCTACCCCACCGAACTACTAAGGAATAGAGTCAAGAAATAAAATGGAGTCACTGTAGACAAGCTGCCAAATTATTAAATTCAAGTGGGCTGAGGCATAAGGAAACTATGATCCTTGTTTTAACTAGCTCTGGGAACTTAAACTTTTGAACTTTCCAGTCCTACATCAATACCTGGACACACATCAGTGTGGTGTGTGTTCACGCCTGGGCACACAGCAAACCTCAGTTAACCATCTGAATGACCTCATGAAGAAAAGGTTCCATTGTCTAGACCACTGGGCATATGATGAATACCACCCTGGACCAATCCAGGAGCTCAGAATGCTGAACTGATTCTTTTCAAGCAGGTACTTTTTACTACAAAACTCTCAGACTTTTCTTTCTCCTTCGGAACACTCTGGGTATTTCCTCATAGTGTTTCCGGTTTTGCAAACCCTAAGAATCTTGACTAAATCACTGACATTTCTTTTCTAGGGAAGCCTCTTGACTCTTTTTGAGTTCATCTGACACTACCTATAACGTCATCTCCTATTACCCTCTATTCTCTGACTCCAGTCCAACTCCACTGGACTCCTTTCTACATCTAAAACACACTGGGCACATTCCCATCTCACCCGCTTTGTTCCTTCTGCCTACAACACTCTTCCCCTATATAACCTCCTAAGTTACCACCTCACCTCCCTCAGGTCTCTGTTCTAGTATCACTTTCCCAGGGAGGGCTTCTCTGAGGACCCCCCAGCACTCTTTATCCCCCTTCCCTATTTATTTTACTCAGTTGCACTTATCACTCTCTGAGAGACTATAGATAATTTAATTATCATGTTTATTTCTGCCTCTTCCCACCCATCCAACTAGAATGGAAGAGCCTAGAGGAGACTTATGAGTCTTTGAGGGTAGAGACTTTTGCCTGTTTGGTTCACTGCTGCATCCCAACAAGAAGGCTAGTTAGCGACTACCTCTTAGTATGTGCTCAATAAACACTTGGTAAATAAGTGAATGATGTGTTTCCATTTTCTCTTGATATTCTAAACAATGCTACAATGAATAACTTTATGTGTATACCCTTGTCCATTTGTGGATACAGACCAAAAAATGGGGAGGTTGGGTCAAAAGGTATATAAATATTTTATTTAATAAACACTGCCAAATTGACCTCCAAAGTAGATCTTCCAAGTTAGAGTTTCACCCACAGTGTGTTAGCGAACCTGTTCCTTCTCACCCCATTCTCATCATGCGGGTTTTTATCAATCTTTTTCATTTTGCCTATGAACTTAAAAAACAGCAACAACCCTTTTTTCAACTTTGCCTTATCTTTTCATATATTTGTGGTCATTTGTACCTCTGATGTCTCTTTCCTCTTAATAACAAACAACCAATCTCATCACTTTGTAGCTGCTACCAGAAC
Source organism: Rhinolophus sinicus (assembly GCF_036562045.2). NCBI lineage: Eukaryota > Metazoa > Chordata > Mammalia > Chiroptera > Rhinolophidae > Rhinolophus > Rhinolophus sinicus. The sequence goes on from NC_133753.1 coordinate 115,634,950, forward strand.
AAAATTTTACCTGGACATTTACAGTCCCCCTAAACCACTCAACCTAACCTTCAAACTCCAGTCCCAACCCCCACCTACCTCTCTTTACCAACTATCCACACTTCTACCCTTTTTCCCTGCCCTTCCTTAAATCTGAAATGATCTTCCCTTTCGCAAACAACAAACTTCCACTTGTCCTTCCGGAACAAGCTTTCATGTCAGCTACCTCTGCACCCAAAATACCAGGGAGAGCGTAAGCACATAACAAATATAATCGTAAGAATGAATTTTTGCTCTACCTGCATTCTGTAATCCTGACAACAAGATGAACTGCCAATAATAAGTTGGAGAGAAGAGTGAGGGTGCGGAAGAGGAAGAAGTTTACAGCATCTAAAACAACTTCTAAATTCCTAAATTCATCTCCATTCAAAGAACTAGGAAAGGCAGCTGGCAAGACTCAATTCACCTATTGGTTCTTCCTTAGAATAAGAGTTATAAGAACTGAATAATCTACTTTTTTAATTAAAATCAACAGGAAGAGGACGATAGCATATTTCAAATAGCCAACCTCCCTCTTTAAGGGAAAAAAAGAGAGAAAAAAAAAAAAACCACCTAGGAGACACTGGCATGTTACAAGTATGCCAATCTATTAATCAGAATTTACCAGCAAACCACATATGATCTACACTGAGAAAGCACTTCTCACCTATCAGATGGGCAAAAAACCAAAAGCCTAACAACATGCGCAGTTGGCAAACTTGTGAGGAAACACACATTCTCATAAACTGCCCTGAGAATGCAAAATAGCACAATCGCTAAAGAAGGGAACTTGACAATATCTGGCAAAAGTAAATATGCATTTACCTTTTGATCCAGTAACCCACTGCTAGGAACCCATTCTAAAGACACACTGACAAAAATACAAAAGCACATATGAACAAGGCTTGTGACTGCCGGAAACAATGGAGAAAAACAGTTACAGGAGCATCGCTGTGTAGGCCCCTGTGTAGTGGTCACCAGGGCACACTGTTAAAAAAAAAAAAAGCAGGTGGAAGAAAGTATTTTAATATACTACTGCTTAAGAAAAAAGTGGAGGCACAAATACATAGGCGGTGTCAAAAATATGTATACATATGACTTGTATTCATCTTTTGTTATCGGTATATATTATTACAATTTTAATACAGTTTTTTTTCCTTTCTTAACATGTGTATACATTTTTTTGGCACCCTCTGTATCTGAATTTGTTTCTATATATTTTTTAAATGGAAGGATAAACCATAACTTTTTTTTTAATGGTCACCCATGGGAGAGGAAGAAAATATTGTGAAAAGGACATAACAGAAGATAGATTTCTGCAGATGAGTCTGGTGAAGCATATGCTTTACACAAGTATAAAACAAAATTAATTTTTCAAAGAATCTATATGAATACAAAATAAAATGAGGCTGGGTAACTAATTGGTATTATAAGCAGAGAAGAGCCTATCGCAGTGATTTTAAAACACAGTCATTTGCACACTTCTAGTGGGATAGATCAAAGAACAAAAGAACTTGAAAAAAAATGTTTGAAGCTACATTCAGTGATTATGTTGTCGCTGGTAAGACTGGTCTTATGACGTACTGATGTGTATATTGTGAAATAAAGTAAATTGGTAACCATGTGATATTCTAATTCTATTCATCTCAGCATCTAAAATACGGAGATTTTCAGTGTGGGAGAAAGAACACATAGTTAAGGATAAAAGAGACTAAGAAGAAAAACTTGTCTTGAATTTACCACGTATTTCATCTTTAGAAAAAAAAAAAATTCCTAGCTTTGGCCACTGAAAAGTTCTAGAATCCTCCACACACACAGTGATACTGTATGTACCTCGTGCCCAGAGCGTGGTCTCTAAATACCATTTCCCACTAAAAGCAACCAAGGAACTTTAGAGAAAATTCCAATTCTGGATCTGGGGTGGGAAAGGTAAAAGACGTATGAGGAACATCTTGTTATACTAGAAAGCAAGGAAGTTATCAAAGACCTCTAAGGTTGTGTCCAGGACACAGTAGCCAACTTGACCAACTCAAGTTTGAAAGTGGCCAAAGATGGGACAAAATGTATACAAGAAAGATAAATGCAATGGATTGAACTACATCAAATATGTTAATAGCCACACATTCATAACAATACTAATTTTTTTAAAGAAAGCCTCTGTGATCACCTTTAGTTTGTGGTCTTTGGAGGCAACCCACTCATTATTTTGAAAAATAAATAATAAAAGAATCAAGCATTTATCCGAACTCTTTGTAAAATGGACACCTCAGAGCAACTAATTTAAGAGGCAAAGTTTCTCTTTATACATGTATTCAAGCCCATAAATGGACAGAGAATGATAAAACTAGAATGTCAGTACTTAGCAACCACTAATGAGTTAGTAGATCTAAGCAATGCCCGCCAATGTCTGCCTGCCAGCATCACAAATCAAACCTGAAAATGATAAAGTTCTACCTTTTCACAACATAAGGAACAGAAGGATGTATCAATAATGACACAAGAAAGTAATCAGCAAAACCCAGTGAGGGAAACTCTATGAGGCCAAATGTCACAGTTTATACAACAAAATAATTATAAAAGAAAGGGTTGGGTGGGGTGGACAAAGACCCTACAGGTTAAAAGAGACTGAGGAAACGGATTAAACAATCACAATATATGGATCTAGTTTCAATCCCAATTCAAATTGCATTAAAAAATGCATAGGAAAACTAACAAAATATAAAAACGGATTGAAATTTATGAATTACTGCTTATTTTTAAGTGACTGGTAATGATACTGTAATTATATTTTAAAGGGGAAGCGTTTGTTTTCTAACCACACAAACTGAAAATATCATCCATAGTGTAATGATGAGCACTCTGGACTCTGAAAATACTCTTAGGCTGGTCTGAGATTTGCTTCAAAATGAAATGGGGGCGGATGTGCAGGGAGTAGAGGGAAAGAGTAGGAAACAAAACTGGCCAGGAGTTTATCATTTTTAAAGCTGAGTAAAGAGGTATCTTCTCCACTGCGATCTGTGTTGAAATTTTCCATAACAAAATTACTTTTAGAAGGGAGGAGACAACAATTGAAAAATTAAAACAGAAAAGACATTTACAAAGCCAAACAACAGGAAATTCCATTAAAAATCTGAATGAGTATGCAGAAAACCGGCATAAGAATGCAAGGTATGAGCCATGAGGCTCCTTCATTTTGGAGGGATGCAGTGGGAGATGGACGAGAATGGAGATGGTGGGAATATGTATCTCTATGCCCTCCATAATACTATTTCCGAATCATTTATGTAAGTATATTAGCATTTATGATCTTGAAGGAAAAAAAATCATGTAGTAAAAACAGGCTGAAAAAACTAAACCAGAATTGACATACACAGTTTGAAAGTTAGTTATATGTGATTGCTGCTTCTAAAGTACTTCAAAGTATTTGTGAAGAGTTTATTTTACATAGCATAAATATTTTTCCTGGACTCCTTTTAACATTATTGATGCTATTAAAAGAGCTTTAGAAAAAGTAAACTTCAAGGCAGTCCCTACTTGAAATAATAAGAATCAATCACAAACATAGCTAGAGACACCATTCCTTGCACTTTGCAAGGATTATCTCATTTAATCCTCCAACATCCCTGTAAGGAATAGTATTCTGTCCCCTCTTACAGGTGAGGAAAATGACAGGGCCATTAGGTAACTTGCCCAGAGTCACACTTCGGGCTAAAGGCTGGAGGCAAGATTTAATGCAGACACCATGAGTTCACAGTCTGTGTGTTTCACCTTTAGACTGTAACCGGCAGCTTTGGCTAGAATATTATAAACAGGCTTTTCCCAAGTGGCAATGATTACCTAGGAAGCCTCTGGAATAATATTTGATTTGATCTATACAGGCTATTTATAATAACATCCCTTCCTCATTTTTGAGGCAACAGGGTGCTGCAATTTGGACTACTCAGTATCACACCAAAACAGACAAAACAATGCAATGTGGTGATATCCTGGATTGGATCCTGGAGCAGAAAAAGGACAGTGGAAAAGTTGCTGAAATCTACATAAAGCCTGGAGCTTAGTTAATAGTAAGTACCCATGTTAGTTTCCTCCTTAGGACGTTATAGCAGTAAGGCGTGGTGTTAACAATGGGGAAACTGGGTGAGGGGATATAGGAACTCTGAGTCCCAACCTTGCAACTTTTCTGTAAATCTAAACTTATTTCAAAATTAACAGTTTCTATTAAAAGAATAAATTACAAAGTAAAAACTACTTAAAAAAAAAAAAGCTTGAAATGTATTTCTAGCTCAATGAAAACAAACTTATTTCTGTCCCCAAATTTCTAAGCATCATATTTACAAAATTCAATCCTCTTGGACGTATTTTGATTTTTAAATAAATGTAGCATTCTGTGTGTTAATGTTCAAGAATATTGTCAAACTGTATTTCTTGTCCTTAAGTACCGTAAGGATCATGTCTTAACACTTAACACCAGGTGGACTGAATCACTCACCACAGTTCATGCTTGCTTATGCTGTTCACTTACTGGGAGTCACGGTGCCAGCTTTGTCCTTGCTACACAAAGCCCTCCTTCATCACAGATGCTTACAATGAGTGACAGAAAGCTACTGTTGTGGGCATTGTGCTCTCACTGTCCTTCTGACCTTCTCCCACTGTGGTGTCCAGAGTTACACGGCAGAAAGGGACTGACCTCATTCCCAGCTCCAGGGATGCCCCTCGAACTATTCTAACTCTATCTGGTTAACTTATCCTGGCCACGGTGATTGGGTCCTGTAGCCCTGGCCTCAGTCATTGGGCACATCGGATTCTCCTGGCAACAGGATTGGTTCAGAAACCAATGGGGGATAATGAAATATGAAGGGAGATGTATGTGTTCAGAGCTTCTGGGAAAAAAATGTCCACATCTCCCCCGCCCCACAGGTGTTGTAGTATACAAAAAAAAGTTCTTAAATCTGCAACTTGTTAACCATGTTTTCACCAGGTGGAAGCTACTCTGAGGATGAAAGCAAACAGAGAGAGGAGGGCTACTCAGGCAGCCAGGCCCTCTAACAGCCTCCCAATCTCAATCTCACAAACATAAAATGGCAATTAATACTTCCTGCAGATCACTGTTAACTCCAAGGCAGTGTCTGCACTGTGAATAAGTTAAAAAAAAGAAAAGAAAAAGAACAATCAAGAATTGAGATGATATAAAGGTATTGCCGATTTTGTGGTAATATTTACATTTTGGTTATGTTATTTAAAAAGACTTTACCTGTCAGATAGTCAGTAAAATATTTACAGGTGAAATTGTATCTTGGATTTGATTTAAAATATTCCAGAATTTTAAAAAATGGAAGAATGAGGGGTGCTGAACGACATAAAAATTGTGAAATACTGAAGGTGAGTAGTGGATAAATGGTGGTTCATTATATTGTTTTTTGTGTTTTAATCTATGAAACATACAAACAATAATGATGCCTGTATATATACAGAGCTGCCTCTGTACTGAAAAGCATGATACACTAAGAAATCAGTGAAAGAGTCCAGATCTTAAGAAAGACATACATTTGCACAACAAACATAAGCACAACACACTCAAGACATCAATTTACAATGGACTTGAAAAACCATCTAACTGAATGCCTTAATTTTCACTGCTATGAAAAATGAAATCTAATACATTGAAACTTTTGGGTTGTTACCTAAGTAATTCTAGTTTGGTTGTTTTACCAACAATGTACCTGAAAACTGGAAACACCCGCTTATATTGGCACCTAGGACCTACTTACCCTCATGCCCAATGGACAGTGGTCCATTCTCACCTAACAAGACTGCTCAGCCATATGGAGCATTTTCCTTCTTGTAAAGCGTCTATCATTCTTTCTCTTCCCACCTCACACCGCTGGGTTTCTTTCTCCCTCCCTCCCGATGCTTACTAATGATTCTTTGCTCATGCACATTCTAGGGTGTTTACCTTCAGTTCTCCCTCCTTCCTCACTTTCCATGTTCTTCCTGAGATAAGCATCAACTTTCATGCTTTTTCATCTTTTATGATGACTGCCCTCCTAGAGCCATGTTTCTTTCTGGCCCAGACCTCTCTATCTCCTGAACTCCAAAAGCAAATAGTCTCACCCCACAAAATGACTCAACAGGTCCCCAGATGAACTATCTCTCTCTCCGCTCCACTTCTTACATCGTTACTGGCACCCACACCCAAGAGTCACCCTGCGTCACATCTGGTCACCAGGCCCTGGGGATTCTTTGTAGTCAGTCCCTTGCTTCCCAAGTTGCCTTTCACCCGTCCCTCATCTTTCTCTTTCTGGTCATTTTGCAAACTTCTCTTAAATGATTCATGCTTTAGGGCCATCTTTCTCAATGCAAAGCTAATCATGTTACTTCCTTCCTTAAAACTCCCCAGTGACTCCAACTGTCTGAGGTTCGAAAACCATCCTGCTCTGTAGCTCTAAAGCAGCGGTGTCCAAACTGCAGTCCACAGGCCAACTGCGGCCTGCAATCCATTGTTACTTGGCCTGCAGCAAATTCCAAAAATATATTTAGTTTACTTAAATAAACCAGGTGAGGCAATACGTACTTCACCTCGAGCGAGTGGCCCCGCTGTTTGTGTATTTTACCACATATGGCCCTTGGTGAAAACCGTTGAAAAAAGTTTGGACACCCCTGCTCCAGAGACTAGTGAGGTCTCCCCCCAACCTGTCAGGAATTACTCTGTATAATCCCTGCTCCTTACTCGAAACTCCAGTCTGCACTCTGATGCCAGTTCAACCCACTGAGTTGCTTCCTGCTCAGGGTCACTGTTCTTATACGTTTCTCCTATTAGAAGCCTCAATCATTCATTAGCTGTTCAGCAGACAGGTGCTGAATTCTTTATGTGATAGACACTGTACCAGGGCACAGAAGTGGAGACTGACATTGTCCTAGCCTCAAGGAGCTTATAGTCTAGCAGGGAAAAACAGACTCTAAAGAAAAAAGCTATGGGGGAGAGGGAGAGAGTGGGGGGAGCCTGGCGGGTAGAGAATAACCTCCCCAAGAAGTAATATTTGAGTTCATTGGCATGTTGTTACAATATCCTTTCCTGCTTCTTTGTAAACTAAAATGATTTAGAAGTAGCTCCCCCATTTTTGCTTTTCGGTGAATCTAGGAGTTTAAAACGCCTTTCCCCTGAGATATTTGCCTTGCACTTCCTCTTTGCAGAATTCACAATCCTGCAAAAACCTAACCAGATTTCAAAAGTCAGCATTCCTAAGCACCCTCCAACCCCACCCCCAGCACACCACCCTAAGGCAGAACAGAACTGAGTCCTTCCTCAAGATTCAGCTGACATCAGTCACCCTAACCCTCCCTTACCTAACCCTCCCCTACCGTGACCTTCCTGATGGACAAAGGCTTAAGGACAAAAACAGCATTCTTTCATCTTTCAATTCCCCACCCAACACAGTGCAGACTCACAGTAAATGTTTAAATGTTAAAAGGGCAAAAATTACTTTGTACATCGAGCATAACTTCGTATAAACTTTCTGAATAACAATTGAGCAATATCTGTAAAAACTTTAGAAGGGCGAGAAGCACCACACCTAGTTAAAAGTTCTCCAGAAATCCTAGAAGGCATAAAAAAGCATGTACAGGGATGTCTTATTTCAACATTTGACATAGTTACTAAAAATTAGAAGTCAATGTCAATGGCCACCCACAGAGATCTGGGTAAACAAATCTGGGTACATTTCTTCTTTGGAAGATCCCTTTGCTATACTAGTTAGAAGGAGACAGATCTATCCATATTGACACAGAAAGATACCCATAAATTGGAGGATGACAGTGATGGTACAGTCTTGTCATTTATTCTATAAAAGAAGAAACATGTTTTCATAGCATGGGCGTGGGGGGAGTCTCTAAGAAAGTACACGTATGTATTATTTCTGAGGGCATAAGACTAGAAGCAGGGAGGAAGAACCACCCTTTTCTACTTTGAACTTCCCAACATTGAATTTGTTAGAATGCAATATATTTCTTAAATTTAACACACAACATAATCATTAAAGTAAAAGGTATTTTTACACTAAGTAGACATTATTTTACCAGTTTCTTGTTTAGGAAACTAAGATTAATTGTTTTGACATTTTGTTTTTTTAAGGTGAAATATTTTTCACTGCTAAATTCCTGGGGCCTAGAAGAGACATAGAGCAGACACTCAGTATCTGCTGAATGGATAATCTGCTATACATTTATAAAATAGTTGCTCAGAGGGAACAAAGTATCTAATAGCCACTTCACAACCTCAAAAAGGAAAAATATCACTTGCAGAATGTGTCTTAACAACCTAGTTACCAAGTGAGTTACGATATTTTTAAAAAGTAAACTTTTAAAAAGCACACAGACTCTCATCATATAAACTACCAAGTTTACCAGGCAAAGGGTTCCTTCCAAATCAGTTTAATTTACAACGTGGAGTCTGGCACATTCCTGGTAATAATATGAGCAATAAAAAGACATATGAAAACTTGGGAGGACAATACAGGGCCTCTAATAGAAGAAAATCAAAAATGGCTAATAAGCCTTAATTTTGATCTATTTAAAAGTGCTTATTTGGGGGCGGTAATTAACTCTTAGCTTAGACCACTGAGACCACCTTCATCTAAAGATCAAGCCCCCCCAGTAAAGCAGCCTTTTTATTTTCAGATCCTAAAAGAATGCCCCAGAGAAGGCAGGCCCTCCGTGGCTGTTGATGCTGATGGAAGGTGTAATACTTGGAAGAGGGCAAGACAGCCAAGGTTTTAGGCCTCAAAGGAGAAAGCCTTGAATAAGTTCACATTTAACTTCAATACCCTGCTCCCTGTTTTTAAAAGGAAGATACAGAGTATTTAACCAAATGTTAATTCATTGGAAAGTGTTATCTATACAAATAATGGCCACTGAAGAGCTCAGCTCCCATTGGTTGCAGGTTTCCCCCAAGGGAAGGAACTTTGAGTACTTGTTTTGGGACACGTGGACCCAGCAGCCTACTTAAATTCGAAAAACCCACATACTCCCTGCATTTTTTTTTCCAACCACTATAGTACTCTTAATTCTAAAAATTCCTTTGAGAGGGTGATTTAATCCTATGAAAAAACAAGGTTCTGAATAGGCTGTCACCGAAACCCAGTAACATTTAGAAGAGAGAGAGAGGTTAAAATATTTCTCTGCCAAATTAATGTAACTGGTGTTTAGCAAGTCAGTGAATTAGAAGTGAATAAAATAATCCTTGGAGACTACCCTCTTAAATCTTCTCCAAAGCCCACCTGGAAGCAAATTCTTCCAAGGTCTACCCAGCGGGAGGCATTTCTCCCTCTAGCAATGGCTACTGCTTAGAGAAAGTTGCCTAAATTCGTTGGGAAATCAAGCACCTACTGTTTACTTTCTAAACTTGTTACCCAAAGGTCCCAGGTTCTGTCTCCGCCCTCCCCGCCCACTCCTCCCCTACAGAGAGCAGGGGCCCAGTTTCTTATTTCTCAGTGATTCCAGTCCTACGTAGGTATGGAACAGGTGCTCATTAAATACCTGATTTCACTATTTCATGGCACCGCAGAATTCGAAAGGAAAAAAAAAACAAAACTTTGGAAACCATCTAAAAGCAGTACACGTGTTCACTGTGGCTAATAAACAGCTACAAATGATGATTTTTTAAAATTAGCATATTATCCATCTGAATGAATCCTACAGAACTTGGAAGCCAACATCAGCCCGCCACGAGCAGAGGGAGCAGCTGTGCCAGAAAAGAACGCAGCCCAGCCCGGGCTCCAGAGGGCGGGCGGCGGGAGAATGGCGAGCGCAGCGTCTAGGACTCGACTCCTGGCGCCCCTGCTCCCCAGATCGGGAGTGGGAAAGGGAGGGGGAAGGGACTGAACCGGGGACCCCCGGCGCCTGCGGCCGCCGCACGGAGGTGGGGGTGCCCGTTTCCTAGACAACCGCGCGGGGACACAGCCCTTCCTATGGGACGGGGGAAGGGAGGGAGCGGAGGGACCCCCAGCGCGGGGGCGGCGGCGGCCGGGGGCACCTCCCGGGCTCAGCCACCGCGGCCCGGCTTCCCGGGCCCTGTCCGGCCGCGGACCGCGCCTACCGTGTATCCCCTTTCCAGGTCACTCTCCTCGTAGCGAAAGGACGGGATGTAGACCTCCATGGCTGCGCCAGCCGGCCCGCGGAGGGCGAGTAGGGGGCGGGCTCCCAGCCGCGCTCGCCGCTCCGCCCCGGGCCAGGCCGCCCCGCCTTCTTTCCCGGCGCCCACGGGACCCAGAGGAAGCGCGGCCCCGAGCTGGATCTGCGGTTGACCGCGCTGCCCGCGGCGCTCTGGGGGGCTGGGGCCGGACCGCGAGGCCCGGAGCGAAGGGCGCAGGGCTGTGGGCGCTTGGGTTCCAGGCCTAAAGGGCGGTGATCAGCTGGTCCTGGAGGAGGCGGGGCCTGAAACCTGTGAGTCTGCAGAAAAGGGGTGTGCGCCTCTGCCCCGGGCGCCGGGGACTGGGCCTCACCGGGCGCTCGCTGCCCGTCGGGCTCGGGCGTGTGCCGGGCTTGCGATGTGCACATCACCCTTAACAGATTGCAAGACTGCGAGGAATAGAAAAGCATGGAGCATCTTGATTTTGTTTTGGTTGGTTGAATTTTCTTTTTATCTCTTGGCTGGCATTAGCAGTGAACCCTCCAACTTTTACCAAAACTTTCCTGTTTCCCTTCGATTCCAGGGTCAGTGTCTCGTTCTGAGTTAGCCATCGAACTTGGGAATGGTATAATTCAGAACCCGAAAGTCAACTGGTCACAGAGACAAACGCTCTGGCTATTTGCTCCAATTCTAAAATGCTGTATAGGGCTCTTTAAGAGAAAATAGAAGACGGAAAAAAAAAAGAAAAAAAAAAATGAGGGCCGAACCTGTCCCTAGGGCCAGGACGTAATAACCTGAAAATATCTAAATGATGAAGTGTTCCACTGGAGAAAACTGGATTACCAGGTTACCTTTGTAAACTCGGAGTTTCTTCCTTAGGTTAGAGCACAGAGCAGAATTGAAACTTGGAGGTGACTTTTGGGGCACTGAGAAGTGACCTCAGCCAGCGCGCTGCTGCACCTAATTCAGGGTACACTTGAGGCCAGGGAGCATGTCTATTTGGCAAACTCTAACGTTTATGACGAGACAGTATATCATAGAAAAAAAGAAGAATCAGGCCCTTTGCTTTAAGCATGTGTCTGACGTGGGCCCTGCAAAGCCTTCTCCATTAGCGCATCTGAAGACCCATCCTCTTCACCCACGTACTTGCAATGTCAGGATGTGTCTTCCTCTCAGAACTACATGCCTCAGCATAAGCGGTGCCCTGTGACCAGCCTGCCTTTCCTGTTTTCTCCTGGCCACTACCTCCTGGTGAACCAAACAGCTCTCTGGGCTCCATGCTGAGTTCAGAGCCCAACCTGTAGTTTCCTTTAAGCCTCCGGTGACTAGACACTGTATTGTGTGATTCTGCTTCACCCACTGGGTTTTAGGGCAAGTACCCTTAAAAAAAAATTTACTACCCCCTGCTTGGCATTTTGCCTGGCACATTATGCTTGAAAGCTTTACAGAAACATTTAAATACTCATCTCTACAAAAGCAGTGGAATGCAGCAGGTACTATATACTATGGCCAGATGCTATTACATACCATGTCTCATTTAAGCGTCATAAAAACCCCATGGAGAAGTGCTATGCGCAATAGGATTTTCAAGGACTAAAGTAGTGTTTCCTGTTTTAACTGTTAAAATAATAATGGCTGCTGATGACAAAAAAACAAAACAAAAATCACACACACCAAAATAATTTCAAGATTGGTTGAAACAGGTTATTCAAGTCTCAGTGGCTAATGTAACCCAGGATTGTGTGGTCATAGAATCCTTGAGCCACAGCTTGCTGGTCAAGCCTTTGGTATGCTTCCTATACCATCCTTCCACACCAGCCTGCTAGTAGCCTGGCATGTATATTTTTGTCTGGCACGGATCACCTATGTACCTTATGGATTTAAGTGGCAGAAATGTGTGGGTCCATGAAGATCTGACAGATGGTCCAAATGAGACCTATTTGCTATATTCTACTAATAGCTGATTATATAATAATTTAATTTTGCTTGCTGAAAAATGTATACAAGCTCTCAATACATGAGTGTGTTCTTGAGGGTCTATCAGCTCAGCCATAAGTGGTGTTATAATTCCAATTATTACAGATGGCATAACTGAGGCTCAGAGAGGATACATAACTACAAAATTACTAGCTAATCAGAAGAGCTAAATTTCTAACCAGGTTCTATGAGTAACCACTAAGAAGGGGAGAAAAAAGATAGCACTAAAGTAAGAGAACGTGGCAAATGTATTATCCCATTGCTTCTATAAATCTGTTAGTCTGACTCTAAAATCTGTGACAGGCCAGCTAAATATCTTCTCAGAACATTAATAAAAATACATGGCAAATACAAATAAGACATTAAACAGTTAGTATCTGTTAATAAAAACAAAAAAATTACATAAGCAAAATAAAATTCTGCTGGAACCTGGATATAAAAGCTTACACTAAAAATACTGCATTTACCTAGTATTGGGTAGAAATATATTTTAGCAAATTTAATGATAAACTGCTCTAAATATCAACTTATATTAGAAATTTTGACCAAAATCTATCTAGAATGTATTATACATTCCACATTCAGTTATAAGACTAACACATCATGACCAAATAAGATTTATCCTGGGAACATAAAGACGGCTAAACATTAGGAAAACTGTTGATATATTTCTCGACATTATTAGATTAGAAAAGAAAAGAAATAAATGAGTAGATCCTGAAAAAAAAACATTAATAAATCAGCACATCTCTTCCTAATTATTCTTAACAGGCTAGAAATAGCAAGAAAGATCTTAATTTGATAAAGGTTAACTACCGTAACTCCACAGCAAATATGCTATTTAACATCATATAAGGAAACATCATACTAGTGTCAATAACTTTTATGACTATTGTTTGACATTTTGCTGGAGGACCTAGCCAATGTAATAAGACAAGTAAAAGAAGTAAAAGGTGCAGATATTGACTAGTAAGATAGAAAACTAAGGTTATTTGTAAATGAAATTATCTACATGGAACAGAATCTAAAAGTTATTAGAACTAGTAAGAGTTTCCTAGGTGCCAGATGTTAAATCAACATATGCAAATCAACAGATTTCATATACAATAGCTTTCTTACACACCAACATAACCAATTAGAAAATAATATAGGGAAAACCAAAAGATTTCAATAATAGCATTAAAAACTTTTAATGTCTAAGGATAAACTTAACAGTAAATGTGTAAGACCCACAGGAAGAAAACTAACACTAAACTAAAGTAAAATAAAAATTTTATTAAAGGACATAAAAGATCTGAAAATAATTATATCATGTTTCTGGATGGGAAGAATCAATATTTTAAAGATATAATGTCTCACCAAAATGATTTATGAAGTTAATATAATCAAAGCTCTAACAAGCTAGGAAAAGATAAGCTGGTTCTAAAATTCATTTGAAAAATGAGTAGCTAGGGCAAGTTTGAATAAGAAGAAAAATTAATGAGGGGATAAATTAATCTATAGGACATCAAAATATACTATAAAGCCATTGTAATAAAACCTTATATGATCCTGGAGCAGGGATAGACAATGATCGAGGGAACCAAATAATCCAGAACTAGATCACTGGCTATATGGCAACATCATATGAAATAATGTTTTACCCCTATGGGGGTAAAAAAATAAGCTATTCAATAAATGATGTTTAAATAGTTTTAATAAATGTTTAAATGTGAAAGTTTTAATAAATGTTAAAAAGTTTAAATAAATGGTATAATAAATATTTTGTGGATAATTGGCTATCCATCTGAGAGAAAAATACGTTTTTATAATGAATTCTATTTGTAGTAAAAAGCTCAATGAAAAAAACAAAGCTATAAAACCTTAAGATAGACATACTTATTAAAATATGCAAAATGACAAAAGACATTAAAGGAATGATTCTATTTTAGACTAGATAAGGATTTAAAATTAGTGTAAACCAAAGACCACAAAGTTTAAAAATATTCACTAAACTGAGAAAAATATTTGCAACATGCATAACAAAGGATAAATGTATATTTTATACGTAAAGAAAAACTATGTAATTTTTTAAATGGCACAATAGGAAATGGACACAGAGTGAACAGGCAATTCCCAGGATTCAAATGCACTAAAACAACAAAACAAAACAAAAACAAACGAAAAAACCCTGTATTAGTTGTCTATTACCACATAACAAATTATCCCAAAATTTAGCTCCTTAAAGCAATGAACACTTATTATCTTTCGCAGTATCTGTGGGTCAGGAATCTGGGAGCAGCTAAGGTTGCACTCAAGTGTCTGCCAAGGCTGCAGTCATCTTAAGACTCTACCGGCTGCAGGATCCACACACGTGGTTCTCTCACATGTCTGGCAAGTTAATGTTGGTTGTTGGCAGGAGGCCTTAGTTCCTAGCCACTCTGACCCCTCCATAGATAGGGCTGCTTCAATGTCCTGAAGATATTGAGGGTGGCTTCCCCCAAAGCAAGAAATCCAAAAGAGCTCAGGGCAGAGGAAACAATGACTTTTTCATCATCTACCTTCAGAAATCATACTTCATCATTTCTGCAACACCCTACTAGTTACACAGGTTAGCCCTATTCAGTGGGGGAAGGAACTACATAATGGCTTATGTCTCAGGAGGTAAGAATCAGTTGGGGCAATTGTGGAGGCTAAAAACCACGTAACCATGAGCGGAGGTGATCAACTCCAGTAGTAATCAAAGGAATGCAAACTGAAATAGTGAGATAGAAGTTTTCATCTTTTAGATTGGCAAAAATGTCAAGGATGATTCCAGTATTAGCAAAAATGTGGGACAATGAATACTATTGGCAAGATGGTGAATTAGGACAGCATTTTCAAATGACAAATTGGAAATAGGTATTACAGTTGTAAAGGCACACATTCAGTTCAGAAATTTCAGTTCTAGTAGTTCTGTATGTGCAGGGCAGGAAAGACATGTACAAGAGCACTACATTGTTTATGATAGCAAAAATTTTGAAACAAATTCTATCATTTATGGATAAAACTGTGTTAGTGTGTCTACACTATGAATACAATGTTGCACTTAAAAAAAAACACTGATGTAGAGATTTCTGGTTTAAGACAGCAAATTGAACATATATAACTCATTTCACTCCTTCCAGTCCCAGTGGAATTTTTCCTTTTTAAATAAAACACATAAAGATAAGAAAAACAGGAGAAGAGAGGACAGCAACATTATTTTTTTAAGCTAGAGAGCAGATGGATGAGAAGTGTTTTAGCAAACAAGAAAAAGTCCAATTTAAGCCAGCAGTGGTTAAGCTAAAAACCAACCCGATTTACACAGTACAATACCCAAAAGGCTCAGAAACAGGGAATGGTAGGTACCTCTAGAATGGGAGGTAGTTGGCTAACATAACAAAGACTGAGTGAAAGCTGAGAATCAGGAAGATCCCTTAATCCCTGTCTCCACCTCCACACAATTGTGGAGGACATTTCCTCAAGAGAAGGTCAAAAAAGAGTCTGCAGTGGAAGTTGACTGGCCCAGCTGAGGGCATGGAAACTTTTATCAAAAAATAGTTGGAGGTAATGTATTTGGTCTGGGGGTAAGTTGACCAAATACATATCAAATAACGAATGCTGAAACGTTATAGAGGCTGGCAGCTACAACTTTACCTTCCAGGCAGGAAACAGAAGTATTCTCTGGGAAGTCTGACCAGCCCAAGAGGAAAAATCTAGAGATACCAACATTGGAAATTCCCTACAAACAGCCCAATGAGATCACTCTTCAGTGACACTCAAATTTGACAGGACTCAGGACTACACTCAGAGCTTCCAATCAGCTTTCAATTCCCACTGCTAATCAGGAGACATCCAAGGACTACCAGACATCTGAAAAAAATACATCTAACATGGAAGAAAGACCAAAATAGAAAAATAATGTTGAGGAAACAGAACCAGAGGGAAAAAAAATGTTAAAACATAAAAACTATCACTTATATCTTCAGAGGTACAGGAAGACATTGGGTCTACGAAAAAAGAACAGGAAGCTACTTAAATATAGGAACAATCAGAAAACAAAAACCTACACTCAAAAAGTAGAACAAAATGACAGAAATGGAAAATAGGAAAGAAAAATAACAGAATGAGTCCAGGACACCCAATATCCAAAATATGTGTCTTCCAGAAGGAGAAGATAGAATACAGGAGGGAGGAAATCATGAGTGAAATAACTTAAGAAAATTTCCAGAACTGCATGTCATGTTTCCAGATTGGAAGCACCCACAGGATGAAAACAGGTGTATATTACAGCAAATCCTTATGAGATTTCAGAACACTGGGGATAACAGATGATGTATAGTCTTGTGGGGACGGCAGGGGAGGCGGGGGACAGCTCATATACAAAAGATCAGAAAACAGAATGGCTTTGGAAATCTCATCAGCAATGCTGGAAGCCAGAAGACAATGGAGGAATGTCTTCAGAATTCTAGAGAAAATGATTTTCAATATATGCCCAGTTAAATTATTTATCATGGGTTAAGGTAAAAGAGTGTCAAAAGTATCGTTTCTGTGTATCCATTTTCAGGAACCTACTCTGAATATCCACAAAAAAATGAGGGATTAGAGGAAAACGGGGGATAGAGAACAAGAAACACAATCCAGGAGTTGTAGCTCCTGGTCTGTAAAAAGAACTTTCTGGATCACCACTGTCCACCAGGCATAAAAAGGTAACCAACCAGTCCAGACAAGAGCAACCTAACGCAAGAGGCAGACATTCTGAGGGCTGTTTGCATATTGCTTTCTGCCATATCTTTTTAACCTAAGACACTCCTGGAGAATATACCACACCAACACAAGAGAATAAACCAGAAAAAGAGGAAGGCATGAGGCCCAGGATATAGGGAATAAATCCCAATAGAAAGGTAAAGGCAGTTCCAAAGTTGAGAGCAATGGTAATCCAAGGATCAGAGTACAACAGGCACAGAGAGAAAACAAGTCCAGAGAGAGGGCCCTAAGGAAAACAGTTGGGATGGCTAGGCTACCTGATGTAAGTGGGCTTGTGGTAAAATTTACCAAGAGACTATAGGAAAACACGGGGCAAATTAGCAATAGATTTTTTTTTTAAATAAAGAAAACTCAAGGCATGTTTTACCTCAGGGAGGAAAAAATAGGGAAGTCTGAAAAGCCGTCATGACCAAGAGGAACAGAAGGAGACTAAAAGTAGTGTGGTATACTGGATGGCATCTCGGAACAGAAAAAGGACATTAGGTAAAAACTAAGGAGATGTGAGTATAGACTCCAGTAGTAATAGTGCATCAATATTGGTTCATTAATTATAATAAATGTATTATGCTAATGTAAGATGTTAATAAGGTGCAGAATGTATGGGAACTATGTATGTATTAACTTCACAATTTCTCGGTAAATCTAATACTGTTCTAAAAGTAGTTTATTTTCTTTTTAAAGAAAGAATCTTGATTATATTTACTCAATTTTCAGCGGTGAACAATATTTGTGTAGGCATAATAATGCAAATACCGAATCCTAATTTAACCAAAAATTGTAACGTTACTGCATTAGAAGGTGGGGGGACATGAGTGTGTGAAGCAGATGGCAGAGAAAGAGAACTCTCATTTACCATAAAAAAATGTTAAGTAGATAATGTCTAAAATTGATGATTCAAAGGATAACAGTATATGCATTTTATTTAGAAATGTAAAGGTATATAAATGGCAGAAGACAGAGGTTATCTTTGAGGAAAAGGACTGAGGAAACTGGGAATCACTGTTTTTTGTTATTTAGCCTTTCTGATAAGAGTTTAGTTTTCAATATGTGCATGTATTAATTTGATGAAATAAATATTAAAACTCTGAAGTTGATTTTTACTTATTCACAAGCAAATCTTTCAATACTTTGGTAAATCAAAAGGTAAATTTAGAGGATCCACAGCTATTTAAGGCTCCACTAAAGAGCCCTAAATAGCTGTTTGCCACATTAAAGGTATTTTTTTTTAAGTGCCAATACACTAAAAATGTCATTTTTGAAACTTAGGTTTCCTCCTTTGACCACTCCTTTCTCCTCTCCAATTCCCTATCAGAAAATCTATTCTTTCACTTCATAACCACACCTACACCCCAATTAGTGCCTGTCGCCTCTCTTGCCTTCATCTCACTAGTCTTTTCAATTCTTGTTTCAAAATCCCTCTCCCTTTGACTTTGTCTCACATCCAGCCATAATCACTAATCCTGAATGAACCCAGCAATGTTTTAGGTCCTGCTTTCCTATGGATGAAAAAACGTGTATTTGGTTGGCTTACGTAAATTCATGATTTCCAAATGCGTCTGCAAGTCAGTACTCATTCATCAAGACGCCTCTTACTCATCTGTTTCTGTTTTCCAAACATGTACCATTCTTCTTTGCCCTCCAATTTTCTTTGGCTTTCCTGCTGACATCACTCCCTAATGATGGCTTAATTTTCTATTTCACCAAGAAAATAAAAGCATTCAGGCTTTATTTCCAAATATACCTATCCTTTCCTTCCTTTTTGTTCAGAGGAAGAAAACATCCCAACTTCTTTCTGGGGCTTTTTCCATCTACCTGACTTCCTCACCCCGATTCATCCCTTAGACGTTAGTGTTACCCAGGATTTTGTCCTCAGTAGGCTGATTTCATTCTATTTGTTCTCTGAAGATGTCTCCTTAACAATCATGGTTTTAAGGGATGGAGCCTATTTGCATTTCCAAGTTGATGCTGCAGTATCTAGTCCTGACTTCTGTTTTCATACATTTTCATACTGGATGTCCAAAGGTACCTCAGAAACAACATGCCTCTATGAACATCTTTCCCCAAACCTTCACCTGTTAGATACTATCTCAATTAATCAGAGCAGCAATATGCTAAGTCATCAAAGTCAGAAAACTGGGCATCATCCTAGACCTCTTTCTGGTCCTTCCCTGATACCCAGTCCATGCTTTAGTGCCTGACACATAGTAGAAACTGAACAAATATTTATTGGAATGAATGAAATTTACCCATTTTTATTTCCACTTCCCGACTCTCTCCTTGCCTACTTCCACTGCAGTGGTCAGGCCCTCACCATCACTGGCTGGGTGACTGCAACTTTATCAATTGTCATGCTCTTAATTCTCCATGTTTTTTCTTCATTAGTACTTCCCTTAGCCTACAACACATTCAAGATTCTTACATGTGTTTGTGTGTACAAATAAACTTCTTTCCCTAAGCAATTGCCACATTTCTATCTTCCTGTCCCCAGGCCTCTTTAAAGGTCTCTAGCTCGTTTCCTGACAAGACTCGTTAACTAGAGGATCTTTGTAGTGGGGGTATGTTGGCTGAATAGCAACTGATTTTGTCTGCAAGCACTCCTCCCTCCCCTCCAGCTCGAATTCTCCGCCCAGGGCTCCAAAAGCAGATCTCAGAGGCAAAGTGTTCGGAGAGGGAACCGTTCTGGTAAGCCCACTTAGAACGTAGTCAAGCATACACCCAGTTTCGAAGAAGCCCTAACTGCTGGTGAAATAAACTCCAAGTAGTACTTTGTTCAGACTGAGATATTAAGTATTTAGTTAACACTGCATACATAATAGCTAACATGTATTAAGTAAGCACTTGCTATTGCTGAGAAATTCACAACAATTATATCAAGCTCAGAAAGTTACTATTTTACAGATCAGGCAAGTAAATTTTAGAGAAACATAACTTGTTCAGAGTGGATGATGTAGATTTTCAGCCAGGGTTTAAACTGGCAGGCTAGATACATAACTGTATCCTTACTCACTCAGCCCTCCGGGCTGTACCACACCAGGTTCTATAAGACATCACAGGACATAGTCATTCCCTAAGAAGCATACAGACCAGTCAGGCTGTAAGACGAGACAACTATAATGCAAGATAAACATCAGAAAATACAATCTGAAAGGTGCAAAGGGTTACTAGAGTCCTACTGAGAGCAAGAGAGATTCCTGACTTCCGTCTAATTAGGAGACTAAAACAGGTACATGGGAAGATGTGGACTTAAAAGTTTAAAGAATGGATAGGATTTAAACAATTGCTGGTAAATACGAGGAAAAGGTAACTTTAGACAAGGTAACATCGACAACAGCATTGAGCCAGGAAGGCATACACCACGCTCACAAATCGGGCATCATATGATTAAAGCAGAAGGTGGGTGAAAGTAAGGGGGTAAGACAAGTAGTGGTTTGAGACAAGATTCTGGATCATTTGGACTTTATCGGAATTCTACAGGGATCTAGTGAAACTTTTCGCACATAGTATTACAAGGAGTTCTTCTTTAGGAAGATGATTTTAGCAGCAGGTTGTAGGACTGGCAGAGTAAGGACACTGAAAGAATGTGTATTTCATAGGAGACTTAAGATAGTTCTTTCTGGTACATGGTCACCAGCTCTTGACCCGGGGAGAGAAAAAGAAGAAATGAGAAGGGAATAGATTTCAGAAACAGAAGCAACTCAAGTTTGTCTTGGCAAAATAATACCTAAGCAACGTAACTGAAAACAAGCATATCGCTTTATGTTTCAGTTATTAGAGGCTGGCAAATACTTTTAACTGAAATTTAGAAACTAGGTTAGGTTGATAAGCCTACTGTCATGAATGTACACATACATTTATGTACACATACAAATACATACACACTTATATATAGTAAGAACGTTTAAAATAAAGATCTAGGAAATAACATACGTTAAAATCAAGGTAACTCGAGACTTGACTATAGAAGCAATAAGAAGGCAATTTATTATTTAGTTTTATTAAATTTTGTCTGATTTTAGATTAAACAGTTACATATATATAAATTTAAAATAGAACCTTTTTTTTTCTCAAAGTACTCCCTTAAAGCAGTTTATCCCATTAACTGGCTTTAATAAAAATATAATTTTCTGTATATTAACAAGTGGGCAGCTTCACCTTAATTGGCTTTAATTACAGAGTTTCCATTTCACCCAGTTAAGAAAAATACTTAAAATTACTCATTCTTTAGAGAAATGAATGTGACAAGGGAAAGGAAGATGAGCATTTTTACTTCATATGCATTAAAAGATTAGACAGCAAGACACAACTTTCCTATTTTGAAAAATCTTCTATTCTTAGCCACTTCTGAAGCAACAGTTCAAAGAAATTAATTCTCTGTATCCCAAAGGACTTCCTAGAATTATATATATATTAATGATTAGACCAGGAATCTTGAAAAGCTTCCCAATACATTTTCAAGGAAGAATGTTCACAGTTTACACAGATTTAAGAGGTAAAATCAGTTCTATCATAAGGATTTAAGCTCTGGATCTGCTTATCCGTAAAATAAGGAGGAGGTTCTACTAGAGAGATTCTAAGTCTCCTTCTGGCAATATAGCACTACAATTTATCCATAGCAGATACTGAGTATCCGCTATTTGCAATGCACTGTTATAAAGTCACAAATTGTATCTGCCCTCGAGAGCAACACCTACTAGTCCTTTTTATTTAGCTTTGAAAACTTCCCCGAATTTGGAATAGTCAATAACAAACTAGCTGTTGAACTTACTTTCCATTTCCACATACGAAACCTGTGTTGCCCAATACCACAGAAACTAGCCACGTATGACAACTGATTGCTTAAATGGTGGTGGCTCGTCTAAATAGAGATGTGATGAAAGCGTAAAATACATCCGATAATACAAAAAGCAGAATGTAAAATAACAATCATTTTTAATATATTGGATTACATGTTACAATATTTTAGAGCTACTGGGTTAAATATTAACTTTACGTTTTACTCTTTAAAAAAACTTGGCTCTAGAAAATTAAAATTATACATGTGGCTCCCATTATACCATGTTTTCCCGAAAGTAAGACCTAGCTGGACAATCAGGTCTAATGCGTCTTTTGGAGCAAAAATTAATATAAGACCCGGTCTTATTTTACTATAAGACCGGGTTAATATAATAATATAATGTAATATATAATACTGGGTCTTATATTAATATTTGTTGCTCCAAAAGACGCATTAGAGCTGAATGTCCGGCTAGGTCTTATTTTCGGAGAAACACGGTACTTCTATTGATCTAAACTCTAAGGACATCATCCACAGATCACCATATCTTTTCATGGCCCTGATTACAAAGACAGAGTAATCAACAATTACTCACATCACTCTTATAATTCCCTTTATCTTGTTATTTGTGTGTCTAGCCAACCATCTACCTTTCTTATTATTTGAAACCATATCCTTCACTGTGAAGGTTAGGAATTATACTTATTTGTGGATTTTGGATAAGGAACGGGATTATGATTCTATTCAGTCTTTTTTTCAATACTTCGAAAGAGAGACTGTCACACACAGAGATAGCATAACATACACATTTCCTGACTACAGAATATTACTATGGAAATACCTCCAAAGTTCCCAACCCATGACTGCTCTTCCTTTTCACAGGTTTATCTTCCTTCCTCATTACCAGTGACCTCCCTTCCTTTAAAACAGGATGATGTTTGCTCAGCCTATCTGTAGTCACTGTCATTGAGTTTCTGCTGTCTCCTGGACTCGTTAATCACGTGACTATCCATGCAGGGAGCCACAAGAAAAGTGAAATAGCCATTTAGCCTTATAACTAGTCACATGCTGTATTTAAGACAGAAAAATAGAAGTCTTTATAATTCCCTTTGACAACAAGAAACATTTTTTAAGGGAATATAATGTTCCTTCTCTACTCATCTGACTTTCTTCCTTTAAAGAAACCTGCTTTCAAAGAGGCTTATTTATTTTATATTTAAAGAAACATTTATGAAATAATTTGTACAAGGAACTTGTAAAACTTTACTAGAGCTGGATAATAAAAATGTTTAAATAATAGCAACAATGAAGCAAGGGTGTATATATATGTATAAAACAAGCCAAATAGTTGAAAATAGCTCATCAAAAATACAAGCAAGAAAACTTACTATTTTATGTCTTAGAAATACTTTTACATACTCTTTCTCTAGCTTTGTTTTACTTTATTAATAGGATGTTTGATTATAATTTGATTTTCTAATAGAACAGTATTTATAATGAAGTCTGGTATTTTAAAGTAGAAAGGCACTTCAGAAATCAGTTTTATACTTATGTTTAACTGATGAGATTTAAGTGATATGCCCAAAGTCATATACCTACTAAGGGACAAAAGGCAAGACTGAACACACGTATGTTGACCCTAAGTTCAGTTTGTTTCACTGTATTCTGTACTATGCTGCCTTAGTCCTTTTTTATCTGATTAAAGATAAAAAAATTTTTAATTCAGATCTATATAACTAAAAAATTGTTATCAGCACTACTAATGCTTTTGTTGTATGTATTTACAATGAAAGTATTTTAGTAATATGAATAGATGTGAAGATTGATGGGTGGAGACTGGCAGATGCTGAAGAAATTAAATCCTGTGAAAATGTTGATAGGTATCAGAGGCTCATATAATTTACTTGAAATTTCCAATAGAGTCTTTATCTTTTAGTAAAGGTTAAGGGGAATGAAATCTGGACTGGAGACTGGGTCTGTTACTGTCTTTAGCTTGA
The DNA here is from genome assembly GCF_036562045.2 of Rhinolophus sinicus. NCBI lineage: Eukaryota > Metazoa > Chordata > Mammalia > Chiroptera > Rhinolophidae > Rhinolophus > Rhinolophus sinicus. Next base: position 115,658,606 of record NC_133753.1, read on the forward strand.
GCAAGACTGAAAATATTTATTATTTTATTTGGAAGTACTAAATGTTCTAATGTTCTAACTACTGTGGAATGAAAGATTTGGGCTTAAATAAGTTATTATCCTATATATAAACAGTATCTTTGGAAATAATTATGGCTATAATACTAGGATATCATTGTAGTGAAACTATTCCCAGTAAGCCTGTATTTTGCTCAATATTAATGGGTAAGCAAGATAATGCCTGATACACATTACCATGAGTTACTTGTTTCTCAAATGTGTCTAAGTTATCCCCAATAGAAGCAACAATAGAAGGCTGTACTATTTCTGCTTCAGTTTCTTCTTCTTAAGAGAGCAAACATTATTTTGCATTTTCTAAGATTTTGTTTTCCGGTTTTTTATTATTAACCGATTATGTGTCAGGTACTCTTCTGGGTTCTAGGACTATGAGTAATACATACAGTAGGTTGAAAATTTCAACCAAAATAAGTGGTGGACACAAACATACCCGAGGGCACCTGATATATTCATTGTATCCAGTAAACTGCTAGAGAGGACTCAGTTACACATAGCATATCTTACTCCTCTGGGAGATTTAGTTGTTAAGCTTGAGAAGTGAGGTATCTTCAAGAATACATCTTAAAAAATGAAAATAATGCCAGTCACAACTTAAACTTTCGCCAGTATCAAGAATTAGATAATAGCTATCAAAACAGGATACAGAACAGGTGAGAATGTTGCCAAAAATAAATTTCACTTTTCTTCAAATTTGTTTTGTCATCCTTGATTATTCATCAAATCATGGGGTATTTTAGCTTGCTACCGTTTTTTTGTCAATTATGACCACAGATGATCTACCTTAAGTTTAAAATGAAAAAAAGCAAGAAATAAATATATGAAAAGTCTTGAAATTTAAAGATAATAGATGACCAAAATTCACAAGACTTGAACAGAATCATATAAATACATTTTTTTCCTAATTCTTAAATTGGACACGTATAATGGGGATGAATAAAAACAAAGACAATTATTCTCTCCTTTACTCAAGACAAGGGCATTCCCTAGAGTTGGATCAAGAGATAAATGTTCTTTGGTCTGTGATGATTTCATAAGAAAACTTAAGCTTAATTTAATTATTTAATGACGAAAAGAGTTCAGTTTTTTTCTGTCAATTAAAACAAGTAATGTATCATAGCATCACCTATATACATCTAGAAGAAAAAGTTTCTTCCTGTTAAAAATGCTTTTAAAAGATCCCTAATGTTTACATACCCAAATAATTTGTTACTAATACTTCACAAGGAATATCATTTTATTACTGTAATCACAAAATCATAATTTCTGTACAGGAATGTATAACTGAACATTAATCAATGCATTGATAATTCACTTCATAGAGGGTGAACACACTACAGAACACACTGTAAAGAAAAAAAACACTGTAAAATTTTCTGGCCTTGCAGTGCACTTTTTTAGTGCAAGTATTTAAGACACAATAGTGTTCAATTCAGCAAAGTATTGCAGAATGTCATGCCACAGTCCACTTAATTCAAAGGAGGTCAGGACATGCAGCTTGTAATAAAATGTCACAATGTGTGTAGGTGTGTGGTGTGTGCGTGTGTGTGTGGTGTGTGTGTGTGTGTGTATACCCCACATGTAATTCATAAAATATATAGTGGTTTATTTAAATGGTTTTAAATGATTTCACTGTGGAATTCAGCATAACTGTAACAAATATCCAAGATCTTCTTAACAGGAAGTAATCTTGCTAGGCAATGGCTTTGGCTTCAGGTAGGAATGCCTCCCAGTATTTTATCAGCTGTGAATGATAAAAATATTATTACTCTTTTGTCATTTATATACATATAACCTACAAAGCATTAAAAAAAATCTATCCAAATAGTTAACAGTGATTTACATTTACTAAAGTCTGGTTCTTAAAAGAATCATTTTAATCCTCTTATCTGAAGTTTGTCAATTCAATTCATGTATAAATTATTTAAATTAATTACACCTGGCTAATTTGTTTTTGATGTAAACAATATGATTTTTAAAATACCCAAAAACTTAAGATTTTTTTGATGTATGCAAATCTGTATATAGAAACAGATTATTAGTGTAAATTAGATTACCTTAAATAGTAAAACTGCAATGAGCTTTTCCAATATAAAGTGATACATCTCCTAATTCAGAGGATAGTCACATTTTATGTTATTGCTAACCAAACAGAATGAGAAAAAAGGAGAAAGAAAAGAAAATATTGGGCAAGAAAGGGAAAAGAGACTGGAAAGACTTAGTTGCCAGTCTTTCCTGGGTAGGTCAGAGAACAGATTGAAGTGTAAACTAAAGTTATGTTTATAACAATTTCTTTAAAAACAAGTTTATACAAGTTATCGTATTTTTTAAAATACTACTTTATGAACTAAGTATTTAAAATAATAATTAAATATAACTTGAAGATACAATGTCACCATCTAACACAAAAAATTATGTAGACAAGTTTATACTCCACATATTTTAAAACTGGTGTAAGAAATCCTTCGATTCAAGACATTAAATAATTTGATTACTCAAATTTATATTAAAATAGAAAAAAACTCAATTTTTGTTATAGACTTTTATTTAACATAACATGAAAACCATTGTCTTCTACTTGTGGCACATACCATATTTTGCCATGTATAATGTGCTTCCGTTTTTGGCCCAAACTTTCAGGGAAAAAAATCTTTCGTTTTAAATTTTTAATTCAAATTTTTATTTGTTTACATTCAGGTACTTGTTTTTGTATTATAAAGGAATTTTAGCATTTATTTTTTAACATACTATGGTACAAGAAATTTTATGTAACAAATAATTACAAAACATAAGAACAGATAACAAGGCACGAGAAATTTTATGTACTAGTAACAAATTTACAACATTTATACATCATAGAAGACCAAGAACTCTTTGTCGCTGCAAGTCTGTGATAAGTTCAACAAAACCAATGATCATATTCCAGATTATTTTGCATACAGATATCATTATTGAGTTTTAGAGTTACACTTTTAACTCATAAGCATAAATAAAAGCATTAAAAACATTTACGTAGACAGGAATTAGTACTACCCATGTATATAATGCACATCCTTATTTTTCCCTCACAAAATTGGGCAAAACTTGCACATTATACACCTCAAAATACAGTAATCACCAACAACCCCACATCACATCAAAATCAAACCAATATTTAAAAAATCTTAAAAATTTATTTTTAGTTTAAGTTCTGTCTTTTATGGAACAGAAGAACTTACTGTAAGAATTACTCAAACAGGTTTTGATCAATAGGGAAATAAAACTTGGAAGACAGGGAAAGGGAAAAATCCAGTACATTTCTCATATGCTAAAATTGGGAAAAGTTTATCTTGCCAAGTGTTTTGAAAGAGTAGAGGCAAAAGGATCTGAGAGTTCCCAATTCCTTTAGCTATCATCTTTAAACTTTGCTGCTATTGGTTTTCTCTATTTCACGTCTTATGACTCCTTAAGTTTAAAAGCTCATTTCATTAATTATCATCTTTAAAATGAAAAAGTATACCAAAAATAAATTCGGGAAAAAGCGTGTAAGTTGTAAATTATAAAACAAATTAGCTTACCTGCTGTTGTGTTTGTACTAATGATTCTAAGTACTTAATAATAACAGTCTTAAAATCTTTAACTCGTTCTTTCTGTTAAAATACAATACATGAGAAAAAATCCATTAGTACAAAACTAAATTTGGTATTACCACAAAAATAGCAAAATGTGACTACATTGTTTAGAAAAACATGAACTTATTATACTTGCCTCAAATCTTCCCACTTCTTTTCGAATTGTTTTAGAGATCTGTTCAAAATCTCTTTCTCCTTGTTGTACTTTTGCCTCCCACTATTAAAAACAAAAATACACTAATTTTTTATTCTTGTCTGAAAAAAATTACAGAACCAGCTATCATAACCATTCATTTAATGTAATGCCTGAAAACCCTGCGAAAGCTCAATATTGACAAAGCCTAAGTTAGCATCAAACTTGTATCTAACCTTCTAGTAGTAGAGATGCAATGTCAGCTTAATTTCCATTAATATTTCATTGTCAGATTTACTCTAGATTAGGATATTCTAGTACTTAATGAACTACAATCTCCATCACTTAATTAACTATAAGACAGATGAAATGATTTTGAGTATAAAACTCACTATCAAACAATTTAGCAATGTTAGACTATAATTTTCATTTATTCTTTATATTGTTATTTCAAAATATATCAAGTACATTCTGTTAATTTCAAGATTACATGTTCATCACAATTTATGTGCCCATGGAAATACTTTAAATTAGGAAAACAGTATGACAAACATTTAAAAAACATTTTTGTAATGGTAAAATGTGCAGATTTAAAAAAAAAGTAGGTGAATTATGGTCTACTGAAGACCTATTGGTAAACATTAAATTCAGTACAAAAACAACAAAATGTGATTAGTGACCAATACAACAGCTAAAATAAAATAACTGAAGACTTAAGTTATGAAATGATATTTTCCCACTATGTAACCAAAATACTGGTACATACTCTGCAAAGAGCAGGTACATTTACTTTTAGTAATATAAAGGTTGTCCTACCTCTTCAATTTCCTTATTGAAGCATGGCAAAAGAAGTGTATAAATTATAATAAACTTATACAAATTTACTAAAATATCATATATAATATATATGGGGGATAATGTTGCCTGGACAACTAAATGTGGGACAGGTCTACCTCTAGAACTATTTTTAGACACAAAATAAGTAATTATCTGAAATCAAATTAGTCATCTCAAAAGAAATGTATAATTATTAATTAAATGTAAATTTAAATCTTTTCCTTGCATGCTTCTTTATCCATTCCATAATCATGTGAAAGTAATGAAGGGCTCTGGATATTTTAATGAAGATCAAAATGTTAAAGTAATTCTAACACATTTCACAAAATTATGGAAAAATAGCTACGTGTTAAATGGCTCAGAAAAAAATTTATGAAAAGTTATGCATATATGAATGACTCATGGAAATTTTGAGTAAAGAGATAAATAAAGCATTTTGATTAATCACCTCTCTTATTTCATTTTTAGCTTGCTGTATTTTATCTGGTTTGTTAGCAAGCATCATTTTTGCCTCAGTTTCACGTTTTTTGAGCAAAGTAATTTGAGCATCTTCCCATTTCTGCCAGCACTTCATTCGATGGTCAAACACACCCTATAAGTGAATGACATAATGCTATTAAATGACAGTTAACACTGAAATACTTTCATAATACTAGAAGTGCTGTAATACTGAAAACAATAAAACCCAATATTTGAATTCTATTCTAGAATATTTACATAATGAAAATAAACATGCCAATATCAAAGAAAATAAATTTCTATATTCTTTTGCTTAAAAACAAAAATCCCGGTGATTGGATGAAATATAAGAGCTCAAAATTAAACAAACAAACAAAAAAACCCAAAGAAAAACTATACACAAAATCCATTTCACTAGGTTTTAGGGTTTTAAATGTGGCGTACAGTATGATTTCTAACAGTTTTATGTTTTCAAGAAAGATTTCTTCAATAGGAAAATGCTGGTGTCATATTTACATTGGAAATTTTCCTACTAAATAATATCAAAAGTAACTAAGTGTTGGAAACATGCCAGAAATTGAAAAAAGAAAATGAGAAAAACCCGTAAGAAAACAGGGAGTAAAAATGTGATAAATTACCAAAAGCAAATAAAAGGCAAAGCAATTAAAAAGGGTATAACAAAACAAAACAGAGATAGTCCTACACAAGATGAAAAGAGTAAATGAATATACATATATATCTAGTATGCAGAACTAAATGAAGAAACAGACAAAAGACTAACAGAACAAGTCAACCAAGTCTACCATTTCTTTTCAAGGGATTTGGCAGAGCAAGACCAAGTTGAGTGGAGGAAAGAAATGAAATATGGACGTAAGAGACTAATTAGAAGTCTCATGAAAAAAACTAATGGATAGGATGAGAGAATACAATAATAATCCCTTCTCTAGCTTGATGTTGGGGATATATTCATATTATTTTAGTATTTACTAATTGAACAAATGAAGCAAGTATTAATAAACTAGATAAACCAGAAAGCATTAAATCAGTTATTTTCATTGACTTCAAATAAAGAGGGTTTTGGATAAAGAAACAATAAATAAACACGTTCTCATAGGGACCTGCTGAAGAGGAAAGTATGTAAATAGCGTACTTAACAAATGTAGGCTTTAGAACAAATCAAAGTTGGATTCAAATACTAGCTTTGTAGTATATGATCTCGGGTAAATTCATTTAATTTTCATAAGTCATAGTCCTCCCAAATACAAAAGGGGGAAAATGAGTTCTGTATTTGTGGATTAGAAAATAAAAAGTATGTAGCACAGTGACTTAACCTAGTGGATGCTTAGTAATTAGAAGGTACTACTATGAATTACTTCTAAATAACATACACAAATAAATGTAGTTGATTGGCTCAACATTTCTACTAAAAGTACAAATAGTAATAACTTAGTAATATGAAAAAATTAATTGGATTGCAATTATATCATATAGCATATTTTAAAAATGTGGGCAAGAACATTAAAAACTGCAAATCAACCAGAAACCAAAGTATTTTTTCCCAGAGTTCTTATTTTATTTTATTTTATTTATTTATTTATTTATTTTTACTTTGCTAGATTTAATTTGTCATCTCATATCATTTCTCTTCTCACGTTAGTAAGTCCATCTTACTATCCCTTTTGTCTGCTTTCTTATATTTAGGAGACCACATTTTCCTTAAAATACTTATTATGAATTAATTTTGCTTCAGCCAAATTAATTTTGGCCAAAATTTAAAAAGTAGTAAATCTAACACAGATTCAGAAAAAGTCACTATCATTTAAAACAAACAATTCTTGTCCCTTACCCCCTATGCACACACAAACACAAAACCAAAAAGTAATTCAAGATTTTAGGCTTAGCCTTTCTTTAGGGGAACAGGGTCATATCAGCTCTTCATTTATAAATTCCTCTGTTCAATAACAATTTGATTACTTAAAATATGTACCAGTACAGAGCAAAAGCTAACCAAAATGCCCTTTAATTACAGTATTTGCTTAAAATTTTAATATGTATCCACTGGTATTTTTAGTGATATACTAGTTTAAACTAATTTGGTCCCTGAACAATTTATTATCTCATAATACTCCAGAACCATCCCTGTGGTATAAACATGGGAGCTATGGTAAAGGTTAAATTACTACAGTCAGGTCATTTTATTTTATTTTTCCTTATTTATTTTTTTAAAAGGAATTTTTTTTTTAATTGGGGAGGGGAATGAGGACTTTATTGGGGAACAATGTATACTTCCAGGACTCTTTCCAAGTCAAGTTGTCCTTTCAATCTTGGTTGTGGAGGGCACAGCTCAGCTCCAGGTCCAGTTGCCATTGTTAGTTGCAGGGGGCGCAGCCCACCACCCCTTGCAGGAGTTAAACCAGCAACCTTGTGGGTGAGAGCCCACTGGCCCATGTGGGAATCGAAGCGGTAGCCTTCAGCGTTAGGAGCACGGAGCTCCAACCACCTGAGCCACTGGGCAAGCCCCAAGTCAGGTCATTTTAGGAAAAAAAAAATTAATCTTAACTCTGTAAGAATTAACTTTTTCTCCATTTGTTTTCCTACCCTTGTGATACTAGAAAATAAAATAAGAACCAGAACCATACTTGATCTTCTAAAAATGCTATCTTAAAAATCAATGAAATCATAACAGTGTTTGCCTTTGTACGTCAAGATAATCCATTCTCGTGGAACCAGCCTTTTCTACGAGAGAGAGAGATTTACAATGACAATCCACTTTGGATCTCCATCCCCTGCTGATTTATGGTACACATTTACATGCAAGCTGGTCTAGGCTAGACAAGGCTGCAGCTGTGGTGCAGTTTTCCTGGCTTAGAAAATCGGACACTGGAATTTTAATTTAATTAATACCATATTCTAATTCTGTGCATCTGAAAGTAGAATGCTGCCCAGGTTCCTGGAATCCTGAAAGGATGCTGATTACATACAGCCAAACAATGAAGCTTCAAAAATCCTTGGGGGAACCCATCGATTGTTTTTTTTTTTTTTAATATTTGATGTATTTTATAAACGTGGACTCCCTGTAAGACTTCTTAATGAAAAGTTTTAGTGCTAAAAACATTGGAAAGCATTACCGTCAATCCCCGACCCTACTCTAGTGGTTCACAGAAGGCCAATACATGAGAACACAGGCAACGAATTTCCCGGATATAAGACCAGGCCTAGGCCATATTTTGAATGGGTAAAAATTATCTCTCTGTAGGGCCCCAATATCTGATGTTCTTAGCTTCCCATTTTGGCTCTATACTTTAATTTCCAAAGTACTCCTAGTTTCAAAATTAATATCAGAGAAGTAATCTTAACACTGATAAACAAAAGGCTAAGGAGTATTAAACAAGTATTAAAAACAAGTAAGATAAAACAAAATAAAACTGGACAAAGGACATGATATAGTTCATTAAAGACAAATGCAATGGCTTATCATTTGTAAAGATGCTTAAATTCACACTAACTAAAAAAATTAAAACATATACAAAAAAAATACCTTCATCAGTGGGTGGAAGAAGGAACGCATATGTTGATGGGAGTACAAAGAAGCATAACCTCTTTGAGCAGTAGTAATATGGCAATATTTACTGAAACTCATATACCCTATAGCCAAGCAATTCTACTTATAGGAATTTTATGCCCAAAGAGTTATTATCAAAATATTTAATATTTAAAATTGAACTGGTTCAAAGTACAACAATATGCTATATGGAATATTATGCAACCAGTAAAAAAAATGTTACATGCTGATAGACCTCTCTAAAATGGAGTGGGTGAAAAAAGCAAGTCAAGAACAGCACATACAGTATGTTCCTTTTTGAAGGAAGGAAGAGATTGAAGGGGAGAGAGAGAATTAGCTCCATATATGCTGGGGGGTGCTAAAAAAATGTATACACATGACTTATATTCATCTTTTGTGATCGGTATATATTATTACAATTTTAATACAGTTTTTTCCTTTCTTAAAATGTATATACATTTTTTTGGCCATATATATTTCTGTAAAATAAAAACACATTAGAATCTAACAGCATTTGACTGAGGGAAGAGAGACTAGAGATCTTAGGTAGAAAATAATTACGTGCTTGTATTACTTTTAAAAATATAAATGAATTAGTTTTAAATAAAAAACCAAAAATAAAAACCATAAAAATCACCTGTTACCCTATTCCATAATTTCTCAACTCCTTTGTGCACGGTTGACCTGAGCTAGGTTTCAGGAAAAAATCAACGTGAAAGAGCTTAATTTACCTCAAGTGTAACTTGACCATAGCTCTTTAACAATGAATTAGTCAATGAATCACTAATTCAGTATTTCTCAGTGTGTTGCACATATGTAAAAATATATTAAATGGAAAGTGATTCCTGTTCATATGAATTTGGAAGTCTCTAGATCAAAGTTAAATGGTTTATTTTTACTCCTAGACAGTTCTAAGCTTTTTACACGCACTCTGCATATACGAGAGGGATATTGTATACATTATCTTCCAAACTCAGTTGACTGTGGTAGGTGTCAGTGTTCTGTAGAACACATTCTGGGAAATATGAATATAACAGTAATTTCACAGAAAAATAAAAATACAGCAAAATTTAGGCTGTATGAGGAAAGCTGTTTTTTTGAGGGATCAACATTCATTTACACAGACAGGCCATCACTGCCAGGGAGGGAGTCTTTTCCCAGGTTAGCTCTTTGTAGCAGGTACCCCTTTTCACAGACACTGCCCAGCTTCCCTTTTCAGACCCACAGGTTTTTTGAAGGTTTTGTTTTATTTATTTATTTATTTTACAACAGCTGTCATGTTACTGGGAACTCTGAAATTGAGGTAAGTGAAAGATAGAAAGGAACCATTATCTGTAAACTACATTTATGTATATCACAAGTTACCTGTATATAAAATGAAGTATACTCTTATAACTGCTATCTATATTAACATATTTAAATAACTGAAAAGAAAAATTAACCACCAGGAATATAAAGAGTAACATCTAAGAGTAAATACAAGCAAACTTGGTAATTTTATCAAATCTAAGATTCCCAGTTCCCCTCACCCTATGATAACTGATGTTCATAACAATAATTCAAAAACAAGATCTTAACGTGTCTTCTGAAACATAAGACAGAAAAAAAAAGTATCATTCAGTTAAGTTTAATTGTCTGAACATTGGAGATATCTGTAGAATATTAATTTTCACTACTGAACTGGATAACTTTTCCAACTATTTAGAAATTGAAGAATGTTCATCCTTGGATCATTACCATTAGATAACACCATTTATTATTTAATCCAGTCCCATCCCATCTATAAATACATGGTGACTGCACATTTTGGAATATACACAGAATGTTTGCAGTCAAAATTCATGCTAAAGTCACCATTAAACACATTCAAACAACAATTAGTTCTGGTTTTGTCCTGTTTCTTGTTATAGCTTTACTAATGACAATAAAATCCAGTGGGTGGTTTCAGTTCATGCTAGAATGAACAAACAAATGCTACCAGTTAGTTGTAAACTTGTATATATAAATACAAGTAAATGTGTTTTGTCTTATTTGGCATTCCTCACACGTCTTAAAGATATCAGTTTTGCTTACTGTGTTGTCCATGTCATAGGAGGAAAAATGTAAAGCTATTAATAATTATCTTGAAGCCACTTTAGATGCACTAGTTATAGTATGGAATTTACACACTTAAATACATATCTAATAGGAAACCAAATTCTTCTACAAGCAAACCACTGAACTGAGAAGAATTCAAGGAAGATTGCAAAATAAGGCTTACTTTCACTGCAGCAATAAGACGAATGTAGTCACTAAGCAGTTCTGAAAACATATAAAAGTCAGCAAAAGCTTGTTCTTGATGTAACTGGTCTATCTTCTCCTCAACCTCTGCAAGCTGAGACAAAGCTCTAGATAAAGCAGTATGATCCTCAGAATTACCTAACATGGCAGCACTTTTAGCAAAGGCAGCAGTGTTGGCTGAAAGTTCTGAAATAGAAAAGTATTCACTTTTAATGTTCACTAGTAAAGTTGTAAAATATTGCATTGATTCTTTTACCTTCTCTCTAAACTTTATCTATTCACAAATTACTCAAATAATATTTTTAATTAACAGAAAACAACCAGTCATTAAAATGTCTTGCAAATAAATGCCAACTGCTCAAAGTTCTAGTTCTACTGAAAGTTAAGAAGAACCTCTGCCTATATTCCCAGAAGATGAACTATATTTAGTAATTTAATACAATAATCTGCATCCCCCTTAACTCTTTCACTGTGTTAACTGATTTCGAGTTTTTTTTAAAAAATGTGTCAGAAAGCCACAAAAAACAAAAAGTTGATATTTTGACTATTTTATGCATTTAATAATGACAATTTGAGCTGCTCTGTATATAAATGACATTATTTTTATGTATAAAAATTTCAGACATATTCATTTGGATATATCCGACTGATGTGGCAAAAGGGTTAAAGTGCTTATTCTATTTCTAAAAGAAAGGAAGGAAGGGAGAGAGGAAGAAAGAAAGGAAGGAAGGAAACAAGAAAGAAAAAGAAATATATTTTTAATATGGAAAGCGTTGGAACATTTACAATTGATTTAAACTACTTGGCCTTTAAACATTTATTTGTCTTTGAAAACAAGTCTTTAATTTTAAGAGAATATTATTTAGCTAAAAGGAAGAAAGCAAGGTAAAATTGTACATACAATTCACATAAATCTTAATTTTTCTTTGTATGCAACAATGCTTAATGAAATATTAAGAAGTTCTAAAAAGATGTTTGAACATGATCAGTTTAGATACATCAAATAAAGAAAAATAGATGCTCATGGGCTGGATACTGTCAATGACACAATTGTGTTGCCTGGAATTCCTGTTGCTCTGCATCATGTAAAGTGCTCTAAAAGAAACTTACAGCCCATTCCCTCAGAGATACAACCCACACTGTTACAAACTACTTTTAATAATAAATGTATTAGTAGATTTCTTTAAGTATTTTATTGAAATGTATTGCTCTTACTGCGCATACTGAATTACTTAACTATTTTAGAAATCTCATTATTAAAAGCCTTTTTTACAAATAAAACAAAACCAAAAAAAACAAAACAACAAAAAACACTCGATATTTAAATATTCAAAAATGAAGAAAATACTTCTTCAGGTACAAAACAAATATTTTAAAGAAAAATTTCAAACATCAACTTTTGAATCTCATATTTATTATAATCAAAATTACTAAGACACATTCACGCATTAAATTGTAAATATGTTTAACCAAGAGTTAATCAAGTAAGTAAGCTTAATGCAAAATTCAAAATATATTTTTATAAGATCAGGATTTTTCTATTTATAAATGAGAAATTAGATTAAAATAGAACAAAAATAAATTAAACACAGTTGAAATAGAAAACATTCTCTTACACTGTTTCTCCCTTCTGTAATAACTTCAAATTACTCATTTTGATAAATTTAAATAAAAGGTTTGAATTAACCCATGGTGTTAAATACATAAATAACAAGGCACACAGACCTTTTCTATGACAGACCAAGGCTTCAACACTGGCATGAAGTTTCCTAAGTTGCTGATCCAGATTTTCAAATTGCTGCTGCTTTTCTTCAAACCACTAAGAAAAAAATGAAAAATGGAGCTAATTTAGCCAGAACAAACCACTGTAAATTAGGTTACCAATAGCAAGCTACACTCCTTGTTCTAAAGCAACAAATTAACCATGTATAACCATGGTGGTGAACTGACGTGGCTGAGAACTAAACTCAATAAGCAAATTAATATCCTATTTTCTACTTGTAAAGCTTTAAAATGCAATTGTTGGGCTCATTAATTCATCTCATTATTCAAGTCGAAAAATCAGCTCTTACTGCATCCGATTCATTCATCTTGATTGTCATTTTGTTGACAGCGTCCGCAGCCTTGTTCACCATCCTCAATATTCCTGCTCCACTCAGAGCCTGTGTATTAACTGCTCTAGGCAGCTGGAATTGAATGACAAATAAGGGCAAACAAACCGGTTAAAAGCCTGAAGGTTTAACTGGGCACAAAAGGGACTGTCTCCCCCCACACCACAAAAAAAAAAAAAAAAAAAAAAGGAAAAAGAAAGGAGGTTGTATTTTCTTCATTCTCATACATTTCAATAGTAAGATCTAATTTCTCAAACACACTACTTGTACAATCTCAAAGGAAAACTTAAAAAATAGACTTTCCATTTGTTTTTCTTCTGCACGTTTACATTTAGATGGAACAACAGTCTGTTTGTCAAAATATGTTAAGAAATTTCCAAGTACCTTAACACTGGCCACCTGTTTGATAGCAGAAATAAACTTTATAAGGAGAGAAGCAGAAACTCTTGAGAAAAAAAATCTATGTTCAGTTAGGACTGTGTGATTTTGATTTTTAAAAAATTCTGGGATGCAAATAAATTTTTAAAAGATTTCAAATGGTAGCAATTAGAATGCTAAAGTGCTTAAGAGCCCAAAATGTGCCAAACATCTTGAATATAAAGACAGCATGGTTTTATAATTTAAGCTCTTTTGAGTCACAAATTTGCATTTCAAAATCTTAACAGGAACATTACAATGTAGACACACATACATTCAACTATCTCTAAAATGAGTTCTAAATAATCTGATTTCAACATGCTGCGTAAGGAACAATTTAGGGCACTCAGAATTAGATTCCATAAGTCCATTTTTTAAAAATCTGGTTTTAAATTTTCAAGAAAGGGACTGATCATCCTATAACTATCAATGCAAAGAAGGTATTTTGCTAGTACTTTTGTTAAGTAATTAAAGCACTATTGGTAAGCAAAAAAAAAAAACACGAAAAAAAACACACATTGCTTTACTCCATCTGTTAATCCAATTAATTACTGAGCATCTCTATTCTTATGTAAATTATTACACTGAAAAATATAAATACCGAGAACACTTATAAACAAAAATTTAAATTAGAAATAACATACCTCTGAACTTTCCAAGAACTGCCTTAAGTCAGGATCCTGAAGTAAAGTTGGATGCTTCACTGTTCTCTGAAGATACCTAGGTTTAATAATAAAATTGTTCCTTTAGTTATCGGTAACATCATATTTTAAATCCTATTTTCAACTGATTAAAAACTAGGTAAAAAGATTTCCTCAGTCTGCCTCCTATCATATCAGTCTGCCTTTAATTATTTAGAATCTTAACAGCAATGTAATGATTAAAAATTTTTGTTCATCTTTTGAAAATTCATATTTATGTATAAAGAGACATGGCAGGGGATGAGAGTGGAACTGGAGAGAGGTTAAATAACTTACCAAACTTCTCATTGCAAAGTATAAAAGAGTATACGAGTTTGTCAAATAATTTTATTTTTGGGTGGAGTTAATATGTTCCCCACTTATTACTTCCGAGTCCCAAGAAACTTATCACTATACACCGGGGGTGCCAAAAAAAATGTAGTATATAGTGGATACTGGTCAACATTGCTCAAGCAGTAGATCATCGTAATCAGAAGTGTCTGGACACTGATGGTAACCTCTTTGAGCACCTCCTGTAATTGCAGAAGTCAAATGTGACTTGTATTCGTCTTTTGTTATTGGTATATATTGAGTATTACAATTTTAATAGTTTTTTTCCTTGCTTAAAGTGTGTATACAATTTTTTGGCACTATATATATGTATATAAAATAGTTATTATCTATAATAGTTATTATATATATGTTATTATATATACATATGTATATATGTATATGTAGAGGGTGCCCAAAAAATGTATCCATATTTTAAGAAAGGAAAAATCTGTATTAAAATTGTAATACTCAATATATACCGATAACAAGAGATGAATACAAATCATGTATATACATTTTTTTGGCACCCAGTATATAAATATTCCAACTATATTTTTATTACTATTATATATTACCAAAATGGAGAACAGCCTACCAGTTTTTTTCCTTGTCAGATTTTAAATTATCAAATCAGTTCTGGTCCTTATTTGGCAAGGACTATATTTTCTTCAATATTTCTATTTTTAAAATTTTGCAATTTTTGATAAATGTCTTCCTTATGTGACACCACATCAAATAAAAATGAAAAGTAAAGAGAAACACCATTATTAAATCACTACTGGCCCAACTTCAGTCATTCTCCTTACTAGAAAAGCCCACATTTCCCTGTCATCCATAATAAATTACCAATCATTCTTTCATAAAAAGAAAAAGGTCCATTATTGATCTTATTTACCTAATCCCATTTTTTAAAAAACTGCTCTTTCCCCAGATTAAAGATTACATGAATATTTCAATTATATTTCACCTCAGTTAATATATCTTTATTCTAATTTCTGCAGAATAAACGTGGTCAGTAATTGCTTTTACCTTTTTACAAGTTTATAAAATATGCCTAAAATAAAGTTTCTGTAAAAAAAGTCATAACCTTCTCTACAGTCAAATTCGACCCATTGGTTAAAATGACTATTTTATCACGTATTTTTGTATTTTTAAATCGAATACATACCATATTAAACTTGATTTGAAATCATTAGCTCACAAAAGAAGTCATTACAATAGAGTATTTAAAAGATATGTGCAATACAATCTACACTGTGGTTTAAAATAATATTTGCTGCCTATATTATGATGTTAAAAAAGAGATGCAGCAGGACCACTTATCCAGTAAATTCAAGAAATGTTGGTCTTTTCCCAGCGGAATTTTACTTACTATTAGGTAAGTTATTTAGTTGTTTAGACTGCTTACTGCTTACAGCAGTTTGCATACGTTGGTCACCTGAGTGCACACAACAGCTGGTAAATAGCAAGCACTCAGACATTTGTGAAAACGAACAAGCAAGAAAGAAGACAAAACATTAACAGTACACAACCTTTAAGAAACGTTCCAATATTTCAAAACTAAATGGAAATACCCAATACTACTTATATTGTAAAATAGCTTTCCCAAGTGACTTCATATTCCTCTCATCAAGATTAATAATGAACAGCAGCATATCTGGTGCTGTGAGAAGTCCTGCAGGAAATAAACCTGGTTTCCCTTTGTTAAACCCTATGTTAACAAAACTCAACTAACTAACTCTTCCTTTTTCAACCCTCCCACATACTAGCATTCTGAGGAATCAATTTTGGAAAATGATAGTCTAGAGGATTACATGGAACTAACCATTAAAACAACTAACCATTAAAAACAAAAATATTAAACTTACGTAATGTTAAAAATTAAGAACAGAAACATAAATTGAATTTTAAAATTAATACTGGTAAATATACATCAATTCAGAATTAAAGTGAGATAGGGTTGTAAATATATAAAGGAAGGATACAGAAGAAAAAGAAGAAAAGAATATAGGAAGAACACATGAAAAGAGGCATCGAAAGAAAAAGGAACATTGAAGGAAGACAGAAAGACTCAATGAAATTAATGAAAAGTAAGTATTAGACTCAACAAGAGGGGGTCAGTAGTTCTTCAGATTCGTTCTAGGAAAAGGTTACTGATAAATTTACAAGAATCACTTAGGGCTTTAAAGTTCCCATTCACTTACCAAAAACAAAACAAAATGAAGCAAGTTATACAAAATGTTTGATTTCTACAAAGTTAAAAATATTTCCTTGCTTGAAACTCAAATACACATACTAATAATGAGAATAAAAAAGGCAAAAGGAAACTGGTTCTTTGATGACATACAGTTGTTCCTTCAACAAATATCTGAGCATTTTATATATATATGTGATTATTCTGAATACTCAGAATATATCAGTGAACAAGATCCCTTCCCTAGGGAAACCTGCATTTTAGTAAGAGAAGACAGACAATAAACTATCAATGTAATACACATAAATTATGTAGTATGCGACAAGGTGGCAAATGCTGTGGATAAAAGAAAGGACCGAACAGTAAATGGGATCAAGTGTGTGAGGTATGGTTAGTGGCAATTTAAATAGGTTTGAATAAAGCCAATGATCAGAATAGGTTTCACAGGAAAGGTGATATTTCAACATTTGAACTTGAAAGAGGTATGGGAATTAGTCATACAGATACCTGGGAACAAAAGCTTTCTAGGCAGTGGCAGCAGCCAGTAAAAAAACCCTAAGGTGGAAAACTGCCTGGGATCTGTGAGGGGCAGGTAGCAAGGTGGTCAGTGTGGCCTAGAGCAGTGATCAAGGAGGACATGAGATGGAACAGGGAACAGAGTGAACAATGCATGTCATATTAGGTTTTGTAGGCCATTAGAGACTCTGGCTTTTATTGAGTGAAATGGGGGGAGGGCGATATGATCTGACTTATGTTTTAAAAGGATAGCTATATTAAAAAACAGTAGAGGTGCAAGGACGGAACCAGGGAGACAAATTAAGAGCCTGTTAAAGTTAATTTAGGCATTTGGACTAGTAGAAGACTTGAGAAATGGTTGTATTCCAGATGCTAGACAGAAGCAATAGGATTTTCTGATGAATTAGATAATCCTAAACATCTGCCTACCTCCAAGCTTCCTGATATTGAAAGAGTGGATTAATAAATCTACACTACGTTTAGGCCTTTCCAGTTTGGTGTTTAGGTACTTAGAATGAATACATTCCTAACTGACACACTTACATCTTAAAGAAGAAAGAACTGAGGTTAAATAACTTGTCCAAGGTCACAAGAGAGTGGAGTGCATAGTGGAGTGCAGGCTTCAACAAAGAAAGGATTCTAAGTCTACACACTGTATTGTGGTACTCTGTATTTCTCAGTTCATATTTGCAGAAGTGCATCCTTACCTATAAAATAAACTCAATACGCTATCAAGGTAAGATGTGAAGCACTCTCAAAACAATCAAGCGAGCAATCTTAGAGACACTCTTAATAGAAGTAGTTTCTGCGTAATTTACAAGTGTGGCACAAGGAAGTACTTAACCACTCCTTTTCTCTTCCTATAATATCAGATGTTTATCCTTCCTTTCAAGAGAGTCATCTGGATTCTCTAAGTTGAACAAACAAATAAATATGTAAATAAATATCATAGTATATACAAAGAAAAGTACTTCCCTGACTCACCGGATTCAATGAGGTTGGGTATTCCACAGATATGTCTGTTCTAATGTTTAAATTTGAAGAAATGCCATGGAAAAATCACTTTAGAAAAATCATTCCAGTTCCTTTGTTTTTATACCTTTACACCTGTATTTTCCTTAGTCATGTTTTCTAATGCAAAACGAACTTTTCCCTCAGTACACGTTTTCTTTTTTTTTCCACTACTGCAGTATTCCACTAAAACAGTGTTTAACAAGTAACATTTACCAGTAAAGAAACTGTCTTCACACATACACTAGGTTAGGTTTCAGTATTTCCTTAAAACTCTCCCTAGTGTTTCATACTGCATGAAGGTGTGGTAAGTACTATGCACTGCATTCAAGTTACAAGAAAGGTAAATGCAGAATCAAATTATATGTGCTTGGTACAATAAATCTTCATTAAGTTCCTTATCAAACATGCCATCTGAAATATTTCAACTTTACTCTTAGAAAAATAGGACTTGAAAGGTTTCTCAAAGGGTCATGGTTCCACTTTCAGGAAGGACTAAGTGAAATTAAGGCAGAGCATTATCTACCTTTATTCTTAAAAATATTCAGTCTATGACCTCTTTCACACAGAATCAATTCTAATGCCTAACCTAAATTTCTCTCGATGCAATTTAAATCCTTTTCCTGAGTAATTGCTGATTCTCACAGACATAATCTCATCTTTAAGTCTTCTCTAATACAAGATTTTAAACTATGTATCTTTTAGCTTTTCTTACTGCAAACTGTTGAAACCTGACTTTACTGTGGCATTTTCTGAAAATTAAAACAATTTAGTACTAAAATCCAGAAATATGTTGCCTTAAAAAAAGTTTTAAAAAATAATTTGTACCCTGGAGATATATATATATTACTCACTAAAATCTGTCCTACCCACCCCAACCACTGATTTTAAGCAGAAATAGAAAATAAAACAAAGAATAAGCACATTTAATTAAACAAAATTCAATGAAAATAACAAACAAAAAAACCCTATAAAATTAGAAAATGTTTTAACTTTAGGTAAACATTACTTATGTTCCAACTTATGTTCTAAAAGTTGGGCTTTAGGAGAGTTTCAAATTGTTCTCACATTTTCAGCATAGCGAGGAAAGAATAAATGTTAAAATTCTGGGAATGGGAATGCTCCCATCCATCCATTCCACTTTTAGTAGGCCACAAGGAAGACAAGACTTAAGCTACAGGAAGTGTGTTAAGTCAAGCACTCTAAAGGAAGGTAGAACATATATGTCAGCCTTTAAAGGTACAATCAACTCAAGCAATCACTAATACCGTATTTTGCCATGTATAATGCCTACTTTTTTGCCCAAATTTGTGAGGGAAAAATGAGGATGCGCATTTTACATGGGTAGTACTAATTCCGTATCTATATAAACGTTTTTAATTATTTTATTCATGCTTATGAGTTAAAAGTGTAACTCTAGAAATCAATAATGATATTCATATTCAAAATAATACCCTGGAACACAATAATCAGTTTTGCTGAACTTACGAGGAACTTGCAACAATGAACAGTTCTTGGTCTTTTATGATGCAGAAATATCATAAATTTGCTTTTGGTACATAAAATTTCTTGTACTTTGTCTCTGCTCTTGTGTTTTATAATTATTTGTACATAAAATTTCTATAATATGTTAAAAATATGTATCATAATGTTAAAAAATAAATGCTAAAATTCCTTCAAAATACAAAAAACAAGTACCTAAATGTAAACAAATAAAAATTTGAATTAAAAAATTAAAAGAAAAGATTTTTTCCCTGCAAGTTTGGGCCAAAAATGTGGGTGCGCGTTATACACAGGAGTGCATTATACACCGCAAAATATGGTACCTTTGTACACTGAAGTCAAAATCAATTATACAAAATTAGAGAGAACACAAACCTAATTTTTCACTGTATTTAATAATGTTCTCACCTAGCAATAATTCAAAGGAAAGATTAATGTAGATGAACTATAATTAACCAAATTATCCAACACAATACATGAATGTGAATATAACTTCCTAAGAATCTAAATAATACTGAAGTATTATTTTTATCCAAATATTTTTATCAACTCTTTCCCCCACTCACAATTTGTATTTTCCTTTTATAAGCCTGATAGCTTCTTACTTCTCTTGCTGACTACAGCTAGGACGTAATAATTCTATCACCAACTAACTCACGCCTTTACATTCCTGCTTGTAACAATGATACAAAAATAGGTGTTATTTTGATAGACAAACTATTAGTGAGGATTAATAAAAGCAGAAGCATACAGTATTGTGTTGTTTAAAGAAGAAATTTTCTTTTTTTTTAATTGGGGAATATTGGTAACAGTGGGTGTTTCCAGGACCCATCAACTCCAAATCAAGTCATTATTTTCAATCTATTTGTGGAGGGCGCAGCTCACTGGCCCATGTGGAAACAGAACCACTGACCTTGGTGTTATGAGCACCGGGCTCTAACCAACTGAGCCAACCAGCTGCCCCAAAAAGCAATTTTCTTAACCTAAGTTTAAAGTACTTTTTAATTTTATGTATTTATTTTTTAATTGGGGAATACTGGGGAACAGTGTGGTTTTTCCAGGACCCATCAGCTCCAATTCATGATTGAAGCTGTTGTCCTTCAATCTAACTGTGGAGGGCGCATGTCAGCTCCAAGTCCAGTTGCCATTTCCAAACTAGTTCCAGGGCGGGTGTGAGTGGGGGTAACCGGCAACCTTGTTAAGAACTTGTGCTCTAACTAACTGAGCCATCCGGCCACCCCTCCAGCAGCTCAGCAGCAGCTTGTTGTCTTCAATCTAGTTGCAGAGGGCGCAGCTCACTGGCCCATGTGGGAACTGAATTGGCAACCCTGTTGCTAAGAGCTTGCACTCTAACCAACTGAGCCATCCGGCGGCCACTAAAGTACTCTTGATAAGAGTCATCAAGTGGTATTTTGAAAAAAATTAATCACTGCAATATAGTTGTGCCATATAATGGAATTAGACTTACACTGCTGAACTAAAAACATGAGATTAATAAAGCACAGACGTCTAGAATTACCTTTCAAGCGCTGCTCTCCGTTTTTCTACAAATTCAGTGGATGATGAATCTTCTTTACCCACTTTGACCTTGGTCATGCCTTTGAAAACATTGAATGAATCTCATGATGATTGTATATTATTATAATAGTCTTTTACAATCATTTCTGCCTAATTTAAATATATACTTTAAATTTGAACTTGACAAAAATCTCAATTTATAACTAGTATCATACTTTTGAAAAATTAAAACTCATGATATAGGTAGTAACAATTCTACTTGGTAAGTAGAGCAGAGGTTGAGCTGTGTCTGTAGTTTCCTGACCTGTAACTTTTCAATTCCTTCCTAATCTGTTATATATTGCACTCCTAGTAAATTAAAATGTGATTGCATTTCAATAAAATTCAAATTAGTAATTTGAAGCTCAATTAATATTTTCATTTCTTATGAGCAATAATTAAGGTTCTTTACTTTGGGGAGTAGAAAAATAAAAATAAGTGTAATCCATGAATTTGCTAAATATTTTCTGTGGTAGATTTTAAGAACATGTTCTTGTTTAATTATCATAGATGGCTTTTTAATAGTTGAAATAACAAGCTCTTTTATAGATATGTTTAGAATTCTTCAAATTTAAAAAATAAAAATTATGTTAATAATTTCTGTTGGCAATTTCAATTTTAACACTAATATATTAGACTGTATATTTTTCTCTTTTCCTGTTCTTTTTCCTTTCAAAAATCAATTCTGTAGACATATGCTACAACATGGATGAACCTGGAAAATATTATGTTAAGCGAAAGAAACTTGTCAAAAAGAAATATATATGATTCCCTTTATATGAAATGTTCAGAATAGGCAAATTTATAGAGAAAGAAAGTAAATTTGTGATTGCCTATGACTGGGGGGATGCGGAAATTAGAGAATTATGTCTATGGGATAATAAAATTATAAAATGGATATGGTTTTGTATGCGCAAATACTGAAAGCCATTTAATTATACACTTTAAATGTATGAATTGTATATCATGTTAATTATATCTTAATAAACTCATTAAAAAATGGATTATGTAAAACCACATAATTCTTACTCAGGTTGGTATACCTGGGGAATAAACATGCATCACCTATAAATGTTCTGTTTAACTTAATTCCTCTAAAATACAATAGTTTGAAAAAGAAAACTCAAACACTTAAAAATTACCTACCCTGAATGGATTACAAGATGTGGGATGTTCATTATTTCACATATTCTGTTTCCCTGGAAAAAACCTTACCATGATATAGTTCTTTTTTTTTCTTCAAGAATCTTCTGCTTATGTTATTTCCTAAAAGTAACCATTATGGACCACTGTGGCAAATTAAAAAAACTTTACTCTAACTAGCTACCTCTTAAGACTTTCCAATTTCTTTGTTGCTCTTGTCTGAAAGCTTAGTAAAATACTATGTTTAAGTCAAGTAAGGTTTTATACAAGTGGTACCAGTTACGTGCTAATAAAAAGACTCCTCTCCCTTCAGTGGCAGTTACAGCTTCCAGCAAAGAAGAGAAGTTACTACTCTTATTCTACCAACCCACTATCAGTGTTTCTTATTTGAAAACCACTGGCTATGTAATTAAAATAGCCTCCCATATCTTAAAATTTTCTTAATAATGTATTAATTTTTACTTTAAAAACCTGATAGACACTATGAAATTTTTAAATGACTGCTTTTCTACTTGATTGGTTACCAGGAAGCACACTTATCAATTTGTTACCCACCTTTAACAACTGTTCAGACTTCATGCACACATTTTGAGGAAACTAACTTGGCTTCATCTTACTATTTGACTATAATTATTTTTCCTGCTAATTTCTTATTTATATATTTAAAAAACTGCATTATATGTAGTTGCCTCAAATCCTTTCTAGAATAGTGGTATATAAACAAATAATTTTAAAAACAATTTAATCCTCTTAAATGTGTATTAGACAATTCTACAATCACATAGCATTGATTATTTTCAAAAACTGGTAAAAAATAAAAGCAAATCACAATTGTATTGAAAAACTCATACCAAAATTAGAATAAGAGTGGCTAAGAGTACAATCTCTGGAGTAAGATGCTTGCATTCAGAGCTCAGTTCTGCCTCTTAGTAGCTACATGACAAGGGGCATGTTACATAACCTTGATGAAGCTTTGCTTCCGTAAGTTAACCTAAGTTGTGAGGATTACAGGAGAACGTAGGTAAATTATTTAGCACAGTGCCTTAGCACAGTAAGCACTCAATAAATGTTAATTATTCCTATAATTTAACTGATAGTCTTACAATTTAATGGGTTATCCTGGCAATGTGTATGATTAATATGAACATAACTGTGTCTCTATCCCCTAGTACACTTTGAAGGCTGTCAGAATCAGTATCAGAAAGAATGATCTTAGGATTTAGTTTCTTACTTTATTTTATTATACTGCAGTATTTGTGGAAGGTTGAAGATTACTGAGGCACAATATTAGTTTGAAACAATGAACTTAAGCATGAAAATTTAGCTTTTAAATCTTTACTTTTTTGGTCAATGTTTAAAGACTAAAACTAGCATTATCTAGCCACCAAAATGAGAAATAATTTGCTTTTCCTCTTTTGGTATATAAAATAGTTGCACAACTTAGTCAAAGATAAAAATGATATTAATAATAAGTAATTTATGATAGATGAAACTTAATTCCCTACACAGATAGCACGATACCAAAGATATCATTGCAATAATTCAGAGAAGAGTGAAAGAAGATTACTCACCAGATCAGCAGTGTTAAAGTATGGTGAGATAACTGGAAGGTTTGAGACTTTTATGGGGGCAGGGGGTGGTGCACAAAAGTCTATTTTCATAATAATAAGATATTACTTGTCTTTTTTACTCTCATTCTTTCTTGAGAGTAAAACTCAGTCGAGTTTTATAAAAGGTTATTGATACGTTATACCACAACAGATTGAGTGCAGAAGCAGATGAGAATATAGCTATCTTAATAGCCAGAAATTAATTTACAAAAATGTAGTACAAAAACAAAAAAAACAAGCTACTCTTTTTTTGTTTTACAAAAATTACTTTTCACAAAACTTAAACAGGTAGTGAGCTTACTGTTTTTAAATGAATTAATAAAATATAACTTTAAAATAGTCTCATACAATAAATATCAATAGGGCCCTCAAAACTAAAAGCTCTTTAGGGTTTTCAGTAAGTTTGAAGAATATTAAGAATATCAAGAATATTAAGAATATCAAGAAGCTAAAGAACTGCACAACTAGATTTTTTTAATTAAAAAAAAGAAAGAATGTAACAAACCCATTCAAATATATCTGATTTCAAAATCATAAGATACTGATAAAATTGCTCTTTGAACCAAATGTTTGAAAAAGTAAAATAAAAATCAGCAAAATTCATCTTACGTATTTTTCAGAATAATAATCTTATGTATAAAGAAATGTAAATAAAAACCTATGACTGCAAAAATAGGAAAAAAACAATAAAAAATTTTAAGAAATGACAGACAGTTGTCTTTTAATGGTTCTTCTCGTTTAATTTTCTGCACAGTCTTAACTAAACCTTTATTATTTGTGTAAGTAGAAATGTTTTAAACATTAAATTGAGGTACGAAATAAACTGAGTTTAAATAGCTCCTATCTGAGCAAGGCTAGATCAAATCTTTTTGGATAATGTATAGCTGAGAGCCAAACACCTCTATCCCTTAGAAAACACTATTAATATGCTATTAATATTATATCCCTTTGAGTGTTTCTCAGTAATATGGTACTCTAATGACCCTAAAAGGCTACTAGGGCTTTCAACTTGGCAAATTCTGACCCAATATTTAACATCGTTGTATTACATGAAGCAAAATCCTCAGGTGTTAGAAAATAAAACTATTAGCTTATAGAGTCTTCTGTTGATGAATGATTGTCATAAATGGAATATTCAAATTCAGCCTCTCTAGACATTATGATATGATAGTGAATGATCATGGAATCCACAAATCTATATAGTTAAAATTGAACAACGAACAGTAACGAAAGTTAATTAAGTTTTTGATTCATACTTACCTACTATACTCTTTTCTGGAGCTGGTGGCACAATATAACCGACATGTAAATATTTGCTTGCTAACTTGCTGTGCAAACCGAGAAAGTCACTAAATCTTCTTTTAACTGAAAATTCACTCTTATTGAACATGGAAAGAGAAGTCTACAAGTGAAGAAGAGGTACTTCAAATTTTGAATACTAAGCAATTATTCAGAAGTTAATGTTATACATAATTGTGAACATACATCTATATATATACACACACACACTGGTCTATTTTATAAAAGAATGCAGAATAGCTAACTAACGTGGTATACCGATCTCTAACAAATGAAAGAAAACCTAAATCACAGTAATTTTTAAAGAAACTTAGGAGGACAAAAAAATGTTTGCTTTACCCTATCCTTGACTCATCTCATTGACTCTGTATTTACGCTAATGATGCTTAAATCTTTACCTCTGGCCCAGATCTCCTCTGAGCTTCAGTCCAACATATCAAAATGCCCAAGAGACACCTCCACTTAAATCTCACTGCCACCTCAAATTCACCATCTTTTCCCCTGCTGCATCGTAAGTTCCATAAGAGAAAGGCACTGTGTGTGTTGTTTACTATCAGGTGTTAGTGCTTTGGAAACAGCATGACCCAGTGTTTAATAAATATCTGTTCAATGAATTAACAAATCTCACCCTGGCCATACAGCATTCCTCCACTTGTGTTGCCTTTTCTCCAGGATCATTCCAAGTACCACAAAGTTCCTCTACTTAGTAACTTAGGCAATCCCTCCTTTCTCACCTCTTATGTCTAAGGCCCATCGATTCTACCTCCTACCTAACTCAAGAAGCCATTTATTTTGTTCATCCCCAGAACCAGTGCCTTAATATAAAGCATTACTTCTCACTGCAGGGTTGCTGCAGACTCTCTCTCTCCCTTTTAAGATCTGAAGGCCTCCAATCCGTTTAAGAATCGCAATAGCTTCTTAACTAGAAAGCCCGACCTCCACTTTGACTCTCCTGATTTATACTGAGTCAGAAAGATTTTTCTAAAACAAAAATCTAATTGTGCCACACTCTTGTTTGAACCTCTTCAATGATTCTCCATTATCCCCAGGAGACAGTTCAAACTCCTTAATGTGGCTGTTCATAACATAGGGAGGCACAGTGCCAAAGAATTAAATCAAATGCCACTTCTTACAGATCCTGGAAAGCAAACTGCTTTCTTCACTTCCGGCTTTTACACAGGCAAATCCCTTTACCTAGAAAACCATTCTTCTTTCTTCCGCACCACCTCCCCCAATCACTCCTCCTAATTTTGTCTAGATTAGCTCCCTTCCTGCATACTCTCACAGAAGATGCTACTCTACCTACCAACCCACTCACAACTCATTGTAACAATTTCCTTGCAGTCTCTACTGGATGGTCATCTTGGCAAAGACAGGGATCACTTACATCTGCATCATCCCTGTATCCTCAGACCACACTTAGTGTGGGCTCAATATTTTTTTAAAGGAACAAAAGGCTCACCTTTGTTGTTACTCTATATGCCATGTAAGCATTCATACCATCACCTATAAGAAAAAAATCAAACAATACTATTAAAAATCATAAGCTTAACTCCACTCACACAAAAAGTTAATGATGTGAGGTTATGTGTTGATTAACTTGATTGTGGTAATCATCTCATAATGTGTGCATATATTAAATCATCACATTGTACATCCTAAATATATACAATTTTATTTGTCGATTATATCTCAATAAAGCTAGAAAAAAATAAGAAAAAAGCCCCCACAAGCTTAAAAATGAAAGTACCATTTTAATACTGTAACAATGCATTTAGTAAAGGAAAACAACACATTAACAACAAAGTTAATTATGAAAAAGAAGCAAGCACAAAATATAATAAATGTCGACTCACCAACTTTCTCTGGATCTGATACACCAATTTCTATATCAAAAACATCTCCATTTGCTTCTTCTTCAATCTAGAAAAGATATGTTTTTGGTGTTAAAGATTCCAATTTATGTCATTGTCATAACACTAATAACTATAATTTTTACCATCTATCTTTCATTAGGGTCACCGTCAAATCAATCAACTAAAAACGCCATTCTGCACTCCATTTCAGAAAACAATAAAAGCTTTCATATTTCCTAACTATGCACACACACACACACACACACACACACACACACACACACAGCAGGAAAAAGATCGTTTGGAGAAGTAATACAAAATCTTGTGTGCTTACAACTCAGATGTAGAAAAAATGTTCCAGTCTTCTGTAGAAATGCTGGACTTTTTTTTTTGGTTCTAATATCAAATCTTCAGACTCAAATTATTAAAACAATTAGCTCCTTAATCATTTGTTATAGCATTTTTCAATGTTGTAGCTATACTCTTTAATAACCAGAACGTAGCCATTACTTCTGCCAGTAGATTCCTACATACCTGCACAAATTATTATACTAATAAGCAACTTCAGAATCATGACTTCTCTGATTACCTAGTAAACACGTGTTCTTGAAGCCAATGAAAGCATTATAAAGCTTACTGAAAAAAAGCAGTTAAGTACGACAAATTATAATCCTATGAGACTATAAAGAAGCACTTTTTAATGCCATTTTTGAGAACCAATCCTAAAAGCAGCTCAGCAGGAAAGTTTTGTTATTCTCAAGAAGCTCAGAAATTGTTAAATACTGCTAATTTTTAAAAGCTATATTAACAATCTAAGACTATCTAAAAGAAAAGTGAGTTTTCTTCTTAACCACAATCTTTTTATTTCAAGGTTGCCCTCTTGTATAGATTTTTTAAAAAGTAAGCCTTACTTGAAATATAACATACATGAAGTATATAGGTCCTAAGTTTACAGCTCGATAATTTTCACAAAGTGAATATATTTTTGCAACCAGAACCTAGGTCAAGAAACAAACACCACCATTAAACCTCAGAAGGCCCTCTTACGCTTTCTCTCCAGTCAGGTCCCATCCTCCACTCTGCCAACATAACCACTAACATTTATTACATGCTTTCATCAAATAAAATTACTCAAAATATCACTTTGTTGTGATTAAATATTCAAAGTACTTCCATACATTATTTTATTTGACCAACTGAGGACCCTGAGAACACACATCATCATAAGATCACAAATGACAAACTCTTTGACTTAAGGAAAGTGATTTGCCCAAGTCACCGGTTTAAAAAGTGATGGAGATAAAATTAGAAGTCAAATCTCCTGGCTTCTTCAGGCCAATGTGCTTTTTCCAAAATGTCTAAAAGGCTTTGATTAGAAATGACTAACAGGAGAGTAATGTTGGGTGGGTGGGAACAAAAAACGTATTATTTGCATATTAATTTAGAATACAAATATTTTTCCATACCTCCTCCCTAGATCTATCAAAGATCACAGGAGCAGACATACTCTTTGATTCAATTCTGGGAGCAATGAGTGTAGTGGGGGTCACAGGTGTGACTGCAGGAGAAGGCTCTGAGGAGAGGATAGGTTCCCTTTCTGGACTGTCCAGAGAAACTTCTTCTGTGGCTTCTAGATACAAATTAAACAAGTTAGTTAAGGACAGTGGGAACAAACCCCCAATAGTCTATATATGAATTATGAAAAATATTTCATACTACCCACAAGTAAATATCAAAATATTACTTTAAAATAGTTATAATTTTATAAATCCTTCCTTAGTTGTTTATCAAAACTTTAAAACCAACAGTGACTTTGTTGATTTTCAGAAGAATTCCTGTAAATCAGCTTTATTATCTATACTAGTGGTAGGGATAAAGCTAGTAGGAAAGCAATAATGTGGATAATTCCACATTCATTTGTGTTTGGATTTGTAATATATCTTGTACTTGCGGTAACTTACCTTCCAAAATCTTTTATTCAAACTAACATTATGATTATTGTATACATATGAACACAAATTTTATAACAGAAGGCTGCCCAGAAATATCCCAACTGGGATTAAAGATTTGTTACGGAAAATTCATGAAGTTAGTAATCTAAAGCAATTTACTGCTAAAGATTACTGGATATTAGTTGAATACACAGATATGACACAAAGCAAATTAAATGTTTAGGTTTTAATTTTAAATGCTCATTCACTTGGAAAACCTAAAATTAAATATATTTAAAACCAAATCAAATCAATAAATTGAGTGTCTACAAGTTATGTAAGATTGTGCTAAATGCAATGTAGAAACACAAAGAAATGTAAAATATCATACCTGCCCTCAGGAAGTTTATAATCTAGTTGGGAAACAAGACATAAGCATGTGGAATGTTAAATAATAATAAAAGACAAATAATAGCAAAGAGAATAGTAAAAAGAATGTTAGAAGACATTTAATTGCTGTATGAACTACAGAACAAATACTACAATTTGAGTTGAGATGGGAGACAAAATCAGGAATAGTTCACAAAACTGATCAGAGAAGATTTGGATGGGTAGAAAAACAATGAGGGAAGAATTTCATGGAAGTAAAATAATCACACAAGCAAACAGCAAAACCAGAAAAACGAAAATGACTATCAGTGGCCATAATGAAACCACAGCTCTGCTGGTTTATAGAACTGATATCAGGATAAGGCAGTAGGACTGGAAGGCACAGAGGATCAGACCGCTGGTTTCTAGCCTGAGGTTCTCAGATTCTTAGAGGTTTGGGAAGGCAATAATGGTAGTCAGTGAGCCGTTTTAATTTTAACACCTCAAAAAGCATAGCAATAATAACATGTTAAATAGAAACATCTTAACATTTATTTATCAATCTACTATCACTGGTTATCTCTTATTGATGAGATCCTTACTTGGCACAGCTCTTTATTTTTTACATGAAAAATAAAAATAATAATAACCAAAATCTTTCCAACTATGGTAACCAGAGGTAGGAAAATAGTCTAGAGACATTGAACAGACTAATAGATGACCCTAAGATAGCAAATTAAAATTTTACACGCAACTTCAGACAGTTAACACGTTGCGTACAGCGGGGTTTAAATCCCTCATACCCCTGTTCTGGCAGGTTTTTAAAAGAAACTACTTTAAAATGCACTCTTCTCTTTAAAGTGTAAATGCTTCTATGTCATTTATTATTTTTCTATAAATAATAGATTCTACAAATAAATTATTCTATAAATTATTCTATAAATAATTATTCTACAAATAATTCAATAAAATATGCAAAGTAAAAAGAGTCAACAGTAAAAACGAGAATTCTCGTTATCGTCCTTAACGCATGGCTCAGAAAAAACAAAGATTCTCGTGATCCGTACGCAACGTGTTAAGATTGCTAGTATTTACTCTTGTTTATAAATTAAAATGTATTGGGGTGACAGTATTGATTTTTTTAAATAAATGAAACCAATGAGAAATAAATATAAGAAAGCAGTATATCAAAGTTAGGAGGTGTAAGATCATTAACCTACAAACAAGCCAAACAACAAGCAGCAAACAAAACAAAACAGCTCACAGTGGCCCATGTGGGGATCAAACTGGCAACGTTGGTGCTACCAGCCACATTCTAACCAACTAAGCTAACTGGCCACCGCACATTGTAACTTTATTGCGATATCAGTATAAGGTTATTTTAACGTTTCAATCATTTTACTTCACTTGATAAACCAGGTTTTGTGTTCTTTGTACAGACTCAAAGACTCTTTTGTAGGAGGCCTCAAAATAAGAAAAGCTAAATATGATCTAAGTAACTAATACAGAGGGGGAAATGAAAAGAAATGCATAGAAACTTAGGTTCAGCACACTAATGCAGTCTGCCTTAAGTTCTTCTCATGACTTTTTTTAGCAAAAGTAAACTAACATACTATAAGTTCACAAAGTTTACTGTAAACCAGACCTAAAGGTTCCAGAAGATGCCCCATAGGTACTAAGTATAATGACAAACTTTTCCTTTGAAGAGATACTTTGAGGACAAGCACAAATTGATTATGATAATGCCAGCTAAGGAACATTTCACTCATATAATTGACACCAGAGAATTTTTAAACAAAGGAATACTCACTAAACTTATAGTTGGTATTATATGCTGAAAAGCTAAGTGAAATAAGCTAAGTATGCTGGCAGAAACACGTCCCAAAAGGCTAGTACAATTTCAATATTGGCAATTTGCTCACCCTCACTTATTGCTCTAGAACCGTAACCTAAAATGTATTCAGTGGAGTCTGGTGCAGGATGTAACAAACGGTGGAGAGGGCTCCGTAATAAACATATTTGGTGAACACTCTCTAAGCTAATAATAGTAACGTCACACTTGAACTTTTTCTGGTACCACTTCTGACATACTGGTACTTGAAATGCTACCCTAAACACATCAGCACACATACCGATACAATCTAATCCCTTTGGTTTTAAAATCAAAGCAGCTAGATCACTAGAGCAATAACTATATTCTCGAGCATTTGAGATTGTGCATCCTGGCGCCTAATCAGCCTGACTCAAACTCTTACAAAAATTCAAAAAAAAAAAAAAAAATCTATATTCTCCCCTTTGATATAGTAGAAATAAAGTACATGTCCTTATTACTGAACAATAGTTTTCACCATCCTGGTAACAATGCTACTCTCTATTATGATTTCCTAGAACCATACTCCTCCATAGGAGGAACAATATACCTGCTTAAAGGAATTATAAATAAAATGCAAGTGTAATATTAATTCATTCAGGTTTAGAATAACTAATGATGTTGTTATGAAATGCAGCTGAGTTTAAGATAAAAGATAAAGCATAAAAAAGTGTTTGTAAATAACAAAGGAAACATACGACTATGTTGAATGTTTTGTCCCTGTTTCTCTCTTTTCTTTTAAAACAAACACTGACATTGACCATATTTGAATCACAATATTTAGTACAGACTGCTAGGCAGACTGAAACATGAAAAAGATTTTTCTCATCATCTAAGTGTACAAATATCACTGTTTAGTCCTCACTTGGCAAACTGCATACTGTAAAAAAATCCAAAATCCTCTCCGCTTACACACATACACACACACAGAATTCTGTTAAGTTTCAGCATAGTTCATCTATATAGAATTTTGTGACTTCAAGATGAAAGAGTCTTTAATAAAATGAATTCCTCAAGCATCATTTACTCACCTAAAAGTAAATCAAAATGAAACAGGTAGTAAATACTGAAGTATTAAAATAAACAGATTTCAACTAAAAATAGACTGTAAATTTAGTGATTTTTAAATCCAGGGTTTAATTTTGCTTTGTGACAACTTGTAATTAATAAAGAGTACAATCACTGCTATTTCTCAAAATTTGAATGCCACAACCATTATTAGTCTCTTAAGTCTAAGTGCTGATCAAACAATCAAATTATGTGATTTATTTTCAAATGCTTAAAACCAGAAAAGATCACATTTTTGCTTCTCTCAACAGCCCATTATTTTTCACAAAGTTATCTAATTGGAAATTTCTTACCCTTCTAAGTTGTTAACAAGAAGAGCTAACACGTTACACAAAATTTCAGTTTTGCTTTACAGAATAATTTGTAACAGGATATATACTACAACTGGCCATAATTATAAAAAATAAAGATAGTTACAATTACCTGCAAAAAGATCTTCTCTGTCGTCATCTAACACAACTTCTGCAGGTTTTGGACCATTGGAGTTTGTACTAACATCTTCAGTTAGAAGACTAGTTGGTTCTGGAGATGATGGACTTGACTGTTAAAAAAAACCCAAACAGTAATAAATGGATTGGCACATTTATCTATTCTAATCACATCTCTATACATTACAGAAACAGAACATTCTCTTGCTATGCAGGGAAGAAAGAACAAGAACAGTTATTTATAATTCTTCCTCTGAGGGTAAGAATGAACCAAAAACACACTTTTACTCATCTCCCTTAACAAAAAGTCACTTAAGAGTGAAATAAGAAAACCTTTCCTAATCACCCCTTTTGAGATACTAATTTGTCACATTGTGTTATGATTGACAAAAACAAAATTTAATGCTTTAATCATATATAAGATTATTCTACAATCAAAACCAAAATATATTGCACGTGTAAGAAGTTCAAAGTACTGCTTTACCACAGGAGGAAGGTTTAATACTAGTTGAATTAAGACTACGATTATTCTAAAATTTCTAGTTTCAAACTAAAAATATGCCCTCTCCTCATTTACATTTTAACTAAGCTGTGGGACTATTTTTGTACTTCTTAACCTTAAAGTAAAATGACCAACATAATGAAATCTAGACTGTAAAGCTTTTAGCTTTATTATAGTTTTCTTATAATAGTTAAAACCAATACTTTTCTTAAAAAAAAAAAAAACACATAAAAAGGAAATTGTATATGTCAAAAGTGCACAGCTAGATATTTTCACAAACCCAACATCCCTGTGTAACAAGCACCTAGATCAAGAAAGAGAACATTATGAACCCCAGAAGCTTCCATTCTTTACCCTTTCCCCACCTGGCTTCTGCCAGCATCGATTCGTTTTTCCTGTTGTTCTCTTCATAAAAAGGACTCATACAGAAGACAGTTTGGCAGTTTCTTTTTTTTCTTTTTAACATTACTTTATTGGGGAACAGTGTGTATTTCCAGGATTTTTTCCAAGTCAAGTTGTTGTCCTTTCAATCGTAGTTGTGGAGGGCGCAGTTCAGCTCTAGGTCCAGCTGCCATTGTTAGTTGCAGGGGGCGCAGCCCACCATCCCTTGTGGGAGTCGAACCGGCAACCTTGTGGTTGAGAGCCCACTGGCCCATGTGGGAATCAAACCAGCAGCCTTCGGCGTTAGGAGCACGGAGCTCCAACCGCCTGAGCCACTGGGCCGTCCCAGTTTGGCGGTTTCTTACCAAACTAAACACACTCTTATCAGACAGTGCAGCAATCACACTCTTTAGTATTTATGCAAAGGAGTTGAAACTTGCATCTATACAAAAACCTGCACACAATGCTCATAGCAGCTTTATTCATAATTGCCAAAACTTGGAAGCAGCCAAGATGTCCTCCAGTAGGTGACTGGATAAACTGTGGTACATCCAGACAATGGAATATTATTCAGCACTAAAAGGAAATGAGTTATCTAGCCATGAAAAGGCAGAGAGGAAACTTAAATGTATTGAAAAAAGTCAGCCAGAAAAGGCTACACATAGTGTGATTCCAACTATATGACATTCTGGAAAAGACAAAGACACTGGGTTCGGGGAGAAAAGGATAAACAGAATACAGAGGACTTTTAGAGCAGTGAAACTACTCTGTATCATACATTACTGGTGGGTACATGTCAATACATTTGTCCAATCCCACAGAATGTACAACACCAAGAGTGAACCCTAATGTAAACTGTGGACTTTGGGTGATAATGATGTGTCACTGTAGTTTCATCAATTGTAACAAACGCACGCCTCTGGTGAGGGATGCTGATGAGGGATAATTCGTGTGTGTGTGTGGGCAGGATATGGGAAATCTCTGTACCTTCCACTCAGGTTCTTAAGGCAAATTTCTGGTCACAAAAGCTTCACCAAACTTCTAAATAAAGACTCAAAACACTTCTAATATTAAACACTGAAATAAATGTAAACTATACACATACATTTAAGAAAGATTAATAAAAACATTTAAGATAATGATTTTCCGACCCACTTATTCCAGTACAGGATTATGGGTGGCCTAAGCCTGCCCCAGGAGCTCAGGGATCAAGGCCGGCACAGACTCTGGGACCAATCCTTGAGGCGCCCTTCCATCACAAGGCGAACTAGCACACTCACTGTCACACTCACTCATTCACTCAGCCTGGGACAACTTAGACATGCAATTAACCTAACATGTACCTCTTTGGGATGTGGGAGAAAACCCAGGCAGACATGGGGAGAACATGGAAACTCCATACACGGTGGCCCCAGCTGGGAATTGCCTTTTTCCCCTTCTCATTAACATCATAACAAAATGATGTTGAATGAAACATTATCTGAGGACCTGCTATACCTTTTCCCTCTTAAATTCTTTGAAATAAATATGACTGTTCAAAGTAAAAATTGTAACAGTACATAGCTATAATTCATAGACTACTTACAATCTATAACGTCTTATCATAATTGAACATTCATAGTATGTTAATATCTTAGTCACAGTTCCCTGACACTAGAATCAGAGGGAAAAAAACTAACGTGTTTCTATGAGAAGAAGGATCCTTTTGTCTCATAGTTCAGAGCCCAAGAGTGAAGGGCAGGATGGGGATGGTGCGGATGGGGGCTCCTCTAGCAGTGGCTGTGGAGCAGCACTCAGCCCACAGTGGGGAGGCTATGAGGCACACACACCCTTCGGGTGCCCGTCCCCCAGCAGCCTGGAGTGAGTGCCCTGCCTGACTGCTCAGAGCAGCCATGGAGCAGTCACTCACTGCAGGCTGACAGGACTCTGCCCCTGCCTCGCTCTGCCCCTTTCAGTTCACTGGTGACTACAAGAAGAGCTGTTCTCCACTGGGTAGAAAGCAGTATGGAGAAGTGGCCACTGAACGAGGAAGTGATGGTAGAAGGGAACACCGCTGGCTTCCCTGCCTGGAGCACAGGCTCCAGATGACCAGGACTATATAGTTGTCCAAGATAAAATGCAATTGTGGAGACAGCAGTATTTTTAATAAATGTATATTCTCTCTCTTTTTTTTTTACTTTAAAGTTTACTCAGACGACAACTGTC
The DNA here is from genome assembly GCF_036562045.2 of Rhinolophus sinicus. Classification (NCBI taxonomy): domain Eukaryota; kingdom Metazoa; phylum Chordata; class Mammalia; order Chiroptera; family Rhinolophidae; genus Rhinolophus; species Rhinolophus sinicus. Next base: position 115,694,526 of record NC_133753.1, read on the forward strand.
AGTAAAGTTACATCGATTTCAGCTGTATAATTCTGTAATCCATTATCTCATGTATATTCTTTTCTTACCCTACATCATCACCTAGTAGTGTGTTAGAGATTATTTATTAGGTTGGTGCAAAAGTAATTGCTGTTTTCGCAATTATTTTTAACCTTTTAAACCACAATTACTTTCGCACCAGCCTAATATATAAAAAGTTCCAAGGCTGTTGCTAATATCTCTCTTCAATTAAATAGTAGTGCTCTAGATTCCAACCAAGATTAAAGAAGCCCTCTATAGCCTCTCTCTCGCACTGATTAACACTGAAGTTCCAGACAAAACATAAAATACAATGATCTAAAAAGTAAATAATAGCAAGCAGATTAGGGATTAAGCCAAAAATGTGAAAAATTATCCATACAAGGGTGAATTTTACGATTTTTTTTCTTTTCTCTCCTCGCTTTTTCTGAGGATGGTGCCAATTGCAGAACTGCACTAGTTGTGTGCAGCAATGTCGCCAAGAAAACCTATCTTTCTGGACATAACACCAGGGCCTCTACAACCTACAGAGTGTAAATGGAACATTCTTTTTGCTCTTCCCCACTATTTTCTTCCCTGGCCCTGTTCTAAGTCCAGACCTATTTGCTAACTGCATGATCACAGCAGTGACGAGAGCACTAGCATTTAAAACCACAAGAGAAAATATATAAAGCAATTACTGACGGACATAAAGGGAGAAATCCACAGTTATACAATAGTAGGGTATTTTAATACCATATTCACATCAATGGATAGGTCATCCAGACAGAAAATTAATAAGGAAATAATGACCTTAAAAGTCACATTAGACAAGATCGACTTAATAGACATTTAAAGAACAGTTCATCCAAAAATTGTAGACTACACATTTTTTTTCAAGTGCATATGGAACAAAACAAGCTTTAATAAATTCAAGAAGGCTGAAATCATCAAGCATCTTTTCTGATCCCAATGGCATGAAACTACAAATCAACTATAGGAAGAAAACCAGAAAAACAACAAACGTGGGAACTAAACAACATGCTACTAATAAATAAGCAATGGATCAAAGGGGAAACCAAACAAGAAACCAAAAACTATCTTGAAACAAATGAAAATGAAAACACAGCTTTTCAAAATTTATGGGATGCAGCAAAAGCAGTTCTAAAAGGTAAATTCATAGTTATACAAGCCTACTTCAAAAAACAAGAAATATCCAAACTAAACAACCTAATGCTATACCTAAGGAACTAGAAAAAGAACAAACAAAACCCAAAGTAAACAGAAGGAAAGAAATAGTTACGCTCAGAGGCGAAATAAATGAAATATAAATTTAGAAAATAAGAAAGATCAAAACTAAGAACTGGTTCTTTGAAAAGATAAATAAACAAGACTTTAGCCAAACTCATCAAGAAAGTGTCCAAATAAAATCATAAATGAAAGAAGAAAATTTACAACCAACACCACAGAAATACAAAGAATTAAAGAACACTATGAACAATTATATGTCAACAAATTTGACAATTTAAAAGAAACGGATACATTTCTAGAAGTATGTAAGTTTCCAACACAAAATAAACCAGGATGAAATACAAAATGTAAACAGACCAATTACGAGCAATAACAGTGGAGCAGTAACCAAAAAACTCCCAGCAAATCGCAAATGAAAGTCAAGAACCAGATGGTTTCACAGGTGAATTCTACCAAACATTCAAAGAATACATATCTATTCATCTTAAACTATTTCAAAAATTGCAGAGGAAGGAAAATTGTTTCCAAAAAGTTATTCCATGAAGCTAGCATAACCCTGATACCAAAACCAGATAAAACATCACACAAAAAGAAAATTACAGGACAATATCCCTGATGAACATAGATGCAAAAATTCTCAACAAAATATTAGCAAACTGGATTCAACAACACATTAAAAGGAGTATACACTATGACGAAGTGGGATTCATCTCAGAGATCCAAGAAAGGTCCAACATCTGTAAATCAATTAATGCAATACATCACATAATAAAGAAAAAAAAGGGTGTGATCATCTCAATAGATGCAGAAAAAGCATTTGACAAAATTTTGCATCTTTTTATGATAAAAACTCTCAACAAAATGAGTATAGAAGGAACATACCTCAACATAATGTCCATATATGACAAACCCACAACTAATAAAAGAACATACTCAATGGTGAAAAGCTGAAAGCATTTCCTCTAAGATCAGGAACAAGACAAGGGTGCTCAGTATTACCACTTCTATTCAACACAGTATTGGATATCAGACACCACAAAGAAATAAAAGGCATCCAAATTGGAAAAACGTGAAACTCTCATTATTTGCAGATGACATGATACCATATATAGAAAACCTTAGTCTCCAACAAAAAACTATTAGAATAAATGACTTCCGTGAAGTTTCAGGATACAGAATCAAAATATAGAAACTGTAGTGCTTCTATACATTAATAATGATCAGAAGAAATTAAGAAAACAATTCCATTCACAATTGCATCAAAGAGTATAAATGCCTAGGAATAAATTTCACCAGAGGTGAAAGACCTGTACTCTGGAAACTGTTAAGACATTGAAGATGGAAACTGAACAAGATACAAATTAATGGAAGATATACCTTGCTCATGGATTGGAAGGATTAATATTGTTAAAATGCCCTTCATTCCTAAAGCAATATACAGATTCAATACAATCCTATTAAAACACCAAGGACATTCTTCCCAGAATTAAAAATAACCCTAAAATTTATATGGAACCACAAAAGACCCCAAACAGCCAAAGAAATCTTGAGAAAGAACAAAGTAGGAGGTGTCACGCTCCTTGACATCAAACTATACTACAAAGCTACAATATTCAAAATACACTACAATAGTACAGTATGGTACTGGCATAAAAACAGATATATAGATCAACGGAATAGAATAGAGACCCAGAAATAAATCCTCGTTTATATGGTCAATTAATCTACAACAAAGGAGGCAAGGATACACAAAGGGGTAAAGATAGTCTCTTCAATAAGTGATGCTGGAAAAACTAGACACGTATATGCAAATAACAAAAAAATGGAACTAGACTACTTCTTGTAAATAAACAAAAATAAACTCAAAATGGATTAAAGACTTAAATATTAGACCTGAAACCATAAAACTCCTAGAAGAAAAGAAAGGCAGTAAACTGTCTGACATCGCTCTTAGTAGTATCTTTTTGGAGATATCTCCTTGAGCAAGGGAAACAAAAGAAAAAACAAACAAATGGAACTACATCAAACTAAAAAAATGTTTGCACAGTGGAGGAAACCATCAACAAAATGAAAAGACAACCTACTGAATGGGAGAAAATATTCACAAATGATACATCCAATAAAGGGTTAATATCCAAAATATATATGGAACTCATACAACGCGACACTAAAAAAACAAACAATCCAATTAAAAAATAGGCAGAGGACCTGAATATACATTTCTCTCAAGAAAACGTAAAGATGGCCAACAGACATATGAAAAGATGCTCAACATCATTGATCAGGGCAATGTAAATTAAAACTGCAATGCACTATCACTTCCTACCTGTCAGAATGGCTATCATCAATAAATCAACAAACAAGAGTTGGTAAGGATGTGAAGAAAAGGGAACCCTCGTACACTATTGATGGGATTGTAAATTAGTGCAACTACTATGGATAACAGTATGGAGATTCCTCAAAATATTAAAAAATAGATCTGCCACACGATCCAGCAATTTCACTTCCGGGTATTTATCAGAAGAAAACAAAAACACTAACTCAAAAAGATATATATACATCCCTACGTTCATTGTGGCATTACAAGTAATGGTCAAGATATGGAAGCAACCTAGATGTCCATTAATATACAAATGGATAAAGAAGATGTAATACAAACACGCACAAACACACACATGCACGTATGCACGCACATGGAATATTATTCAACAATAAAGAAGAATGAAATCTTTCCATCTGCAACATCATGGATGGACCCAGAGAATATTATTATGCTAAGTGAAACAAGTCAGACAGAGAAAGATACTTACAAGTGGAATATAAAAAACAAATACATAAAATGAATAAACAAAACAAAAGAGAAACAGTCCCATAGATACAGAGAAAAAGCTGATGGTTGCCAAAGGGGAGGGCAGTGGGGGATGAGAATTGAAAACAAAAACAAAAGCAAACTCAGCTGGATTGTGACTATGTTAAATGTAAATGGTTCTAGACAGTCCCCAAATTCTGTATCTCCTCAAATGAAGGCTTCTTAAACATCACAAATGTACCTGAAAGTTATGTGCCTGTCATGTATTAAAAATAACATCAGTGGGGGAAAAAAATAAAACCCCAAGAGAACATCTACTACTCTGGCCAGTTGAATAAAGGAAAAAGAAAACCTAATAGTATGAATAGGGAACAGAAATACTTATTAGTATTTTCTCTCTCACTTCTTTCACTGCAAAGGTGACCTAAGCTGAGCATAAGTGTGTGACAGTGCAGGCAGCTAAAACTCTGAGAGAAGCCTATGTTTCTGGGAAACAGCCTTGGAAAAACGGGACCAGTAAGTGTCTCTTTCCTAAGCAAAGAACAGATTTATTTACTGTCTAGTATGATAAAGATAATGTCTCCTCTGGAGCAAATAATAGGCAGACTTATTGCCTGTTATAAATGACTTGGGTTCTTCAGATGTGACACAAATCAAAGCGGATGCAACACTGGCCTGGGCTCCTCCATCTCACCACCCTGGCAAGCGAGGGGCAAGGTAAATTGTTGCAAATATGATACTCATGCTGCTCGATATGTTTTGAGTAATAGTCCTTTACTGTGTCTTCTTCCAACATCCATAAAACAAGTTATTTTATTAGCTTACAAGGAGAGTAAAATTTCAGACCCTTTACAGTTCTTGAGATAAAAAGTCACTGAACTTGAAGATAAAACATTAGACTGTATCTAATTTGAATAGCAGAAAGGAAAAAAATTGGGGAAAAAACAGAACTCAGAGACCTGTGAAACAATACAAAAACGTCTAACATTCATGTCATTGGAGTCCTAGAAAGAGTGCAGTGCAGAAAAATACTTCAAGAAATTGTGCCCCCAAACTGCCCAAATTTAGTGAAAGTCATAAATTTAGGTTTAAGAAAAAGCAAACTTTGAACAGGACAACTTCAGAGAAAACCAGACCCTGCCACATCATTAAAAAAGGCTGAAAACCGAAGATTAAAACTTAATAAATTTGAAGCAGCTAAAGAAAAACAAACAAACAATCACATTTAAGGAAACAACTAGAAGGACTGTATGTTTCTCACCAGAAATGAGAGACTAGGGGACAGTAGAACATAACCTTTAAAGTGCTGAAAGAAAAGAATTGTCAACACAGAATTCTATATCCAGTAAAATATCTTCAGGAGTGAAGCTGAAATAAAGATATTCTCAGATGAAAGAAAACAGGAATCCGCCATCACAGGCCAGCTCATTTAAAAAAAAACAAAACAGTGCTAAAAGAAATTCTTTAGACTGAAAATGCATGAGACAGTAAAAACGTGGACCTTCAGGAATAAAGGAAGAGCTGGTAACTGGGGAAATACATTACACTGTTTTTCTTCTCTTAAGTTATTTAAAATGTGTATGACAACAAAAGCAAAAGTAATAACACTGGTAAAGTTGTCAATGTATAGAGATGTAATATATGTGAAAACTGTAACATAAAAGAAAGGAGATAAATGGACATTTATGGTTGTAAGGCTCTGTATTTTATTTGTAGAAATACAATATTAACTCTAATTAGATTATAAATGGTTAGGTATATATATTGTAATCCCTAGAGCAATGACTCTCTCTCTCTCTCTCTCTCTCTCTCTCATTGGTGAAAGCCTCAGTTTAACTGGAGACAAGACTGAAGGACTGATTATTGATCAACACACTAACTGACTTATCATCAAAGTGGACAACACCAAGCAGCTCACAGGGGACCATCCCTGCCCCCCGAGAAAGGAGCCCTGATTGGGGGTTCCATATAGATACCTGTATAGATATGTAAAGATACCTATATAGATATCTATATCGATAGAGACAAGAGATAAAGTTAAAAAACCCGGTAGATAAATTAAAATGGAATACTAATAAAGATTAAAGTAAAACAAAAGAAGGGAGAAATGGGGAAACAAAGTGGAAAAACAGTAAACAAATAAACTGGTAGATCTAATCCAACCATACCAAGAATTACATTAAATGTAAATAGTCTAAACATACAAATTAGAAGACAGATGTGACCAGATTGGATATAAAAATAACAATACACAAAAATATGCTGCCTACAAATTAACCTACTTTAAAGACATAGATAAGAGCTGGAGTGCTACAATAACATCAGATAAAGTAAAATTCAGAATAAGAAGTATTGTCAGCAATAAAAAGGGGCATCATATGATAAAAGGATGAATTTACCAAAAAAATCATAATACTAAACATCTATCTAACAATAGAGCTTCAAAATACATGAAGGAAAAACTGAACTGTAAGAATTAAAAAGTAAAAAATCTACAATTATACTTGGAGACTTTAACACTCTTCTCTCAGTAATTGACAGAATAGATAGATAGATAAGGAAAGACTTGGAAAATACTATCAATCAACTAGACCTACCAGTTATAGAATACGCCACCAATAACATCAGACTATATACATTCTTTTCAAGTATACACAAACTATGCACCCTAATAGACCATATCCTGGGCCATCAGACAAAACTTAACAAATTTAAAAGAACTGAAATCATTAAACATTCTCTGACCATAACAAAATTAAAGTAGAAATCAGTAACAGAAAGCTATCCATAAAATCCCCCAAATTTTGAAGTTAACACACTTCTAAATAAGTCACAAGTCAAACCGGAAGTCATCACAAGGAAAACTAGAAGATAATTGAAATCGAATGAAAAGAAAAAATACTGTACCAAAATATGTGGGATGCAACTAAAGAAGTGATTACAGAGAAATATATAGCTAAATACTAATACTCAAAACAAATCTCAAATCAATGATCCAAAGAAGCTAGAAGAGCAAATTAAATACAAAGCAAGCAGAAGGAAATAAAGAGCGTAAATCAATGAAATTCAAAACAAACAAAAAATCAAGAAACCAAAAGTTGATTCGTTGAAGAAGATCCCAAGAAAATGATAAACCTCCAGCAAGAATAAAATAAATGAATAACATAAGCAAAAAAACAGAAGACATAAATTATCAGTCTCAGGAATGAAAAGGGAAGAGCATCACCCATAGATCCCACAAACATGGTAAGGGAGTATTACAAAAAACTTATGCCAATAAATTTCTGATCTGAACTTTTAATGGACAAATCTCTTGAAAGACACATACTACACCAAAGTTCACCAAGGAGAAATAGTGCTACATCTATTAAAGATACTGAATTTGTGAGGAGCATTTGAGATCTTGCTTCCTGGCAATGTTGTCAGTTTGGCTCAAATAAACACTTGTAAAAAAATGGAAAAAAAAAAAAAAAGATACTGAATTTGTAGTTAAAAGTCTTCCAATGAACAAAACTACCACTAGTGAGTTCTATCAACATTTGAAACAAGACTAATTCCATACAACCTCTTCAAGAATATACAGAATAAAATGCCCCAATTGATTTAATGAGGCCAACATTTATGATATCAATATCAGATAAACACATTACAAGTAAAAGAAAACAACACATAAATATCTGTCACACAGATACAACAGCCTAAATAAAACAGCAAACTGAATGCAGCAATATATAAAAATATATACACATTATGACTATGTGGAGTTTATTCTAGGAAAGCAAGGTTTAATCAACATTTGAAAATCAATCAATGTAATCCACTTTATCAAAAAAGTAAAAAACACCTTATGATCAGCTTATTAGATGCAGAAAAAGCATTTGCCAAAATCAACATCCATTCATGGATACAAAATTTCAGAAAACTAGAAATAGACGGGAATTTATTGAACCTGGTGAAGGTTATCTACCAAAAAAACTTACAGATAACATCATATTTAAGGGAGAAAGAATAGTTTCCTCTTACAACCATGAAAGGGGAAAGGATATCCACTCTCACTGCTTCTATTGAATATTATCCTGGTGGTCCTCGCCGGTGCATTAAGGCAAGATTTAAAAAAAAAAATGGTATAAAGAAAAGAACTGGAATGAAATAAAACTCTAATCAGAGGTAACACAATTATCTACATAAAAATTCCCAAGGACTCTACAGAAAACCTACTAGAACATGAGTTAGTGTGGCCCAGTTGCACGATAAAGGGTCAATATGCTGCTAGTGAGCAAATGTAAAAGGAAATGAAAGTACCATAAAACCATGAAATACTTAGGTATAAATTAACAAAATACGTGCTAGATCTGTATGCACAGATGAAATGATGAAAAAATGATGAAAAAAGTCAAGTAAGATCTAAATAAATGGAGAGAAATCATATATTTATGGCTTAAAGGCTCAATATTGTTAATATGTCTATTCTCCCCAAACTGCTCCATGGATTCATTACAACCCCAATTAAATTATTAGCAGGAATTTTGGGTAGAAATCAATAGATTATAAAATTATATGGAAAGGCAAAAGAACTAGAGCAGTCAAAACAATTTTGTAAAGAACAAAGTCAGTGGATTCACACTACTGATTCCAAGACTCAGTTACTCTCATCAAGGTAGCGTAAAACTGGCAAAAGGACAGTCAACAGATCAATGAACAGAAGAGTCCAGAAATAGACCCACACATACGTATATGCTCAATTGATTTTTCACAAAGATGCAAAGACAGCCCAATGGAAAAAGTTTTTGAATCTAGACTCTTTAGCTTAGCATAAAGCACTTGAGATTCAGCGATGTTGTTGCGTGTATTGAAAAATACTATCAACCAACTTGACCTAACACTTATACAACACTCCACCCAACATCAGACTATATACGCTCTTTTCAAGTGCAAACATAATCTTTACCATGATAGGTCAAAATCTGAGTCATAAAATAAACCTTAACAGTATGATTATCTTTCAATAAATGGTGCTAGAACAACTGGGTATCTACATGGGAAAAACAAAAACAAAGAAAAGCCTTAATTCATATGAAAAGTAACTCAAAATAAATTCCAGGCCTAAATATTGAAGCTAAAACTATAACACTTCTAGAAGAAAACATAAGCAAAACCTTTGTGACCCTGGGTTAGTATCAGCAAAGGATTTCACATGTGCCATAAAAGTACTATAAATAAAAAAAGGATTACTTGAACTTCACCAAAATAATAAACTTTTGCTTTGTGAAAGATACTGTTAATAGCATAAAAAGACAAGCCACAGACTAGGGAAAATATCTGTAAAACACTTATCTGGTAAAGGATTTATATTGAAAATACATAAAGAATTCTCAAAACTCAATTAAGGAAACCCAATTTTTAAAAATGTGCAAAACATATGAAAGGACACTTCACCAAAGAAGATAATTTTCAGATGGTGACTTATATACGTGAAAAGATACTGAACATCATTAATCATTATGGAACATACAATAAAACCACAATGAGGTAACACACACCTGTTAGAATGGTCAAAAAAAATCAGTGGTGTGCGGGTAAATGTTCAGCAATCAGGTCTTTGGGAGAGAAGACCCTGATTTTCAGCTGTTGCTGATTTCTGTAACGTAAACATGCTTGCTGTGGCTGGTTACCCCTCACAAACTGTGAAGTTGGGAAAATATGTACTACTTTTTACCATACAGACACTACAGACATATAACCTCAAGAGCACAGAAAACAGTAAAATGTAGCAAAGGAATTAGGAAAAGTTGAAAATATTTATTCTTTGTTTTTAATATAATATAATTATAAATTTATATAATTTAATTTTTAACAATGGTTGTGTTTATTAACCAGCTCACAAAATTCCTGAAAATTTAACAATCAGTTGTTTTGAGTCAGTATAAGCTGGCCTCAAGCTCACCGCTGCCTAAAATAAAAACTTATACGAACAAGTGCTGACAAGGAAGTGAAACAAATGGAATTCTCATTCATTGTTGATGAGAATGCAAAATGAATACAGATGCTGTGGAAAAGAGTTTGGCAGTTCTCTTTCTCTTTCTCTCTCTCTCTCTCAGAATCTTTTGTAATTTTATTACATTTCAGAGATTAAATTAATGCAAACCTGATCAGAGACTGAAATAGACAAATCCAGCTCCATCAAAGGTTCCCTGGGGCTAGCTAGGTTTTCAGGATCCAAACACTCAGTAATATATACAAAGCACAACTCTTTGATTAGAGATAAAATTTGATATGAAAGTTAGTTTTATGATACCAGGAAATACAGTAACATACTTTTGTGTTGAAGCGTCATGCACGTGTTTGAATGAAACCACAGATAATCGATTCTCAGAACACTGTTCTATTGAATCTGGTCTCGAGGTATAGGTATTACACTATAGACATTAACTCGCAGGACTAAAGCAAATGACTCCACCTCCCTGTACCTTACCCCCTTGAACCTCTTTGTAAGAAAAGTTTGGCAGTTTCTTACAAAGTTAAACATATATTAACCATACAACCCAGCAATACTATTTCTAAGTATTTACTCAAAAGAAATAAAAATCTGGTTCATTACAAAACCTCTACATAAACATTTATATTGACTTTACTCATTAATGCCCCAAACTGGAAACAGAAATGTCCTCCAACAACAAACTGCTACATATATATGACAAATTCAGCAATAAAATGGAATGCACTATTGGTACATGCAACAATATCGATAAATCACAGATGCTTTATGCTAAGTCAAAGAAGCTAGGCTCAAAAAGTTTCATACTGTATGATTCCATTTATATGAAATTCTGGAACAGACAAAACTAAAGGCAGAAAACAGATCAGTGGTTGCCAGACGCTGGGAGTGGGAGGGATTAACTACGTGAGAGAATTTTTTGGGGAATGTTGGAAGTGTTCTATATCTTGATTAAGGTGAGCATGAACTTTACTAAATTGAGGTAAATTTCAACTCAACTAAAAGCTATCATCACAGGAAAAAAACACAAGAGTTCAATTTCATAGGAAAGTGGGCATTGGTAAAATTAATATTAAAGGCAAATTTTATTCTTGTTAAGAAAAAAGTCTGCAAAAAATTGAGCATCTCTGCCTCAAGGAACTACATAACATTTTTTTTTTGGGGGGGGGAAGGGGAACAGGAATTTATTGGGGAACAGTGTGTACTTCCAGGCCTTTTTTTCCAAGTCAAGTTGTTGTCCTTTCAGTCTTAGTTGTGGAGGGTGCAGCTCAGCTCCAGGTCCAGTTGCCACTGTTAGTCGCAGGGGGCGCAGCCCACCATCCCTTGTGGGACTCGAGGAGTCGAACCAGCAACCTTGTGGTTGAGAGCCCACTGGCCCATGTGGGAATCGAACCGGCAGCCTTCAGCGTTAGAAGCACGGAGCCCTAACTGCCTGAGCCACCGGGCCAGCCATAACATTTTTTACACAAACTAAAAATTTATTCTAAAATCCTTAAATTTAACGGTTTCAAGGGAACGTGGTCAACTAGAGTTATACCTCTTCATAAATCTCTTTCTAGTCATTTTCCATGCTGTAACCTTTAAATAACTGGTCATAACTTTTTTTTTTCTCTGAAACAGGTAATTGATAATCAAATTTTCAAAAAAAAATAATACATTTAAAGTTGAAGGCCTGACTAAGATTAGAAAACATAAGAAAGCAAATTATGCACTGTTACTTTGGAACAACAGATACTAAACTTTAGTTCCTCTTTACCAACAGTCACTTACACTACTTACTCTCTCTTGACAATGTCACCCACTTGCAGGGTTTCAGAGATCATCTCTATGGCATTAAGTCACTCCAGTCTTCTATACTAGTTCTGTACTATGTGCATATTCCATTCACACATGTATTACCTGGTGTTGCAGGTGTTTGTTCACACAGCTGTTTATTGTATTGACTCCTATTGGTTCACACTCCAAGAGGGCAGGGATTAGACTTCCACACAGAGTCTGGTTCAGTGTTATCATTCAATAAATTTATGTCAGTCTCAAATCTATATCTCTAGCCCATCCAGCATTTCTAGCGGTCTAACGTTATTTTCATTGGTGTATTATATCCCCAGGTGAAATAAAGTTATAATTCCTTCCCCTAAAAATTACCTGAAGAGAGGGATTATAAATCTTAAAATGTCTCTTTTTAAATCTGCTGTTGCATCAATTTCCTTCTCTCCTTTTTTATTTGTACTTTCTTCCTGAGGCTGTTAACCTCAGACTTAAAATAGCTTCCATCTCATTAACCTACCAATGATACCTCCCAATCAAAATTATCCCTCAGACTGGGGGCACATTAATTTTCCTCAGTGATCATGTTACTGCCACACAAATCTCGCACAGCTTTCATCCACATGTACAACAAATTTCAAAGCCCTTCTCACTCTCACCACATAGTAAACCTGTAACATCCTATATTCAGCCACTCAGAATTATTTATGGTTCCCAAAAATATGGAGTAAAACTTACGTGATCCTTGCCATTCCTTTACTGTGCAATTTCATTCCACCCTCTCTTAAATATTACCTCCTCACTGAGTGTTTCCCAGCCAACAGAAGCATGTACTGGTCTACAACGTGTCAGTAACATTGATAAGAATTAGAATCTTCCCATTTCACTGGTACTTTCAGTGAAACATGATGTATTTCCAGGTCCTATAATCACAATCTGTCTATAACAGTTTCCTGCATGCCTCTTTTTTCTTCACTGGAGATGTTCTGTCCTCAATGACTTGCAGCATCTTGCAATCCCACCATCACTCCCATTATCATCTCAACAGCATGGCAGAGAGTAAATACTCAAGTGTTTACTGAAGTCAACCAAGCACAGTATCTTCTGAGCACTTAGAACATGGCGTTACATGATGGGAAAGGAATCCTAAGACCTGTCAGTCTCCGATCCGGAAATTTCACTTGAAATGCTCTATAAACTCAATCATGTGACAGTGTTGGGAAAACTGTGGTCCTCATCTTAACTTCAGCTGACTCTTAGATTTGAGGTTATATGAGAACCAGGTATAAACATCTATAGTCAAATGATTTTGGACAAGAGTGCCAAGACCATTCAATGGTGAAAAAATAGTCTTTTCAACAAATTTTGCTAGGACAACTGGATTGCCACATGCAAAAGAATGAAGTTGGACCCTTACCTCGTACCACATAAAAAATTAACTCAAAACAGATTAAAAACCTATATGTAGGAGTCAAAACTATTAAACTCTTAGAAGAAAACATAGTTGTAAATCTTTATAATCTTGGATTTGGCAGGGATTCTTACATAGGACACTGAAAGAATGAACAACAAAATAAAAAAATAGGTAAGTTGGACTTCATCAATTTTTCTTTTAATTTGTGCTTCAAAAGACCATCAAGAACATGAAAAAACAACCCACAGAATGGAAGAAAATATTTGCAAATCATGTATCTGATAAAAAATTTGTATTTAGAAGATATAAAGAATTCTTACAACTCAATAATAAACACAACCCAGTTAAAAATTTCACGAAAGAACATATACAAAGGGCCAATGAAACGATGTACATCATTAGCCACCAGGAAAATGCAATCAAAACCACACTAGAAATCCACTTCACACTCATTAGGATGGATTGAATCAAAAAGTCAGATAATAACAAGTGTGGTGAGAATGTGGAGAAATTGGTACCCTCACACTCGGCTGGGAAGAATGTAAAATGATGTGGCCGTTTTGATAAACAACTCTGGCAATTCTTCCAATGATTAAATGTAGTATTACTATATGACCCAGTAATTCTATTTGTACACAAATGTTTATTGCAGCATTATTTGTAATAGCCAAACGTGGAAACAACCCAATGTCCATCAACTAACAAATGGATAAACAAAATGTGGTATTAGCCATATAATGGAATATTATTTGGGCATAAAGAGGAATGAAGTAAACTTTGAAAACATTATGCTCAGTGAAAGAAACCAATCACAAAAGACCACATATTATAATTTCATTCACATAAAATCCAGAATAGGGAAGACTATAGAGACAGAAAATAAATTAGTGGTAGCTTAAGGTTGGGAGAAGGGTTTGGGGAATGGGGACAGGAGGTAATAGTTAAAGGATATGGGTTTGCTGGTTTTTATTTTTTTCTTCTTTTTTTAATTAAAGTTTATTGGGGTGACAACTGTTAGTAAAGTTACATAGATTTCAGATGTACAATTCTGTAATACATCATCTATATATTACATTGTGTGTTCACCACCCAGAGTCAGTTCTCTTTCCATCACCAGATATTGGATGCTTTGATTTTTTTTACTTTTTTTGAGGTCATGAAAATGTTCTAAAACTGACTGTGGTAATGGTGGCACATGTCTGTTAATATATGAACATCCATTAAATTGTTCACATTAAATGGGTGAATTGTACGGTATGTCAATTATATCTCAATAAAGTTGTTTGTAAAAAAGAAAAAGAATAGACAAAATAAAAATGTCCTGAGTCAATTTTTTTTTAAGGTGCTGTCTTACTTACTCCACGTTGCTTTAGTCATCTTTTAAGTTTAGGGATATATCATTTAAGGAAAAAGCAGTACTCCTAAACAGTTTAAAGCCTTGCCTCTCAGCTACAAAAAAAGAACATGCTTTTGCCAGTTTTGTTTTTCCCCTTCTCATTCCCTTCCCTGCCTCCTATGCCATCCTCTCACCACTTTGTTCCATAATCACAAGAGAAACATACACTAGGGGTTTTAAATATGTTTTGTTTACTGAATATAGCTTTATGCAACTTTTCTTAATTTTGAAAGGAAAGGAGTTTAATATTGGATTAAATAAAATATAGGGTTCATATACACTAAGCTGTATAATCATTACAAGCTTAACAATTATATTAAAGCTGTCTGTAATTTGATATTCACTTACATAGACTTCAATTGGTTTCTTTCCTCCAAATATCCTCAAAGAAAAAAATTTCTACATAAATTATGCAATTTTAAAAACTCTGACTTACTTGTTTTTTTAATTGAAAGACATTAATGTATGTCTTACTTTCAATTTACAGCTTAGGTAATAACTATTCAAAGCAAATGATCTGGATCAGAATCATGCCAGGTTTTGTAACTCATGTTGTCTATGAGCTAGAAGCAATGTCATGAGGAAAGCTGAATAAAAGTGCAGAATATTGGGCTTACCCCAGAATAAGAATTGCACTTTAATAATATACCTAGGTAACTTATGTATAAAGTTTGAAAATCAGTGACCTAGAGCACTTATTAAATAAGCATACTCCAGTGAGACAAAGGCATCTGCATTTTAAACAAGTATCCTATGGTTTCTCCTGTACACTGAAGTATGATTAAGACCTGTTTAAAAGAAAAGTGGAGTGAAAGAACATTCCTTTCGGGATGTTTTGGTATACTAAGAAATACTGCGTATATATCCTTCCCCAAATAGTTTGAATAGACCCCCCAAAAAAAACACAAAGAAACCTGAATTTATAAATCTCAAAGTCATACCACCTTAAAATTTATAACCTAAATCAGTTTATGAAATAAGGGGTTTAGCTGAACAGTCAAAACCAACTTTATTTACAACTTTTGCAGTGCACTAACCAATGAAATTTTTTCATAACTTCTGTAGACGTTTACTTAAAAAAAGTCAACTACTTTATTAAAGACTCCCATCCAAACAGACACGGATTATAGTTCCAGAAACAGAACTCTAAAAGATGTCAATTAAACAGCATGCTTAGAGTTCACGGTATTCTAGTTTATACCTGGTAAGTCAACTTTGTTCTGATCCTTGCTAGAGGAAAGCCTTCGTTGCCCTCAAAGGGAATACATGTCTTAGGATCCCCACACAGACATTACCTTTCAATACATGTTAAATTAGCTATAGAAAATGTATAAACGGCTAAAAGGATACTAAGCCCCAAAGTAATTTGTTATGCAAAATCATTTTTATTAATTCTTAGGAGATGCTGCTTTTGACAATCCAGCAAACATTTATTAAATGCAAATATTCCAGATTTTATGAGGAAGACAAAGATGACCAAGGCACTATTTGTAGTCCCAAGTAGCATATAATCTGAGGGGGGAAGTACAGTTTGGCCTAGTACCTGCATATACAATTAGCAGAATGTGGTCAGTGAATGCTGAAAACGTTCTCCAAAGTTCCCAGTTTCAGGTAACTAAATTTCAGATAATAGATATTTTACAGTAATGTTCAATTTATTTGGTGCAGAGGTGAAAAAGCCAAGAAAGCTTACAAAAAACAAAAACAGTTTTTAAGTAAGCACAGCCCGAGGTAAACAATCCTCTGGAAAATTTGCTTACGTTTTAATACACATACACACGCTTAAAATTGGGCTATGAGGTGTGTGTGCTCTCATCAAATGCAAAGCAATTCAAACATGGACTTGAAGTAGGACACCCACTACAGTTAAGTTCATGGAGGGTGTTTCCTTTGACAAAAACAGGAACACTCAGTTTCAGAGATCGCTGACCATGCGAGAATAGAGGAAATGGGAGTGAGGACCTGTTTTTATTTCTCCCCTGGTAACTTAAAACCAAACAAAAAAACCAGTTTCCTGGACTACTCCCTCCCTTCAACTTTATATTTTACAAACACTATGATCCTTAAAAAGTCTAGGAACTAGGGAAGACAAAACCGGTCACATGCATTTACCCATTCAGCAGTCCGAAACAGAGGAACCACCCTCAAGGGGAACCAGCAGTCCACGAAGGGCCACGACTGGGAAAAGTGCATCCCCACGCTCGCTACCGAGCCTGGGTCCACTCAGAGCTCACCTCACTGCTCTCCCTTTCAGGGGCACACCCTCCCACGGGAAGGGAAAGGCAAGCAACTCTCCAAAGGTGCTGCGGAGGTCGCCGGGGAGAGCGGTCACATTTACTGGGACCGAGGGCAAAACCTTCTTGGGTCTGGAAGAAGAAATAAATGCAACTGACACCGAGGAAGGCCAGCTGAGCGGGACAAGGGCGCTGCGATGCTCCGTCGGGTCCATGCCGCTCTGGGGATTATGTCAGGCCCCCCGCCCTAAGGCTAGTCAGAGGAGGCCTAGCCGCGCATGCCAACTCCAGCCCATTGACAAGTACCCGAGGTGTTGCCCGCGTCACAGGTGTCCCCCGACCAGGTCCTTGCAAACCCGGGGGTGGGGAGGGACAGGTCGGGGCAAGGAAAAGGCACCCAAAGGAGAGACGCACGGCGGAGCGCAGCACCCACGGTGACGCGGTCTCACCTCTAGGGTGGAGACAGTGCTCGTGAACAGGTCCTCTCCGTCCTCCTGCTCCTCAAAGTCGGTGGGCCTCCCGTCCCCCAATGGAGGAGGCTCCCTCTCGGCCGCCATCTTCGCTCGCCCAGAAGACTGCGCGAGCGGGGCCTTGCGGACCTGTCACGTGAGCACGCACGGCTGGGCTGGCGCGCGGGCCTCCCGGCTCCTCCGCCTCCCCCTCCCGCCTCTTGCGGCCCCGCCCAGCCGTGCGCGGCCCCGCCTCCGGTCACGTGACGGCCCCGGTCCAGAGCGGCCGGCGCTCAGCCCCGCCCCTTTGCTTCTCTTTCCACCTCGGCGTCTGGTTTTCGGCTGTCTTTTCACCGCCCACTTGCTGTACTGACTTTTGTAGAAGAATCTGGGACTTTCATTACCACATTACGTTCTTAGCACGAGTAAGCCAAACGATTTCTGTTGGCATTACCAGTTTTAAAATCTCCTTTTAGGAAATGGAAGAGCTTGGGGACCAGTCTCTAGTCCAGGCTTGGATGATACACAGAGGGCTAGATTGAGGATTGGTAGAAAAGAGGCATCTCTCATAAATCTCTCTAGGCTGTGCAATAGAACTTTCTGACATGATCGAAATGTTCTATATCAGAGCTGTCCAATAGAGTAGCCACTGGCCACGTGTGACCACTGAGCACTTGAAATGTGACTAGTAAATCTGAAGTTTACTCCAATGTCATCATGAGCCACACAATATTTTTTCCCCAGTAGTTAGAAAGGCTGGAAAAATGACAGGAAAATAAGTGGACGATTGATAAAAGCATCATACTCAATAACCTCAGCCAGTTCAGCTCTTCATCATGGGAAAGTCACTTGAAGACGTTCAGCTTCAATTTTAACAGAAAAATGGGCATGTTACTAACCCTCCACTCATATTGCACAGGATTATTGTCAGGATCAAATGAGAAAACAAGTGAAAAGGTTCTGAAAGCTAAAGAGTGCTGTGTCAATGCAAGGAATGTTCGTGGAAAAATAAAAGAGGGTATTGCAAATAGCAACCTGAGGTTGTACTTTTGCTGGAGAAAGAAAACAAGCGTCATAGGGATTCTGCACAAATGAAGTACAAACCCTCAACCCTCACTGGCCTGGGAGGCCTGGGTTCCACTGCCTACCTGCAAAACTTACTTAGCATCTCTGGAATTATTATTATTTTTTAAGTACATTGGAGCAGAAGGTTTTTCTGGTGGCTAGGATTTCTTCCACCCCAGAATTTTTAAATATCTATGATTACTTTCGAGAAGCATCAGCCCAAACCATGACTAAGTAAGTATACAAGATCCCACTGTTCCTTGGGTGAGTGTGAGGCATGGGCAAATTGTCACTGCCGTGCTACCATCACTATTGCTTTCTAGAGCCACTGATGGAAGAATAGCTGTGTAGGTACATTCCCTGGCCTGCGCTCCACCGCTTCTGGATAGTCTGGAGTCTGTCACTGATCAGAAACCTTAACCTTTTAAAACCACACAGCTTAGCTTGAGGTGATTCTTCTCCGTATCCTGAATTTTTACCCGTGTTTCTGTTTATTGCTGACCACTTTCTGTCTTATGCTAAGGTCATTTATATTCCCAGCTTATCTTTTTTACTGGACATCTGAATTGGTTGAAATATAGGTTCATCCATTTATAACAGAGAGCTACATTAAAATTGCCTTTAAAAATGTACTTTAATTATCCTTCGTGTAGGACTATAATAGCTCTATGAGATCATCCAGGGATTACGGGCTCCTTCTGTTGTTCTGCTCTCCCTAGGATGTAATCTCTTCCTTATGGTCCAAGTTGGCTCACAACCATAACTACATTCCTGGCAGAAAAAGAGTAAAAGGGAAATAGAGTGAAACTCCTTCCCTTGAAGGGCACAGTCCAGGAGTTGTACACACCACTTCTGTCCACATCCCTTTGATCAGCTCATTAGTAACATGGCCATTCCTAACTACAGGAAACTAGGAAATGTAGTTGTTATTCCACTCCATATAAATTAGGGGTTCTCTTACTCTGGAAGAAATGGAGACTATTGTAGGGGACCAACAGTCTCTGTTTTAAAGCATCTATTCACTCTTTTCATGGTACCATGATTTCTTCCTGGGTAACCACTCCTTTCTCACCCTTGACTGGAAGTCTCCTCCAACTAAGGCTTGACCTAGGCTCAAACCAAACATAGCATTGACTCCTTTAGCCCTAGTGATTGATGGGAGGTCAGAATCGGCTGCATTTTCCCCAAATTCTCAGCAACTTTGATTGTCTTTCTTTCCCTATTCAACCTAAATTCCATGAGCTAGAATGGTCTCACTATTCATCCCAGCTCATTTTTTCCTTCCTCGATCCTTTGCCTTTAAGTTTTATCTTCTCTGAAATCCAAAATTCAACCATCAACTTTTCTACTATATCCATATTGCTGAGAGCATTTGAAAAATAAACTCCAACTTTAACTGAAGATCTGTAAGTCTACTATCTCCAAATCCAAATCCACACTAGATACCATTGTCTCTTTTCCAAATCCTTCAACTATATTTTCCAGTAGATGTTTTCAATGTTCATTTTCTCCTCAAGTATCCCATGATCTTTTCTCCTCGTTTTCAATGGCAAAATAAATCTGCTGAGCGAATCCTTCAGTCTCCAAATATGATTGATATTCTCTTCTCTCTGTGCTTCTATCACTTGCTATGTATGTTCCTATTGTATTGTACTGTGATTGTGGCCACTTTGCTATCATCCCTAATAGTCTGGAAGATCATTGAGTTCAGGGACCATTCTTATTTGGCTTTGGACCCTGGGTAACCCTGTTTTGGTTATCTATTGCTATAAAACAAATTATCCCAAAGTTAGCAGCCTAAAAACATAAATATTTTCTCACGATTTCTGTGGGTCAGAAATTCAGGTGTAACTTAGCTGAGTTCCTCTGACTCGAGGTCTTTGCAAGACTACAATAAAGGTCTCTACCAGAGAGAGCTGCAGTCAATTCAGGACTGAACTGGGAAAAGATCTGCTTCCAAACTCACTCAAGTGACAGGTGGCAGGCAGGCTTCAGGTCCTTGCTGTTGACTAGAGACGTGAGTTCCTTGCCACAAGACGCTCTCTGTAAGGCTTCTCACACAATATGTCAGCTTGCTTCCCCAGAGTAAGGACTCTAAGAAAGAGAGAATGAGACAGCCCCAAGAAAGGACAAGAGAAGGTGAACAAGACAAAAGCCAGAGTCTTTTTGCAACCTAATCTCATAAGTGGCATCTCATCACTTTTACTGTATTCTGTTCATTAGAAGCTCACACTCCAGGGGAGGGGTAAAACAAGGGTATGAGTAACAGGAACCAGGGAGCTTGGGAGTCATTTTAGAGGTTGCCACAAACCCCCATAGTGTTTAATACTCAATAAAATAGATATACTTTTAATACCTTAAATGAATAAATTAATGAATGTGTGAAACTCAGAATAGAGGGCTATCTATGTAGATTTGGTAGTTAAAACCACTAGTACATGAGAAGATCCAGATAGTCTGGAAAGCACAACCCTAACGATCATTTAAAAAGCAGGGAAAGGAAGAGGTGCCATAAAGAAAATGGAAAAGAAGCAGTCAGAGAGATAGGAAGCAATCTAGCAGACAGGGCTATAAATAAAGTAAAAGGACAAAGAAGAAGCGCTGACAGTATCAAATGGCTTGGGTATATTAATAAGACAACTGAAAAGAGTTAATGAGTACAAAAAATGGATTCTGCAGCAACTTGTGGTGGTTAATTTTGTGCGCTGACTTGGCTGAACCATGGTTTTCAGATATTATGTCTATCATTATTCTGGAGGTTTTTTACAGGTGTTTTGGAATCAAATTCACATTTAAATAGTGGACTTTTAGTACAGCAGATTACCCAACATAATGTGGGCAGGTCTTATGCAATCAGCGGAAGGCCTTAACAGAACAGCCCAACTTCCCATGAGCAAAAAGGAATTCTGCAAGCAGCCTGCCACGAACTTGAACTGCAGTGCTTACCTGTGTCTCCAGCTTGCTAGCCTACCCCATCAGATTTTGGACTCACTAAGTTTCTAAGATTGCATAAGCCAATTCCTTAAAATTAGGTAGATAGATAGATAGATAGATAGATAGATAGATAGATAGATAGATAGATGTCACACACTGTTTGTTCTGTTTCTCTGGAGAACTCAAACAAATACGCCAGTATAGACTATTTTTTCAAGAAATATAAATGGAAGGAATGACAGAAAAGTCAGTAACTTGCTGAAGACAGGTTTATTTTTTATGTATGTTTGTTTTATTTTAATTAGAGAGAGTTAAACATGTTTATGTAGTTGGGTCAGAGGTGAAAAGAGAGCAACATAGAGAGATATAATCAGAAAGGATGAGATCTGAAAGCACACCAGCAGGAATGGGATAAAGAGCAAATAAAATAATTGGCCTTAAAAAAAAGAACATATACTTCTTCTGAAAAATGGAGAGAGGGAGGTTAGAGTTTGTATTAGCAGGTGTGCATACAAAGCATCCCAAAACTTAGTTGTTGAAAACAACAACCATTTATTATTTCTCATGAGTTTGCAGGTCAACAAGGCAGTTGCAGTGGACCAGATTTGGCAATTCTTGTCTTAGGGCTTGTTCATATACCTGTAGCTAGCCGAGGGATTGACCAGGGCCTGGCTGGACAAGGCTGGTCATGGCCAGGACAATTCAGCTCTGCTCCACGTGCCCTCATCCTCCTAGACCAGGTTTCTTTTTAAGGCTGTGATAGGGTTCCTAAACAAACAAACAAACAAACAAACAAACAAATAAATAAATAAATAAAATAAAAGAAGGCGGAGACACACAGTCCTTTTTCAAGCTTCACAAAAGAAAGTCATTCAGCCAAGCCCAGGGTCTACAGAACAGCAAGGGACTACAAAATTACAGGGCAAAGGGTATGGAACAGGGAAACCATTCATTTGGACTATTGATGCAATCACTTTACCAAAGGGTGGACGCATTTATAGACTTCTTTGTAGTACCTTGGTTTACGAACGTCTCTGTTGACGAAAATTTCAGTTTACAAACACCATAAACCTGGAAGTAAATGCTTCGGTTTTCGAACACGCCTCGGAAGTCGACCACGTCACATGGCTTCCGCTGAGTGCAAGATCCCGAGGCCTAGCTGTCGGCTGTTTTCGAATGTTTCAGAACTTGAACAGTCTTCCGGAACGGATTACTGTATAGGGGCAAGAAATGGAAAAAGTCCACACTCAAGAGCAATATTTTTTTTTTTCCTATGGGGTAAGAAAGGTTAATTTCTAAGAGAAAAGTGGTCAGTGCCAGCACAGCTTGCATGAGGAAATTGAAGAATGTTTTCAGTAGGTCTTGTGAAGATTTGGAGACAACATTCACCAGACACCTACAAGGAACTGGCAAATAGTCCTGGAAGCCTAAGTGAGGTGGAGACCATATGTTTCCAGTGGCAATAATCCCGACATTTGTGTGATTTTTCTGCTGTAGTCTAGCATTGGAGGTGTAGGAGGGGAGGTAGATGGTGGGATTGATTCAAAGTCAGACATTTTTAGGATGAGTTTGGTGGGGGGACAAAAGGGATGAAGATTTTGAGGCCTCTCAACAGGGAGGAGTGACCAGAAATAGGTGGTTACCAATGACAAGGAGGGACAGCAGGTGGCATGAATCTCAAAAAAAGAGGAATTTTTTTCAAGGGTGTTAAAAAGTGACAGTATGAATGTGATATTTAGAACCCAATATAAGCTGTATTTTTCGTGAAAAGTGACTTATTACTCAAGGCAAGGAGGTCAAAGGAACTTTCTGGGAGGAAACTGATGATGTAAGAACATGGGCTTTGTTTGCATGGGCTTTAGGGCTCTAGGAGGTATAGTGAAAAGAGTGAAGATGGAAGTCAGCCATGGATGAAAGGGTCTATAGGAGGAGAGGGGAACAGGTCAAGAAGACAACGGAAAGAACTTATCCTTGAACATAGCTTCTGGTGAGTGAAGTGACATAGGAGCTATGAACAAATAAGGTCCATTATGATCTTCTTTACAATTATATTAGGAAAATACTCATTTGGTTGCTTAACCAAATAATCCTTTGTTTGCTTACTTTTAACACGAGTTAAGTGGAAATATTTAAGCTTGGTGTTGAAAGGTAATGAAGGATTTCACATGTGTTGAAGGAAGGAAGGAAGTCAGTCAGTGAGGCATAGTGTTCTCTTTCTCACAGGTCATAAATGCAGACAAACTACTATTACTCTAAAAGTGGCAGCGATCCCCAAGTCAGTGCCATTACTAATAACTGTGAAATGGTTTTTCAGTTGTGATCCCCATGTCTCAGTCCCTCCGTGGCAGCAGAGTCCTACAGATTGGAACATCCTTTCAAAATAACTGTTTCTTCGCTTGTGTTTTTTGAACACCATAAAGGGAGACATACAGATCATGACAACATTTAAAGCAAGCCAACAAACAAAAACCTTTATCTTTTTCCCTCCATTTTTCCCCCTCATACTGTAAATTGTCCCCGTGCCTCACCCCAACATGCCCCTGTTAAAACCCTCCCCCTTTGTCTCTGGGCCCTGTCTTCCTGCCGCCACTTCCCTGGCCACAGTATCCGTAAGTCCACTACTACAGTCTCGGCTGGTTTCATGGCCATGACACCTGGGCAGCCACAGAAGACCCTGCGTTCAGAAGCACCCCATGCTTAATCTAAAGCTCTGCTGTCACTGTCTTAAAATTCTTAACAATTTTGAACATGGGCCCCTGTATTTTCATTTTGCACTGGGCCCTGCAAATGACATGGTCTTGACTCCAGTCTGCCAGTTATGACAGCCCCAGGGGACAGTGGGAGGATTGTCCCATGTCCCTCAGGGAAGACTAGCCTGTTCTCTACTCTCACTGCTTTTTCCAAGAGAATTGACTGAGTGGTTTTGGTGGCTTCACCCATCTCAGCTCCCTAATTCTGAGACGAGCAGTAGTGCAAGTTGTCAAAACTTACATATGAGTAATTTTTGTCCTATCACACATGCTTTTGAGGACAACAGGTCAATTTCAAACATAAATTACGGCAAATATGTGCGTATGGTTAACTTTACAAGGATTGGCACATATAAAGGAAAGCTTAGAGCAATTTTTTCAGTAAAATAGAATATCAGCAACAAAATAAGGAAGAGAATATTTGTTATTT
This sequence comes from Rhinolophus sinicus, assembly GCF_036562045.2. Taxonomy (NCBI): domain Eukaryota; kingdom Metazoa; phylum Chordata; class Mammalia; order Chiroptera; family Rhinolophidae; genus Rhinolophus; species Rhinolophus sinicus. The sequence goes on from NC_133753.1 coordinate 115,719,017, forward strand.
CCAAGAGATATTTTATGAATACAGTATTCTAGGGACAGAGTTATTTACTTGGGTGAACTGAAATAGGAACGGAAACCACTAATTATTGAGGAAAGCCTTAAGGGAGTAAGATACAGTGTTGGGGTCAGGTAAAGGCACTGGATCCAAACCAACACAAAATAAAACTAAAAATATTGACTGCAACCTCTCTTTTTCAGTTTTCGTCATGAACCCCATCTCTTACATCAGACATTTTCTTGTTCCAATGAAATTATATATTTTTGTCCTTCATCAGCCTTCCCGTGATACCTTACATGTTGTAATCCTCTATCAATAGTTGTTGTCTTATTGAAAATAAATCTAAAACAGAAATTATTTTAGATCAAAGGAAACAAACTGTCAGCCTGCAGGCTTGACACAGATGGGATTTATTTGGCCCACACTGTTTTTCAAAATATTTTGATCAATTGGCAATATTTAAAAATCAGTGAATTTCATGCAAAAATCCAGATTTCTGGCTCCTCTTTAAAAAAGTAAAAGACCTGGTTATTTATAGTGTACAACGCTGTGGGCATATGCTCTCCAGGTCGCCATAATCCCCATACACGCTGTTGTCCTCCCAACATGGATGCATCTCCACCTCCTGTGGCAGACAGTGAATTGATCCCCCAAATCTATCCCTACCCCATTCCTCCTTAATAATAAGCATCAGCTTTCAGCAGGCATCCTGGCAACCAGAATAAAGAGAACTTTTCCTCCTCCCTTACAGCCAGGGGTGGCCATGTGTCTTAGTTCTGGCCAGCTTATTTAAGGTAAACAAAGTTTTATGTGCAACTTCTAGAAAATGTCATTAAAAAGAGGAGACATGCCCTTTCCCCACTTTCTCCATCTCAGGCTGGAATTCAAATGTAATTGCTGGTGCTTCAATAGCCATCTTGGACCATAAAATAAACTTGGGACTGATACAGCAATAAAGCAGAGGAGGCCTGAGGCTCTGGCTCTGACAATCTGCCATAGCAGCCCAGGAATGCCCACCTCTAGGCTTTTATATCAGACAGAAACCATTTCTATCTTTTTTAAGCCACCATTGTTCAGGAATTTCTGTCACATACAGCCAAACCTAATCCTAAATAATACAACTACAAATCATCTCTAAGAAGCAAGATTTTTCTTCTTTCTCATGACTACCATTATTAAAAGGTAAATACTGTGAAAAGTCAAAGTCTTTGGGAAGAAGGATCTATGCGGTAGATCTTACAGTTTGGGAGTGGTAGGTGTATACTCCATGAATACAAATTGCTTGAGGCACCTCTCTCTTTGGTTAACATTGTGTGGTGGGAAAGCATGCAGGCTTTGGTGTTTCTGAATACTCCTAGGCTTCAATTTCCTCATCTATAAAATGAGAATAATAAAAATAGTAACTTCCTTAATGGCTTGTTGGAAAGATTAGATGAGATAATGTGCTTAGCCAAAAAGAAAAGTTGCATTCCTTAAATTCTAGGCAGATGAGATGGAATGGTGACCTGGAGGTGGCAAGGCATGTGGAATTAAAGAGAGATACTGTCCGGGTGGGTTGAGTCTCGGGGGTAAGGTGTGTGCTCCTCCGGGAGCTGGAAGAAGATGCGTGGAGCCGAAGGCAAAGTAAACATACTTTATTCAGGCTTATGGGGCTCACTCAGCACCCTTGCTGGATGTAGCCAGCAGCCCCGTCGTGTCTCAGCTGCCCACCTCATGAAACAGTCGGACACCTTTATACCATATAGAGACAGAGGTGGTGAACAGCCAGGGTGCTTACATAAGAGTATATTTTTAAGTTGGATGGCGCCTGCGCTAAGTTCCATTGCATAGGACAGGCAGGTCGCTGGGTCAGGGCCAGCAGCTGGTCGGGGAGGGAGCCTGACCAAGGCTACTTTCCCTACAGATACATTTCATTTTTTGCTTACTCTGCTCTTCGCACATCAAGAAGTAGTAAAAACTGGGCCGGCTGGATGGCTCAGTTGGTTAGAAGTGAGCTCTTAGCAACAGGGTTGCCAGTTTGATTGCCCCATGGGCCAGTGAACTGCGCCCTCTACAACTAGATTGAAAACTATGGCTGGCTTGAGCTTGGAGTTGGGCCACTGGTGGGCAACTGGTTTGCTCAGTGGTTAGAGTGCGGTACTCATAACACCAAGGTCGCCGGTTCGAGTCCCACATGGGCCAGTGAGCTTTGTCCTCCACAACTAGATTGAAAACAATGACTTGACTTGGAGCTGAGCTGCACGCCCCCCACAACTAGATTGAAAAACAATGACTTGACATCCTGGAAAAACATACTGTTCCCCAATATTCCAAAAAAAGAAGTAGTGAAAATTGTGGGAGTAATAGTGAAAATGTTTTCACCAGAAGATGAAAGAGCTCAGTATGTTGTTACTTCAAGCCATCATGCTTAAAGCTAAGACTGTTTAAAGTTAAGACTAACAAGGGAAACTCAAATCTTATTTATTTATTTATTTATTTATTTATTTATTTATTTATTTATTTATTTATTTTGAGGAGGGTGCAGCTCACAGTGGCCCATGCGGGGATCAAACTGGCAACCTTGGTGTTATCAGCACCACACTCTACCAACTGAGCTCACTGGCCACCCCCAAATTTTAATGTTTTTATATCACACTTAAATTATCCCGTAAAAGCAATGAATCTGATGACATTTGAATGGGAATTATGTTTTCTTTCAAAGTACCATTATTAGATAAGTACCAAATTCTCAAAAGAGCCCTGAGTTTGCCAAGAAACCTAATACCTGCTGTTGGAGTGAGGCAGAAGAGTTCTCATGAAATAAGAACAATACACATACAAAACTTAGACATTTCTCCTTCCATTAATAAACTTGCATATATGTTTTTTGTTTTGTTTTGTTTTTGTACACAAATGTACCAGCAAACAAAGATCAGAAGAAATTCCATCTATTTGATAGTTTTTATAAAATTAAAAAATTTTTCCTTAAGCCCCTATCTAACTCTTTTCTCAATCTCCAGGGAAGCCTAAAACTTTAAAAATACTTTCGTTGAAAGTAAATATAAGGCTTAGAAGAAATAAAGAAGATGGTGTCATTTAAAGGAAGTAATTTAAAAATGGTTTTATTTTGGCACATAGAACATAACTGGGAAATATCTGCATAGATGGAAAAAGAATATTATATATAGCGTCAATGTTATTTACATAGAGTTAGATTGTGGCATTTTTGTTCATTACTCATAATGTCTGTAGTGAGAACACCTTATTCTTCAGTGCTTTTTTTTTTTATTATTAAAGTAGTCATTTTACCAATGAAGAAACAGCCCATATCATTCCCTTTTTTCCCTCCAGATTTAAAGAAATATTCTAATTGAATAAAAAACCTAAGTCGCCTTTATATTTAATTATGATATAATGCTTCATGTATGTTACACAAAATGTCCCTAAAAATGATTCTGAGAAACCATATTATAATTGGTAGAGATTATACCGATAATATTTTCAAAACAAGTTTTTAAGCTCCACGAAGGTACAATTGTGGGAACATTTTAAAATTATAGCCCTCAGTTTGTTTTTGTGATAATTCCCCAGGAAGATCACTTTGGACGGGACCAAGGCCCTCCAGGTAAATACCAGTTACAAAGAGCCTTTCTGTCTTTGATGCCAGAATCTCAAAGTATTTGAATCCTTTCAATATGAAACAGGGTGATGGAACTTGGTTAAGTATAGCAGTTTAGGTTTGGGTACCAATGTTCTGTTTAAAATGTTCATGCGTGATTGACTTTTGGATATATGTTTTAAAGACTTGGAGAATCCCTTTTGCCTGGCAGCCCCTTCTCTGAATGCCTGGCTTCCCTTGACATAACTGGGCAGTCTTACCCCTTTGGATGGGACCTACATGCAGGCATCCCCATGGGAGTGAGGGCCCCATGACCATCTCTCTGAAATCGCAGGATGCATGACAGCACACACCCAGTTCATGCTGCCAGTGTCATAAGGTCAAACTCAATTTCCCTAAAGACTTGTTGGATGTATGCATGCCTTCACCCACCCAGCTCCTCCACCTGCCTACAGTGGCTAGAGAAACTGACCCTTAGCTACATCTTGCATAAAGATCCTTTCCTTTCTCCCCCATTTGGTCATGAGAGCATGGGGATGATGAAAATCAATTTGTTTATGCTTTTTTCACGCTCTGTGGGACTGTGTCTTTGTGTAAAAGTTGACTTACGGGAACAGAGATGCTCAAACTCTAGTGTGCACCAGTATCCCCTGGAGAGCTTGACCAAACACAGATTTCTGGGGTGTGGCCCTGAGAATTTCTGATTCAAATTGTGTAAGGTGGGGCTAAAAATTTGCTTTTCTAAGAAGGTCTCCATAATGTTGATGCTATTGGTTGGAGTTTCACACTTTCAGAATCATTGAACCAGAGGTAAAAAGAGGCTTTTTTTTTTTTTGCCTCTAGAAAGTTAGTTCTTTAATCAGCTGATATGTAGTTTTATGTCTTCTAGATTTGAGGGTATTTAAGTATCATTTTGATTGTTGTCATAATACACATCACACGGATTCCTTTATGTTATTCAAATAAGTGTTCTTTGATATTGTTCAAAACCAAAGGCTGTGGATAGAGATCTAAGTTTACTGGTAGTGGAAACAAACAGCCACCCTCATGATTTGCCTCTCTCTTCACTGACTTCTCATTTGGTTGCCTGCCCAGCCAGTATGACCTGAAATTTCTGCTGCCATTCTCAAGTATAAATAATAAAGTCCAGGGTATTGTCTCCAGAAGGACCAGTTAAAAAGAGAGAATGAAAAATGGAAGGAAGGAAGGAGGAAGGAAGGAAGGAAGGACGGAAGGAAAAAAGGAAGGAAGAAGAGAAGAAAGGAAAAAAGCTTTAATGATTTTTACAAACATGTTTTTAAAATAATACATTTAGAGAACCCCAGGAAGAAAGTGTATTATTGACTTAATCATAATTAAAATGTAATAACAACTAATTTTTATTGAATGCTTACTAGTGGCAGGTAATTGTGAAATGTTTTATGTTATATCATTTAATCTTCACAAGAATCTTATGAAGTAGGTACTACTATTATCCCCATTGAAAATGTTTTTAGCGATGTTGAGTCATATTTAGAACCAGATTTTAATTTAAAACTTTCAATGCATATCAAGTCCTTATATCACTCCTTATATCAAAGCATAAGGAGTGTTTATATTTAACATAAGCTGGTACCCTGTTTATTGTTCCCTGATCTTGCTTTTTTTTACTGCTGTGTTTTTGTTCCTGCTTGGGACACCTTTTCTATTCCTTTTCCTCTTAGCTGAAATTCTGCCCTCTCTTCTGGTCAAACTCAATGACACTTCTTCCATGTTTTCTATTCTTACCTCATCTTCTTTAGAACAGCCCCTTATAATGAAGAGGTGAATGTGTTTGGATATGAAATATCAGGGTATCATTTTCATTTTTGCTGCACATGAGCCATGGAACTTTGGCCCATTCATGTCTGTTTCTCTACTTGAAAAATGGGACAAATAATGCACGAGTAAACTGAGCTGTTTTTATCTTAAGGATCTTATGAATTAGTAATTAATTGAGTTTCCTCTGTGCTGGCTGGCTTTTACAAAGCTCAGAGATTAATTGTCAGTCTTCCTTTAGAAAAGGTACTGGATCTTATGGCATATCTTCTCTATATTACTCACTTTCTCTGTGTACCATTTTCCTGAAAATAATAGCTTAAAAATTAATTTACAAATATAATTCAAATCTGTGCACACAAATTAGAAAATACATACTCCCTCCACCCACTGGAGGATAATCACTACTGATATACAGTTGACCCTTGAACAACACGAGGGTAGGGGTGCGAACTTCCCTTTCCCCTTTGTGCAGTTAAAAAAACCCACATATAACTTTTGCCTCCCCCAAAGCTTAACTACTAATACATTGTTGATCAGAAGCCTTACCAATAAAAATCCCAGTTGATTAATACATATTGTATATGTTATGTATATTATATATTATATTCTTAGAATAAAGTAAGCTAGAGAAAAATGTTATTAAGAAAATCATAAGGAAGAGAAAATACATATACAGTATTTACTGAAAAAAATCCCCGTATAAGTGGACCTGTGTTGTTCAAACTCGTGTTGTTTAAGGGTCAACTGTATAGTTTCTCAATCTTTGTCTATCTATCATCTATCTATCTATCTATCTATCTATCTATCTATCTATCTATCTATCTATCATCTATCTATAATCTATCAATTTTAAATGCTATTCAAATATACATACTGCTGTAAAGTTGTTGTTGTTTTTTCATTTAGAAATATATTGTGAACATTTCCTATGTCAATAGTTTTCTATAAACTGTGGAGTCTTCCAACCTAGGGCTGTACCATGGTTACTTAAAATCTGAGCAGGTGGAAGGGGATAGAACACACAGAGGAAGGATTAAATTTATACACTGGGGGTGCCAAAAAATGTACACATTTTAAGAGATGTTATCAAAGTATTACTTTTCAAAGTTGAATTGAATTATGGTAACAATGTATAGTGTGATATTTGCTCAAAAGATGGAATTAATTAAATCAATGCTTGTGTCATTCATTGTATTACCATTTTAATACAGTTTTTTCCTTTCTTCAAATGTGTATACATTTTTTTTGGCACCCTCTGTATTTGTTCTCCTTGAGATAAGAAGCATAGAGAAGGCAAATAAGACCTTTCTTTGGTGACTTGAAAGCAGAAAGTAGTTTGGCACAGCCACTATGGAAAACAATATGGAAGTTATTAAAAAAATTAGAAATAGACCTACCGTATGATCTAGCAATCCTACCTCTGGCTATATACCCTAAGGAAATGAAAACAGGCTATCAAGAGATATCTGCACTCCCATGTTTATTGCAGCATTTTCAGAATAGCCAAATATGGAAATAACCTAAGTTCCCACCAATGGATAAATGGATAAAAGAAGATATGGTATATATACATATATACATATACATATACATATACATATACATATACATATACATATACATATACATATACATATATATATATATATACACACACGATGGTGTGTGTGTGTATATATATATACCATATACACACACACACACACACACACACACACACACACACAATGGAATATTATTCAGCCATGAGAAAGGAAATCCTGACATTTGCAACAACATGGAAGGAATTTGAGCATATTATGCTAACTGAGAAAATCAGACTGAGAAAGACAAAGACAAGTACTATATGTATCATTTACAGCGGAATCTCAAAAAGCCAAGCTCAGAAACAAAGAGTAAAGTGGTGGTTACCAGGAGTTGGGCAGCGCGGCAGGGTGTGCCAGGGTAAGACAGATATTAAGGGTAAAAATTGCAACAAATACCAGTAGTAAATAAGCCCTAGAGATGTAAGGCACAGTATAATAAACATAGACAAAAATGTTGTTTCATAATCATCAAACATGCTAAGAGACTGAGACTTGATTATTCCAATCACTGAAAAGAAATGATGATTATGTACCATGATACAGGTGCTCATTATTGTTACAATGGCCATCATGTTACAATATATAAATGTATGAAATTAAATTGTTGTACACCTTAAATTTACAGAATGTTATATATCAAGTATATTTTAATAATGATTGAAAAAAAAAGCAGAGAGTAGTCTAATCTCCTTTGCCAGAGGTACCGTGTTTCCCCAAAAATAAGATATAGCCAAATAATCAGCTTTAACGCATCTTTTGGAGTGAAAATTAATATAAGACCCAGTATTATATTACATTATATTATATTATGTATTATTATATTATGTATTATTATATTATATTATATTATATTATATTATATTATATTATATTAAGACGGAGTCTTATAGTAAAATAAGACTGGGTCTTATATTAATTTTCGTTCCAAAAGATGCATTAGAGCTGATTGTCCAGTTAGGTCTTATTTTCCGGGAAACACGGTAAGTTCAAAGGGAAAAATGGCAGCAGCTTAAATGGAATTTTGTGAATACACTTAATCAAGATCCTGGTCATTTTAATTTTTGAACAGTGTGTCCTACACAAACCCGAAATTAAACTGGATTTAAAGTAAACACTTACTTAGGACAGTTATAATGAGTGAAGCACCTAATTGCATCTAGGAGTATCTAGTATGTTTCCCTGAAAATAAGGTCTAACCGGAAAATAAGCCCTAGCATGATTTTTCAGGATATCCTCTGAACATAAGCCCTAATGCATCTTTTGGAGTACAACTTAATATAAGACCCTGTCTTATTTTCGGGGAAATAACGGTATACTGCTGTATTCACGTATAGTATTTAAAAATAATCCTATTTAAAAGTAATGCTTCCTAATTTTAACGAATTTGTGTTAATGCCTTACTGAGTGGGTAGCATGCTATACATTTTTGCTCAGGTAAATACTTGCATGAGAAATACCAGTTCTCTATCCTACTTCTAACTCCATCCTAGATGTTTGCTCTAAGGACACAGTCATTTGCGGATTGGTTTCCCCTTTCCAGTAAATAAGGATGATTAAGCATTAGATTTTTCCCTCCTAATAAGAAATTCGAAAAGTTGCTCCTCGATGGAGTTTTGAAGCCCTGAGCATTTTGTGCTATTCTTGGCTGTCAGCCGTATTGTCAGCCCCTTAATTACTTCTGGGGAGATGGCCTGAAGATTGCTTGGCTTCTTTATACCCAGAGCTCATGTTTGTTCCTGACCTTTCCCCAAAGTGGAAACTCACCTTGAACCTCTGCTAGCTGGTGTGGAAGAAGAAGGGGTTGGTTCTATGGGAAGTAACCTCACAGGGTGATCTGATCATAAATTTTTCACTGGGCAGGTCATGGTGGGTAGTCATGTCCCAAGTATATAATTCCTTCACTAAAAGGCTTATCTTTGCCTTAAGCAAGCCCTGTCCATTGTTTCTGTGCATCTAGGTTAACACGTCTTTGCAATGTCCCCTTTCAGACCCTTCCTTCTAAAGTATGAGAGCATATAATCTTAACTAGTTTGTAATTCAATCCTGGCCTTTCTTTCTCCTACCTCCTTGCAATCTTCCTTACCGTCCCTTACTTAATTTCAAATGCATACAAGAAATTGCAAAACTGTTATTCTGTGGAACATTTGAGATCTTGCTCTCTGGCATATGTCATCAGTCTGGTTCAAATAGTCATAAAAATTTTCTACAAGTTTGCACATTTTTCACACTGACTCCAGCTTTCCGTGTCATTCTTGCCAGCCATTTCCTGAGCCCTGATCAATCTCTTTTACTTAGTGGTTCTTTTTCTTGCCTGGCTCTGTGTGATCTTCCAGCATCCCCGCTGTAACCCCCTAAAGGTGTATATCTTATCTGATCCTAAATCAGACACTCTGCTCCCTACCCTTCTGCTGGCTTCCCCATCACCTCCCTGCCTTCAGATCTCTACAATTACTCCCAAACCACTCCAAGGCATTTTGCTAAATGGATCAACAGACTGTGCCTAAATGGCCTGACAAATACCCATTAGCAAGTCATCCCTGGAGCAAAAATTTAGAGATTTAAAAGTACAAAGAAGAGCAAAAACACAACACATATCAGATCCGTGAAGTGTCAAAGAACAAACAGAAGCCACCGGGTTATTATGTTACTGTGTTCAGTTTTTGACCAGGGAATCTATTCAGAAGTATTGCAAACAGTGCAGAGACTTGTGAAACACAACGTTCTTGAGTTGCATCAGAAAGGAAGATTAACAGGTTTATGTTTATGTAAAATGCAGTCTCTTCAAGTTAATGTTTAAATGACAAAGGAAAACTTCCAGCTGAGTGAGGAAAGTCTACAAGAATAATATGCACCCCTGTTCTATTTCTATTACATCCTGTGTTCTAGGTGGAGGCTTTCCGTGGATAGTATCTACATTACTTGTTTATTTGACTTTACAACTAGTTTGCAAGTGTCAACATATGGGATAAACACTCATGTGGTTCAAGGTCTAAATAATAATTAATAATAAATAATAATAACTCCCTAATGCTATTAGATTTGTCAAATTGTATGATTAAAAAAATCAAAATGAACTCACAGATAGTGACGCAAAAGGTAGAACCAGTTTCTATGTTTATATAGGCCAGTCCTTAACTAAATGAACTTGTTTATTTCCTAACGAAAGGTTTATTTTTGACATGTAGAAATGTAGGAAGTATCATCAATTATAATGTGTATGTATAATTAATTTAAAGTTGTATAGATGCGATCAATTAAAAAGGCGAAAATGTGTAGTAGGTACTTGGAATAAACCAACAAACAAAATGTATGGTCCTTGCCCTCAAGGAATTTATAATATGTGAAGACTTAAACAAATGTATGAAAATGTTGGAAGTGCAGGGAAGTCAGCTTTATGAGATAAGGGCTTGTCCAGGAAGAAGAAATGATGGTGGGGTGTGGGAGGGAGTAGTCAGCAAAAGCCTTTAGGGTGACAGAGAGAGGAATGACAAACATAAACCCATGTGAGTAGTAAAAGATGGTAGATAAGCAAGCAAAGGCAAGTTAATAATGTTTTCATCTAAGAGTTGTTGCGACCTGCACAACACAAGCAGTGGGGGAAAGCGAGGGAGGCGGCAAGGGCTAAATTCTATTATAGAAATAAAGAGACCAGAGACACTGAATGCAGAGAAACCACAGAGGACCAAGGGACTCACAGCCTCAAGAGACTGGAGCCCCGAATCGGGTCGTCGTGGGTATTTATTGCTTTTTTACAATAGGCATCACATGATTCTGGGCAGGGTCTGTAAAACTCTTACACCACTAATACAATTAGCATGTTCCCAATATCCAATCATATTGTCCCAAAGCAACCTGTGCATGCTGTCCCCATGTGAACAAGGTGCGGTGTATACAATCCCTGGGGGAGCAGGTCTCTCATGGCAATCATCCCATGAGCCAAGCGGGGAGTGAGATGGTTTCACTCAATTAATCATTCCTTAGCACAATAGGGTGCTGGTCACTTGAAGCAGGAGTCAGCAGCTCCCAGGAAACATTGGAGGAGGGGCATCCCTCCTAGTTTCAAAGGCTAACTCATGGGGGTCCCTGGGGTCCCGTCTGGCTTAAGTCGTCCCTCCCTTGAGGAAACTTACTCGTCTTTGACCGCAGACCCAGCATACTGGGACCAAGAGAGGAGACCTATAAAACTCAACCCCTAAGAGGGACAACCCGCAACCCTCTTTCCCCTAAGGAAAGGATGGTAGGGACAAACGGCTAGGCTGCTGTGTGACAACAAAGAGTCATAAAACCAAGGATTTATATGTAGGCAAGAATAGGAATTTTGAAAGAGTCCAAAGGTCAAGTTACAAGATCCCAAGAGGGGCCCAGCCTTTCTGTGGCATTCTCTAGTATCCAGAAAATACATTACATTTCTAATAGTGTCATTATTCATTAAGTTCTGTAACCAACTAGGGGTTAGAAGTACAGCTATGTCTGATAAGATTATTCAATCAGAATTTTATAATGATTATGTTGATGGTATAATTTTGGAGTAAAAAAAGAAGTGCAAACACTTACAGTGTTTCCCCAAAAATAAGACCTAGATGGATTATTAGTTCTAATGCATCTTTTGGAGCAAAAATTAATATAAGACCTGGTCTTATATAATAGACCCAGTATTATATGATATTATATGACATTATATGATATTATACCCAGTCTTATGTAAGATCCAATCTTATATAATTATAGTAAAATAAGACCGGGTCTTATACTAATTTTTGCTCCAAAAGATGCATTAGAACTGATGGTCTGGCCAGGTCTTATTTTCAGAGAACACGGTAATAGCCACTGTCCCACACCATCTATAGTGGGAAAAAGCAATGGACAGAAGGCAGAGGCACACCTTGGCCATCAAAACATGTGCTATGTGCTTCTGAGTGGACCTCTTGTGGGGAATGAATTCCTCAGAAAGGACAGCAAATCCTTCCTAGATGTACTTGGGCAAGGGATCATTTCTACTTCCCTCCACTACTTACTCTGTGCCCATTCACAGAGGGAGCTGGGAATTTAACCCTAACTCATATTTTTTCTCTTCCTCAAGATTGAGGGAGGAGGTTGGAATGGTATACCCTGATTTTCTATCTTACTACAAGGCAACTTTTTCTGTCTCTTTTCTTGTTCTCTCTTTCACGGTCAGAGTCAAGGAGAAGTATCCCGTATGTGTAGAGCTTGTAATTTTCTTCACAGGCCAGATCCTTGCCTTTGTCAGATTAAACATGACCTTGTAAATTGTCAAGGCAAGTATGTACCTCCAAGGTTGTTCTGGAAGGAGATGAGAATAAAAGGAAGACATCTCAGGTAGTTGCCAATCTCAGCATAGCAGTGACGTATTTCATTTCTATTGGTGACATTCCATGGTCGGAACTAGTTACATGGCCTCACCTATGTGCAGGGAGGCTTGGAAATGAAGTCCTGGGCTGAAATGAAGTTCCCAGATTCCTCTCCAACTCTGTGAGCATCCTGTATAATCTCTCCTCAAAATGCCATTAGATTGTGGGCTGACTTGGGCCTCAAACGAATTTTATTTGGCCCATGTGGTGTTTGGTCAGGACAATATTTAAATACTTTTCAATTAGTAGTCAATATTTAAAAATAGGGAGATTTTTAATACTTTTTTTAAAAATCTGCATTTTGGATTTCTGTGAAAAAAGTGAGATTATTTGGCAATGCTAGGCCTATAATTCTGCATGGTAACCACTGGCTGGAGCCGGTTTCTGTCTACTTTCTGGTCTGCTTCAATCCCCTTTAACAAACCCGGTTAGTCCCTCCAGCTAGATTCACTACTTTGGATCACCTGCTTGGGCCCTGCTGGCATTTGAGCTTGTGATTCTGGAGCAGAAACCCAAATTACGGACTGTCTTGACTGGGGTGAAGGAAAGCTTATTGTTTGGCCATAGGTATTAGTTTGTTAGCACTGCTGGAACAAAGTACCACAAACTGGGTGACTTAGAAATTTACTGTCTCACAGTTCTGGAGGCTAGAAGCCTCAAAGCAAGGTGTTGGCAGGATAGGGTCCTTCTGAAGGTTGTGAGGGAAAGATCTGTTCTAGGCGTCTCTCCCTGGCTTATAGATGGCCATCTTCATGTTCACATGGCATTTGCTGTATGTGCACGTCTGTGTCCAAATTCACCCCTTTCACAAGGACACCAGTCATATTGAGTTTGAGCCTACCTTCATAAGCTGACTTTAACCTGATCACCTCTGGAAAGACCCTATCTCCAAATAAGGTCACATTTTGAGGAACTGGGCATTAGGATTTCAACATATGAATTTGGAGGGCACACAAAATCCAACTCACAACACCATATTTACTTACTTGGTTTCACATGCATTTCACAATTATATAAAGATATCGAAAAAAATTCAAAATGTTTTCAAGTAGAAAGCCTACTATTGTTTTGGAGAAATTTTGGTATATTTTATACAAGAGTTGAGATGCGCTATTGAAATGAATTTCCTTTCTTTTGCAAGGAATGCCACATTCTTGGTTGTCACTGTGCAGCTGATATGCTCTATGCTGAGACCCAGAAGGATTTCTCCATCCTGTGGGGAAAGGCTTTTTCATATGAGAATGGCCAATGCAGAGGACGTTGTGTTCCTTGACAAAAGAAAGAAGCACACTTATCACTATAGCTCTGCTCAAATTTGTGTGAACGTTTCTTCTTTCTCGGGCAGAAAAATGTGTTTCTTTTCATGTAAGTGTCCACCCACATTCCCTAGATGCAAAGTAGTTGTGAAGGTACACATATGTTCAGTGAGTTGTCCAGTCTGTCAGTACTAGGAATCCCACCACAGAGCAATCTATAAAATGTTGCTATAGTTTAAATTGTGGTCAACTGAACTGTTGACTGAGGTTAAGGGGAAGAGTTCCAGCTGCCATTCATATTTTAAAAATTTCTCTCACCAAAGAGTTTGCTGACTTTTCTGAGAGGGCATGACGGCTTTTCTGGCTACAGACACTTGTCAGGGACAGCCAGGACCAGCTCTGGTGGTTTGAATGAAAGAACTCCCAGCAGCCAGGGCACAATGGCATGAAGCATGACACACTCTTTCTCTTTCTCATCTCTTTACTAATTATACACCTGGTCAAGGGGAAACTAAAAGGCAGTTTAGAAACACTAATTCTCAAAACTCTGTTTATATACACTCCGGGGCTCAAAGTGCTGGCTTGATTTAGATCCAAAGGGCTAATGAACTGTTATTAAAAGTGGGAAATAAGGCCCAATGTTTGAGTCTTCATGATGGCAGTAGCCAGTTTAACTGTTTCCTTTTTTCTTTTAGCCAGTGACTTGACTTAAGGTCACCAAACAGATCACATGTTTGGGGACATTTAAGTATCGTCCTACATAACACTCTTTTTAAATCTTTGAATAAAGTCAAATCAAAGGATTATGAAGACAAACAAGCAACCCTGATGAAAAAATTAGAAAAACATTCTGCGTACTTAGAAAGACCAAAATTCAAAATTCTTGGAGTTACTGAGACAATTCCAGAGCACTTGGTACTAGAACAGTTAAATGATTCATTTCTCCACTAATGATATGAGAAGCTGCACCTTCTTTCATTAGCATTGGTTGAAAAAGAGGATGGAAAGCCTTCTTTGGATGCTGAGGTGCTGAGTAGCGGAATGCAACTATAGAATTTTGTAACTCAGCACAAACGAGACATTCAATGACTTAGTCTTCTTAGGAACAATGACAGGAAATAACCCATCATCTCTTTTCCTGAGTAGAGTTTTTCTTAAGAAGCACTGAGCCACATCCTCTTTTAATCTAAGCCTCTGCTATCTGGGGTTTCTTTAAGCCTTCTGTCCTTCTAGAATCACCTTTTCCTTTCATATCCAAATTACATGGCCCAAGCCTATCCCACTTACTGCAGTCCAGAGCTCCCCCCAATAACCCTTACTGGCTGCTTCTGCATCCACTCCCACTACTCTCATCTACACGGCCTCCTGGTTCCCTACATCGCTCTTGGCTATCTCAGTTGTCCTGCTTCAATATTTCAGATATAACACTATCAGACTTCCACTGAAGGCTGGGACACCACAGAGGGTAATCACAGCTCAGGGTATTAAACATTCCTGTCCTAAAATTCCTCAGCTACTTTTACCATATAAAATCTCTATTTGTACAACTTTCTCTCCAGCCTCTGCCTGCCACCATATTGCTTGGGACCTTCTCTCCGCTAGGTTATCCCACACTCCTGTCCTTTAGCTGCCACTAAGGTACCAACAGCCAATTCTCTTGATACGGTATCTATAAAAGTTGGCTTAGCTTGTCACTCATGGTTATGAGAAAAGTTGTTTCAGGTGTCTCTGATTCTAGATTTCAAATCCTGGCCAAAATCTCTTGTTGATATGCAACTTCATTTAGCTGGAAAAAATATTTCCCCAAACTTACCTTAGAAAGCAAACATCAAATTAGGTTTGTATGACAATTTTTCTTTAGTGGGCTGGGAAGATTTGGAATTAAATATACAAATGATGAAATAGATAATTGATATTATTACTTGTTTGATAATCAAGATTATTAATATAATTTGTGTTAAGGAATAACCTAGATTTAGATATTTATAATGTTTAGAGAATTTGGCCTGCTAGAAGGGCCTCATGATTCCAATTTAAAGTTAGTAATTGAATAACTGTTTTATATTTGTGACTTCAATTAAAATCTTACTAAGTTTATGAAGAGTACAATTAGAACAGTTAAAAGAACTTAAAATTGATCTTATCTATACATTTAACATATTTGATGTATACAGATTACTTGATTAAGAAGTGTGGGCTTTCTTTATGGGGTACTGTAAATGCTCTAAAACTGATTTGTGATGATGGTTGCACAACTCTGTGAATATGCTAAAGGTGCTGAATTACAGATTTTCCTCAACTTGCAGTGGGGTTAGATCCTGATAAACCTATCATAAGTTGGAAAATGTCCTAAGTCGAAAATGCATTTAATACACCTGACTTAGCAAACAAAATAGCTTAACCTAGCCTACCTTAAAGGTGCTCAGAACACTTATATGAGCCTATAGTTGGGCAAAATTATCTCACTGCCACTGCCCAGCATCACAAGAGAGTAACACATTGCATTTTGCTAGCCTGGGCAAAGATCAAAATTTAAAATTCAAAGTACAGTTTCTACTGAATGCGTATCTCTTTAGCACCATCATAAAGTCAAAAAATCATGAAGTCGGGGACTTACCTGTATACATTTTAAACTGTACACTTTAATTGTACACTTTAAATGTGTGAATTGTATGACATGTGAATCACATCTCAATAAAGCTGTTAAAGAATCCAGTTGAGTTCTTGAGGTTTGTTTATGAGTCCATTGTAATATTGAAAAATAAAATATAGTATACTTATAAGTTCAATGTAAGAATATTTAAAAACATTAACTAAATTGTAAAAACTCCCTTAAAAGTGATTGTTAAAATTGGCTAAATAGAACAATAGGATTTATAAATTATAATTAAACCTTGAGGCAAAAGTAGATTTTTAAAATGTAATCTTAATAAACTGAATAATAATAACAAAATAGCATACTTCATGCATGCATAGGACTTTTCTGTGGAGTGAAAGAATGAGAGTTATATGACATAGTTAGTCATTACAATGTAAATTAACAGTGCTGAGTTCACTGCCAAGTGAATTAACCAAAATTCCAGCAAAATTGAAAATCTAGTAGTTTTGAAATTAGAATCAAAACTTTTAAACAATTTCAGCTCAGGCCAGTTATAATTTACAGGTTGGAAGCTGGCAAAATGCCAACTTTATCTGTTTTCTTCACTGTAAAATAAAGAAAAGCACCTGTGTCCTCAGACTGCTGTGAGGATTAAATAAGATAGTATTTGTAAATGGCTGAGTTACAACACAGAGAGGTCCTGAATAAATATTATCCATTATTACTAGTTGGTCAATGATAGAACATTCCGGATAAATACATATAGTGGACACCTCATGTCCCTGTTGTTGTTTTTGGCCATTTAATGTCCATTCTCCCTTCCCAAGCCTTGATTTCTTTTTCCAAGAAGTTACCTATTTCCCAATGTGCAGTACCCATGGTGAAACTATCCGAGGGCATGTCCTGCTGGGCAGGCAAGTAATACAAGCCAATCTGACTGGATCCCTGACTTCTGCCTCAGGGAAATTTGATTCTTGAGTGAGGTGGTGCAAGAAAGGAAAATACTTTCTCATCCAAGATATGGGCAGTGTTCGTCCACAGCCAAGCATCGCGTAGTGATCCTGGGGCCACAGTCATCAGCAGGGCCAACTGGAAAGATGAGTAGGACGCAGCATGGAGGACAGTGACAACAAGCTGAGACCTGCTGGGCACCTCTGCATTGTCCATTACTATCTCAGACCACCTCCCAAGAGGTTCTTCTTTGCCCAACGCTAATTTAGAACAATAAAGAGGAAGGGATTCTGAGAAACATAGCAGTCAAATCAATCAAGTGGACAACCACACGTCCCAGCACAGTTTTTAAGAAAATAAGTGGAAATGATCTCTGTGAATATGTCAGCATGGAGCCTGGTCCATGGTTACTGTTTACTAAAAACTCACTTATTTATCATAGTGTTCATAAATCAAGTGACGTGTGTTAATAGTATGTAGACTTGAAGTCATTGTTTATGACCATTTTAAACATGTGAATTGCTGACACACATTTTATTAAAGTGAAAAGCATTGCTGGTCCACTGTATCTCTTCCTATGAACATATCTGGACACTGTTTACATGGATAAGATAACTGCTCATTTTGTTAAATATCAAAAACAATAAATATAAGTTGTGCATGTCTTACATTGAAATTTCCACTAGTCTTGTCGTTGTATCTTTAGTTTTAAAAATAAGAAAATAATAATCTTTTTCTCATTTTCCAATCGAAATTTGGATTTGGATTTGTTAGCTCAAGACCTTTTTCTTATGATACAGTTTCTTCAACCTAATTTCTTTCCTTCAGCTTCCTAGCATAGACCTCATTTTTTATTAGACTGTGCAAATTTACTACACAGGTAACTGTGTTCTTTTTGCCCGTATTTTTCTTACAAAAGAGATAATTTATTAGTTCTTAGATAAGAATCTCAGTAAGTGTAATTATATCAGAAGTGTTCTGGCAGGAAACAGAAGGCAAGCTCAGCTGGGATTTTGAAGATAATTCAATGAAGGGGCAATTAACAGAGGTATAAGCAGGGGTAAGAAAACAACAAGGAATGTTGGGGCACCCAGGGACCAGCCACAATTGAAAGCTATGACTTTCCCTAGGTGTCTAGGGCTCTGCATTTGAGCACCTAGTGCTCTGGCCAGGGGAGGAAATGGCCTGGTATGTGTAGGTTCTGGGAGCCAAGCAAGAGGGTTTACCCAACAAGAGCTATAGTTGTAAAGGGACAGATTCTCCTTCAGAAACTCCCACTGAAGCAGAGTAGGAGCGAAGGAAGAAATGTCTGCTTTTTCTGCTGCCAATGCCTCTCATTGGCTAAATCCAATTAGCCGTGAGAGGGTGTCAGGGTATAGGTGAAGCAGTCTACAAAGGGTGGCTCCCTTGGGGAGCAGAAGACTCACACATGTGCAATAGCATATGTGTGAGTACTATGCAGGTTTTGCAGGTATCTCCTGGAATGGTGTCCAAGGACCCCCAGACTAGGGAGCAGGAGGTACTTAGAAAAGGCTCAGGTGAGGTGCTGTCCCTAAAGGCAAAGCAGGAAGCTAGTGGAACTGTCCCTTGTCACAACTGTGGCAGGTTTAAGAGTGAGGCTAAGAGGCTGAGGAAGTGGTACATGGAAGGTGTCTGATACAATTCTAACTGATGATAAGCTATGTTCTTACTTCCTGACTAGACTACTGTAGGTTGTATGAGGAAAGGGAACCTGTCTGTTTTATTTACCAGAGATTCCTTCATTTATCTTTTCATGATCTCTTGCATTGAATGAAAACCACAAATAATCTAAAAAGTTTTTTCTAACAGAATAGTTTTAAGCTTTACCCCATAAAGTATTATTACTAAACCAGCATTCGATTAGCAAAACATAAATTTGTTATGCTTCATCTCCAGCTATTAAAGAGTGAACCTCAGCAACAGAAAGGAAGAAAGAAAAGCAGTAATTGATAGGATTTCTCTACAACTGACTAATAAGCCGAAAAACGAAGGTTATCTTTTTATAATCTTTAGACAAACCAGTTCTGTTTCATGTATTAATTAATCCAAAAAATTTTTCTGGTATAGCTTTGAGGTTTGTTTGTCTTTATTTTTAAATTTATTATTATTATTATTAATTATTATTATTTTGAAGCTGCTTTTAGGTTTAAGGTAATGTATCAACTACTTGGGAGATAAAAAGGACCAGACTTGGCAGTTGTGTACAGTTTTGTGAGAGAACTAGCTAGCAGGAGCCCAAGAATGACCTGTAAAAGGCAATAAATGAGTGGGGTCCCAGCCTTCCAAACTTCCCTGTCTGGGCACTGGACATGTGAATGAATCATCTTGCCCGTTCCAGTCTCAGCTACTATCTGACTGCAGCTGCAAGAGAGATGTCCAGCAAGACCAGCAGAAGCACTGTTTAAGTGAGCCCAGTCAAACCAAAGAATCATGTTGTTTAAGCTGTTAAATTCTGGAGTGGTTTGTTAGAAAGCCATAGGTAACTGAAACATCCTGGTATAATGGTAGCTGTCTTCTGGATGAGGGATCCTTCTGTGTATCCCCAGGGATCCAGGGCCGTATACTTGAGCACCTAGTACTGTGGCCTGGGGGTAAATACCTCAAAGTGGAATGGGGGCATTTCATACCCAGCAGATCTGAATATGAGTCTCTAACCATTCACTCTGGTGGTTACTCTTGTGGCTAATGCTTCCTCTTTAATTTGGTATTTTTTGCCTCTGGGGTTAGCGTGACTGAGAACCACACCCAGTTTTCTGAGGAGTCCTCTTTAGCACACATTTCCTTATGGATATCCTTTGAATTTCACACAGTCTGTTCTCTTCCTTATGGGGAATTGTAAATATTTCGTTGTAAGCAATTAATCTTGTTTTCCACTTTTCATAAAGATATATTATTTCCTGTATATGTAATTCTGTTCTTTTCCAGGGTATTCTTGTGGAGAAGGAGATAATTTCTTGTTGTTCAGTAGGTAGTCAACAGCGTCTGCTACACAAATAAAAACACAGCATTGCTAAATCTTGAATTTTAATGAAAATGTTATTTACAATTAAATTTGTAGCAATATTCTTGATTGCTCTGTTAGAATGTAGGAGGACAATTATTTCTGAAATAATTAAGATGTTGTAGTCTCCTTAACACATAAAAACACACGCACACACATACACACAGTTCTGACCCATGAGACTTGAGGAGACCTGTTAGATGCCTAACGTGTGGATTCTGGGGAACTTTTCCTTGATTTTAAAAAGAGACTCAGAGAAGAAAAAGGTCTCTCCACCGCCTCCACCCCCATCTCTGCATATTGTATTAATTTCTGGAATTATCCACGGGGGGAGTAAGCCTGAGGATCAGACTGATGTACTGAGGAGACAAAACAGAAAAATGGAAAGAAGCAGGGTTCTTGGAAATGTTATTGAGCTGGTAACTTTACTAATCATGAACCCATCCTATCTCATGACTTCTTATCATATGAAAATCAATTTTCCTATTGTATTGGACAATTAAGATGAAGCTTTCTGTTCCCAGATTTTGAAAGCAGTCTAACTAATAAAATATACTACAGGCATCATTCCAAATATTTTGGAGTAAGCCATGTGTGTAGTATACACATTTGATAATTCATAGAGAATAATTTTTAATGACAATAGAGGTAGATAGCTACATGTTTAGCATATATGCTATATATTTGGTTAAAACATTTATAAAACTCTTATCATATTCTAGGCATTAAGCTTTGGGAACCCAAAGGAAAATAAAACAGGTCCTGTGGTCCCTTTCCCTTTGGGAGAAAAACATGACTGTTTTCCAATAATTTTTATTTTTATCATGTTTCCAGAAATAAAGAAAAATGAGCTTCATTTAATATATTTATGAAGTTTGTTTCTTTCTTTAAAATCTTAAAATGACTATAAGGAAATTATGCTATTTTTAAAACCCTGGAAAGTGAACTAAAACATATGTGAAAGACTCAAGGACAAACCCTTATTTCTGAAAATTGCTCTCTCTCTAAGTATATATACATATATATATGAAAATGTTATTACATATATATATATATATATATATATATATATGTAATAACATTTTCAGCCATATATATATATATATATATATATATATATATGCCAGAAAAAATGTATGCAAGTGGACATACTACTTTGGCCAACGTTGCTCAAGCAGTAGTTCGCCATAATCAGAGTGTCTGGATGCTGATGCACTTTGAGCACCTCTTGTAATTGCAGAAGTCAAACGTGATTTCTATTCATCTTTTGCTATTGGTATATATTGAGTATTACAATTTTAATACAGTTTTCCTTTCTTAAAATCTGTATACATGTTTTTGGCTTGCTTTCTCTTTCTGTCTCATATATATTTTCTGCAGTTCTGTATGGGAATGCTCCCTTTGAAAAGATCAAAGGAATCATTGTGTTGGATTCATAGCACATCCCACTAGAAAGGTGAATTTGTATATTAATGTCCTAGTAAATTTTTAGCACATATTTTATGAGAAAGGTGAAATATAATATTTTTGACAGCTGATCAATAAGGTAGACATTTAGTTTTACTACTTTCCAGGTTATTAGGATGTTGAGTGAAAGTAATACAGCTAAAAGATACATATTTTTAGTAAAAGGTACCTATTAATAAAAGAATGCTAATTGATCTTTAAGATATATGCCATGTTCTCAGTTGCCCTCTCTGATTTCCTTAGCTTGACATCTAAAAATTAAGCTCCAAAGTTCTCAGGCAACTTTCTCCTTCCTTTATGGAGCTTCCTCTATATCTGTCACTGACCAACATTTAAACATAACACATAAATTATACATATAAAGTTATGAGACTAAAAGAGTAAAATAACCAGACTAAATGGAGCTGAAAAATTCCTATCACCTAGTGACACAGCAGCCATTGTAACATCATAATGCAACAAGACTTGTGTGTTTGTGGTGATGCCGGTGTAAACCAACCTACTGTGGTGGAAATCAACCTACTGTGGTGGAAACCAACATACTGTGGTGGAAACCAACCTACTGTGCTGTCAGCCATATAAAAGTATAGCACATACAATTATGTACAGTACATGGTACTTGATAATGATAATAAACAACTATGTGATGGGTTTATGTTCTGCCCAACTCTTTTGAGACAGGTTGGTAGACTTCACAGGTATACACTGTGAGTATAAAATGTATACAACACGTACTTTGTGAAAGCTGACTAGCTTCCCTGTGTCATTCTAGGTTTATTCCACATTTTTATCTAACATTCTATCTGTCCAAGGAAGGTGACTGGTAGGGATTCCATCAATGAGTTCCTATGGTTCCTAGCTTCTGGTTGGAGTCAGCCAATGAGTTGTCCTGATAAGAAATTATGGGAAAGGAGAATGAGGTCAGGGTATTTATGACCCTGGTGATCTCCCTGCAAAATCACCTTAAGTTGGCTGTTACAGAAACTCTGAGCTCCTCTCAGGGAGGCCCACTGTCCACAACTCTCTCCTCTGGTAAACGCTTCCTCCCTTTGTGCCTAGGGTGGTGACAGCACCCCTTAGGTAACCTGGGTTCCTAGACAACCTCTTGTGGTTCCTGTACATCCTGTTTACACACATGTAACAAGTCAATTGTGAATTATCCCAGTGTGTGTGTGCCATCTGTTTTGCTTTGGGACCCTGACTATTATATTGGATTTGTAAGACATACACAGAGATATTCATAAAGAGATAAATTTTGTTGCAGATAAACCAATATAATAGGATTCCATAAAATGGAACAATTCATACTACCACTGGGTGATGGAGGAGTTCTCTTTGAGGAGGAAGGTTTGAACAAAGTGCAGGAAAAATGAAGCACTGATCTCTAGTTCTCATAATCATGTTTGAGCCCAGGTCTCCATCTACTGTGCATATTTTGAAGAAAAAGAGTGGATGATAAGATATAAGGTTAAACATAGTCGTCAGTAGCAGCCAAGTATATTTATCAAGTGACTAATTAAATGTGCAAAATCTGGTGACAAGCATTCTTTTTCACATTAACAAACTCTTACCCTCACTATTCCATATTACCTGAAACGTGCTACAAAACACCTTCTTGCTCCTTCACTATTTTGTATAAATTTGTTCCCTGCCCTAAAGAATAGGGAATGAGACTTTGTTACAGCTCCTGAGTTCTTTAGCTCTCTCACTATTTCACAGGTTGTGAATTCATCACCTCTAATTCTCATTGCTTCAGTTTGAAAGTCTCACTGTCCTAGAGACAAATAATCATAATTATACATTTATTAAAACTGTTAATCAGAATGCTTACATATTTCATTTATTCAACAAATATTTACAGAGGGCTTACTATGTGCCAGGTACTCTTTTGGGCCCTAGGACACTGAACAACAACAACAGAAAATCCATGTCCTTGCTCAAAAAACCCACTAATAGCTCCTCATCTCACTCAGAGTAAAAGCCAATGCATTCTGTGGTCTACAAGGCCCTACACAGTCTAGCATGGCCTCCCACCCTCACCTTGACCTCTCTGAACTCACCTCCAACTCCTCTCCCCCTCACTTACTGTGATCCAGCTTCACTGGCTTCCTTGCTCCTGCTTCAAAACATGCTCCTGCTTTAGGGCCTTTGCTTTTGTTGTTCAGTCTGCCTTGGAGCTAGACAGACAGTCAGACAGACAGACAGACAAATAGATAGATGATATATAAGTTCTCACTGCCTCCAACTTGTTGAGGTTCCCTCTGCCTGAAATGCTCTCATGTCAGATATTAATTTATCTGCATAGCTTGTTCCCTCACTTTCTTTAGGTCTTTATTCAGAAATTTCCTTTTCATTTAGGCCATTTATTTCATACAGGGTTCAATAAAAG
The DNA here is from genome assembly GCF_036562045.2 of Rhinolophus sinicus. Classification (NCBI taxonomy): domain Eukaryota; kingdom Metazoa; phylum Chordata; class Mammalia; order Chiroptera; family Rhinolophidae; genus Rhinolophus; species Rhinolophus sinicus. Next base: position 115,743,051 of record NC_133753.1, read on the forward strand.
GAGCAGAATCACTTGAAATTTTAGCAGGATGCCCCTAGCAGCTGTGTGGAGAATCAACTGTAAGGGAGAAAGAATGGAAACAGGGAGACCAGCTAAGAGTCTATTGAAGGATTTGGGCAAGAGATAATGGTGGTTACAGCAGTGTGAGCATTGGTGGTAAGAAGTGTTGGGTTTTGGATATTATTTAAAGGTGTAGTCAGCAGGCTTTGCTGGTGAATTTCATGAAGAATGTAAAGTAAAGAGAAGAATTAAGGATAATTTAGGGGTTTTGGCCTAGAGCAACTTGGAGAATAGTAAGATGAGATAATGGTCATGGAGGAGAGTTTGTAGGAGAAAATTGAAGATTCACTTTTAGACATGATAATTTTTAAATATTTATTTTGCATTCAAGTGGATGATCTGGAGTTCAGATGAGGGAAAATCCAGGCTGGAGAAATAAATTTGTGGGATGTTACAATGGAATTTCAACCATAAGGGAGGCTGAGATTATCTAGGGAGCTGGTGCCTTTGACAAGGGCTGTTTCAGCGGCGTCACAGATTGGCTGGCATGTGTTCACAATTAAGTGGGGGAAGAGAAATGGAAGACAGCAAACCTAGACAATGCTCGTGAGGAATTTTCATGTCATCAATATTGATTTATAACCATAGTCAAGTATACTTAAAGCACCACCAATCATTTGTATCTTATACACACGTTCATTAGAGAATCAATGATGACATTTTATCTAATTTTGGTTCATCTGTGTGCCTTTCCCACTAGCCAACCAGCTCCTAGAGAGAAGAATATGTTTTTCTCATCTTTCTATTCTTGCCAAGTACAATCATGAAATAGATGTTTATTGAATAAGAACCATTTTTTCATTAAGTGTTTCTCTGAGTTAAATGCTCTGTCTATTTCTATATAGTTCTTGGGAATATTTAAGAGTTCAACAGGCATGGTTTTCATATCATCACAGCAGTCAATGAGCACATCAGCCTCTAGGGACTGGGTGAAAAGCCTGTCCATTTAAAAAATAAATGTTGTCAATCACAGGTGGAAAGCGGGCTCTTTTTAAAGAATTATACGTTCTTTTCGATCAGAATAAGGGAGTAGAGGAATAATCAGAGATGAATTCAGAAAGTAAAGGAGGGATGCAAGTTTGTAAAATCTTGTTGAAAGTAATTTTTAGATTTTTCTTAATTATAAATTTAACCTATTTTTATTTTGATGTAGTATAGGAAAATGCTTATAACTATTACTTGCATTTCCGGCAACTTATTTATTTAATCCAAGGTTTAAATATTTCAGAAGTATAAAAATACAGAACTGTGTTATTAGAACTCTGAGGAACCTAGAAAAAATGGTTAAATACTAGAGAAGAGATCCAAATGAGACTCTATAAGTACGATGGATAGAGAACACCAAGGAAACACAAAAGTTGGAATGAGGGAACATTAAGATATTACAGGGCCAAACAGAAATAGTGTTCCTATAATCAATGTAGATGTGTCTAACAGAAAATATTTGCTATAATTGTGCATACAGTGACGCCATGTATTGGGGATGCTATGGACTGAATTGTGTTCATCCCCCCCATTCATAAGTTGAACCCCTAAACACTAATGTAACCGCATTTGGAGAAGGGGCCTTTAAGAGGTAATTCAGGTTAAATGAGGTCATACAGGTGGGTTCCTTATCTGATGGGATTGGTATTCTCATAAAAGGAGGAGGAGACACCAGAGGACTCTGTCTCTCTACCATGTGAGCACACGGTGAGAAGCGGAATGTCTGTGAGCCAGGAAGAGAGTTCTCACTGGAAACCAAATCCTGCTGGAATCTTGGTCTTGGATTTTTCCAGCCTCCAGAACTGTGAGAAAATAAATGTCTGTTGTTTAAGCTACCAGTCTGTGGTATTTTTTTTTTATGGCAACCTGATTAAGACTGGAGAAAACAATTAAAAAATTGAAAAAAATATAGTACTATTGTATTAATACATGAAAACAACAACAATCAAGAACCGTTAGAATGGAACGTGTACGTTATGCCAGATACATTTAGTTTCATTTAACCCTCAGAAGAATTCTTTGAGATAGAGACCTAATTCCCATTTTAGGGAGGCTCAGAGAAATTAAGTAAACTATACAAGGTCACACAGCTAGTACATGGAGGGGTCAGGCTTCATTTACCTTTATTCGATATCAAAGGCCATGTTAGCCATCCATTTTATTCACTTTTCAAATGGTACTTGATTTCTATTATGACAGGAACTGGAATGGATGTAGACATGATTTTTGACCTGTTTCCTGCTCTCAAAGTGCTTACAACTTGAGGTGGTAGGGTCTGGGCCAGGATGCTACATCTGATATCCTGAAAGCCTGGGCCAGATATGTGGAGCAAATATCTCAGCGACTGAGATGAAAACGAGCAGTAAGATTTGTAGTGAAAGGGGGCAATAGGAATCTGAATCATTCTTATGTATTGTAGAGCAGCCCTTCTTAACATATCCTGCCCATATGAATCACTTGGGGATCCTGTTAAAATACAGTTTCTGATTTAGTAGGTGTGGAGTGGGGCTTGACAGTCTGCATGTGTAACAAGCTGCTCAGTTAATAGGGAAGATTCTGGTCCAGGGGCCACACTGGAAATATCAAGAGACTAGAGAGCAGAAGCATCATTAGTTTCATGTGGTGCCTCCAACCCAGATGAAGACAGTGGTCTTGCATGAACACATATATTAGAGCTCACTAATGGGTTAGGAAACAGGGCCCCTTTGCTAAGAAAACACGTGTTCTTTTACTGAATTATTCCTTATTGAACACGATGTTTTAATTAAATCAAGTTTCATGGTTCTACATAACCCCAAGTGATCAGTTTGACAGAATTTTAAATTTTAAAACGAATGTGTTGTATTTTTCATTAGCGGTCCAGGTTTTGACTCCTTTATTTGAAATCATTGTGACATCTCTATGTGGAGGATATAGAAATAAATTAAACAAATTCCCCAAGCAAAAGCATTCTAAACACAATGAAGTGTTTTTATATGTTTTGAACACTCAGTCATGTAATTAACTTTATTTCAGTTAAGGAAACTGAAACTTGCTGCCTTTCCTCTTTCTTTCTCCCCCCCTCCCCCCCAGAATTATTGAGCTATAATTGACTATCTTTTCTTTTTCTTAACTACCACGTCCAATGACAAATCATATCTGAGGTTGACCAACAAAATGATTCATTTCCTGAGCCAGGGAACTCCATTCCATTTTGGGATAAAATACAATCTTTTAGTAGCAAGGATTTAATAAAACCATTTCTGATGATTTGAGTCCAAGGTTTTCCACTCCCTTGGACAATACTTTATTCTCTCTCATGAAGTTAAAATTTTCTAATTGCTAATGTTTCCATCCATGAAAGACGGGAATAGATATAAAAACTTTAAATAACCTCAAACTGAGCCTGTTCATTCAAGTCAAATACAGATATATTTTAAATATGAGGATTCAAAATATAAGAAAGAAAACTCTTAGTTTTCTTTTGTGACACCCAATTTATCCTCATGATATTATCACTTGATATTTACATTGTGGCTTTTCCCAAGTTTCTCAATATGGATCACACACTTAAAAATATTGTCACAATAGTCCTATGAGAGATATAGGTTGAAAAGAAGAGTAAATGCAACTATTATATTTTCATCTTGAAAACACGCCTTAAACTGTAAACAGAACAAAAACTTTCATAAAGGTTAGGGAAATCTGAGTTGAAATGATAAGAGATTTACTTTAGGTAAAAATAAAGCATTACCCCAGAGAGGGAAGTTACACAGGAAATAGTAGCTATTGGACAGGAAGCAACTGCAGATTATTGGAGGATATAGCCACCCATGAGTACAGAATTTTTTCCTTCCTTTCTGGTCTTACTGTAACTTCCCTAGAAGAAACCATTAGCACCAGTAAGTGCAGGCTTTTGCATTGACTCAGAATTGACATTCCTGCCTCCCCTCCCCTTCCCTTGCATCCCAGTCTGTCTCCTCTCCTGCTACAGACTCCAAGGTCATAGAAGTGTAGAACAACAACTACAGACCCACCCGTGTCTCCCAATTCAGCTAAAAATCCTGCATCGCACCTCTGGGTGCCTTAGGTAATGCTTGCTGCTGTAACTAACCCAAAACTTTCAGTGGCTTAAAACTGTAGAGATCTTTCAAACATACCCAGAACTAGAGAGAGTAGTAAAATGTGCTACCATAACCCCATCAGCCAGTTTTATCTATCTATCCTGTTTCATCTATCTATCTCCCAAACTTTTTGTTACTTCTATTGAATTATTTTAAAACAAATCCAAGACACCATAACATTTCAACTGTAAATACTTCAGCAGATAACTATAAGAAATAAAGACATTTAGACCCACCCACCCACAATGCAATTATCCTACCAAGAATGCCTAAACTAACAGTTCTTTAATATAATCTAATAGCCAATCCTTGAAATTTCATAGCTGTGGGGAAAAAAGTATTTTTGTAATTGATATCTTAGAATCATAACAATTCCCCCACACTATTTATTGGCTAAAGAAAGAAATCAGATCTTGTTCTTTAGATTGCCCCACATTCTGGAATTGACTGATTGTTTCCCAGTTGTGTTGTTTAATTTGTTCCTCTACCCATTCCTTATCCCTCCCCTATTTCTTATAAATTGGTAGTTAGACCTAGACGTGTAATTACATCCTGGGATGGTTTTTTGGGAGAGGGGACAAGAATGCTTCATAGGTTTGCTTCCCATCTGTGGTAGCTGACCACCAAGATGGCCCCCAGTAACTCTTACTTTCTTATATTCATCCTTTTTTTTGTAGTCCCCTCCCACATGGAATAGAAGGACTGACTTGTGAACAAATAGGGTGCAGCAGAAATGATATTTATAAGGCTAAGTTATAAAAGACATTGTAGTTTCTTCTTCTCTCCCTATTTGATCACTCAATCTAGAGGAAGCCCCATGGCAAGGCAGGTGCAAACTCAAGCTGTCCTATAGAGAAGACCATGTGATGAAGAACTGAGGCCTCCTGCCAAGAGCCATGTGAATGAGCCATCTTGGAAGTGGATCCTCCAGTCCCAATCAGCCCTCAGATGATCGTTATTGTAGCTGACATCTCGACTGCAGTTTCAAGATTCCTTGAACTAGAATTGTCCAGCTAAACCACTCCTGAATTCCTAATCAGAGAAACTGTATGAGATGATAAATATTTACTGTTGTTTTAAGCCAGTAAGACACTATGTTAAGCAACAATAAAAAAAAAATTACCAGTGTATCACAAACTATTTGTCTGACATACTTTTAAAGATGCTAAGATTGATCGATGGGTGCAGGTATTGTCAATCTGACCCATCCATTATAAAGTTCTCCATAAATGTTTCACTGAATGCTATTAAGAACCATTGCTGTTCACTGACTAAATTTATTACTTTATTGGGGGTTGCATATAATTTTTTTCTACATTTATTAATCATGATTCTCCTATAAAGAACAATATTCCCTTATCAACTACCTAGAATCACTGAAATACTATTTGTAAAGAAAAAAAAGCATGATAAATACCCTATTTAAAAGCTTCTTAGTGATGAATGTCAAAAAAATTACCAAAGAAGTAATTATTTGATGTTAAAAAGTGATTGAAACTTAGAAGTATTATACAGGCTAAATTAAGAGACACCTTACATTTTTTAAAATTTAGATTGTTTTTACATCCCCTTCATTGATTGGCTAAACTGAATTCAAAGTCAGTATCTTCAAATCAGAGAATTTTAAATTAAAGTGACATGAGGGTGAGGTGAGGGGGCATTTATGACATGATACTAAATAACTAATCTGTTCTGTTTTTCAAGGATGTGACTGGCAGTTTTAATGTCAAGTGGTGAATAAGACATGAGATTCAGAGCAAGTGGTGCTGGTTGTGGTTGCCAGTGAGTGCTTACTTTTACTGGAGGGACAGATCTAATATGACTACTAGCATTTTTTTTTCCAGTCAGCTTTAAAGAGTCTCCTGGGCTGAGTCTTTTGCAAAGCAGCAAACATTACTGCCTATGTACTTCTTATTATAATCACTTTAACACAACTTTATGTAATCACTTCTGGGCTATAAAATGGTGCAATTCCCAATGCTATAAGGTCATCTAAAATTATGCCTAAAAATACACAGTAATTGTCTGCAATTCCAGAAATTATTCCCCAACCAGATCTGGTTATGCGGATGGATTCCTGCCCTCCCCCCTCCCCCTTTCAAATACATCACCTAGCATATATCATATTTTCTAAATAAGTGAATCTGTTAAAATATTTTATTTCTCAGGATCAAATGCCAGTATTTGCTTTAAATGACTTTCAGTCATTTCCTCAGGGAAAGCTTTTATATAAAGATTTTATTTCACACTTTGTGAAAACACACTTTTTTGGAGAATGGAAACTGTGTTGTCACATTTTTAAACGTTCATGTTAGAAATATGTATCCTTAATTCATGATTAGCTTTAACTAGTTACCACTGTCATTAACTTACTTTTAGGTTTTGCCTGCCATTCAATTAAGTTCTACTTCTGAAACATTTATTGAATATTTTCTAGAGGCAAAGCTTTATGCTCATAAGATATATGCTATTATGGTTACAAATGTAAAAGACTGAGGATATAGTGCCCAGTGTTCATCCAAAATGGCCAGTAGCTTTCACTTTATGAGCAAACTTTGATTGGCTATGTGGGACCTTTCAGGAGTTGCTATGTGGAGAAGAAAGCTATGCACAAGGTCAGCAGGCAAGACTGCCACCATCAAAGTGATATCTTGCATTGACTAGAGAGGGAATTGGTGGAAATTGCAAATTTTAACCTAAAAAGTATAAGAAAAGTTAGGAGAAAGTATTGTTATTTCTCAGTGTTTTAATAGAGGAAGGAATTATGAATTAGGCCTTAGAAAAGAAGAATTTAGACATCAGAGAATGAAGAGGGGAAGGGACATCCTAGGCAATAGGAATCTGGAACATAAAGATGTAGACATAAGCAATCCAGAACTCTCAATAGGTGAGGCTGGAGCAAAGTTTTCATGGACAGATGTTGTGGGAGACAAAGTTGGAAAGAAAATAAAGTGATTTCAAGAGGAAATAGAAATCATTATCCCATTAGGTATCAAACCGGTTGGGTTTGGTAATTTTTATACTTGTATATCAGACCACTGGTGCTTGTGAGCCTCAATGAGTCTACTTCCTATTTAAAAAATAAAAACAATACTCAAAATGTCTCTTCCTAATATATTATAACAATACTATTATAGTAGACACTTATTGCTGCCCAACAGACTCTTTCTAGTATCTAAATTTCCTTTGAGAAACCACTTCCTTCTGCTCAGCTATATTTATATTGGAGTGATGGTTTCCCCTATTCCAGGAGAAAACCGATTAGCACATCCCATTTCTCTGGCCAAGTAATAGGGTTAGTGATATGCCCTTAACTCAATTACAGCCAAGGAGACATGGAGACATTGAGTAGACTTTTGAGAAAGAAGAGTATTCACATGTCCACAGAATTTGGTGGTGGCAAGGATATGAGGCTTGACAATGCTGCTGCCATTTTGGTATCAGAATGGGAGACAGTCTCAGGATGAAGCCAAAACACAGAACAGAGATTTGGAGATAAACTGAGCTCATAAAACATTCCATAAACGCCTGGAACAAGTTGTGCCTGAAGCTAGAGTAATCCCTGAGCCTGTGGATATATAAACCAACAAATTCTTTTTAGTAATTAATCAATTTGAGTTAGATTTTCCATCATTTGCAACAGAAAAAGTCATAACTTATAGAATGACTTAAACCATCACAGTTTTAAGTTCTTTTTGGAGTCCAACAAAAATCCTTCCCGTGATTCAAATGTGTCCTTTATTAATTTGCGCCTGAAACCATTCTGATGGGCGGGTTCTAGGGAAACAGAGGCTAGGTACTCAGCACCCAGTCACTTTTACACTTGTATATAGATAGGTTTCCCCAACTGTCCTGGAAATGCATTGTTTCTTTGACTTTCTTAATGAAGCCTAGTTTCAAATTCCCTTTTTGTTGGATTTTCGGTGGACATTCTGTCAATTCTCCTCATTTACTAAAATTGCAATTGGAACAAAAACATTCAACTCAGTTGATAGAGAAATAAGTTCATGTTTGCTCTATATTTGAGTAATGTTGTAAATATACATTTAAAAACCATGTTTATATTTTTAACAAATAGTGCCATGTGTCACATTATATTTCACCTGCTATCTCATGGCCAAACTTTTGGTAGTATTACAGGAATTGGAAGGTGTGACTCAAAGGCTACTTGGTTCATTGTATCCTAAAGTTGTCTATGGTTCCACCAGATCTGTATTTGGATTGGTAGGCTAGAGAGAGTTGAGTTTCTCTGGGATCTGAAACTGCTCTTACTGGTTTCATTCAGGAGAAATTGATGTTCTTTAAATCATACAAATACCATGGGTCTTTAAAAACTTCAAGAGATGGTCTTCAACCAAAGAGAAGAAAAGAAAAGAAATTATTTTCCAATAATTCTCTCTTTACTTTGGACGTTTTTTTGGGGAAGATTTACTTGAAAGTTTCTTTTGAAGAACTTATGTGTCTCTTTCTTGTCTGAAAAACATAACTTTTCTAATCTGGTACGTTAATGGCCAGTAAAGACTGTTATTTAAGCTGTAAAACTTAATCACTAAATAGAATTATCTCCAGGATAACTATTTTCATTACCACTAATTTAAAAGGGCATTTATGGCTCCATTGATAAAAGATACTTAAACAGAGAAAATAAAATCTGTAATGAATCTTCAAATAGGTAAATTAAAAAAACCTAGGCATTAATAAAAATGTTGAATAGTCTAATAAAAAGGCATTAGGTTTTCTTTTTTGTACTATTAACTTTTTAAATAGTCATCATTTTTAAAATAAATGGTGTGTTTTTATTTAAATATGTTGACCTTGAAGTAATGGTGTAAGAACCTCTTGTTGGAGAAAGAGAAGTGGTGGTCAGAAATGTCATCACTGAGAATGAGGACAGAGAAAGGCCACACTGGGTTTGGCACAAGAAAACTTGTGATCCCTGGGAGATCAGATTCAGAGAGTGGCAAGGAGAAAAGTGATGCCCAGGGAATCTGGAGGAGGATGTAGCTGGTGAAATTTTGGCAGTGGATGTGTTTGAGAATTTTCACAGAAAAAAAAAAAAAAAAAGTAATACCGGGGCTGGATAATGGAACTTTTTGGGTCACTTGGAGAGATTATTTAATTATTCTAGCCTTACTTTTCTTGTTTCAATTATTTATTGCTGAGGAACAAAGCAGCCCAAACTGTAGTAGTTTAAAACAACAATAATTGGGTGGCTGATTGGCTTAATTGGTTAGAGCACAGTGCTCATAACACCAAGGTCGCAGGTTTGATTTCCACATGGGCCAGTGAGCTGTGCCCTCTACAACTAGACTGAAAACAACAACTTGACTTGGAGCTGATGGGTCCTGAAAAACACACTGTTCCTCAATATTCCCCAGTTAAAAAAAAAATAAAAAAATAAAACAACAATAATGTATTTTGCTCACAAGTATGAAATTTGGGAGGGATTCTGTATTAGTTTCCTATTGCTGCTGTAACAAATTATAACAAATTCAGTGGCTTAAAACAATACAGATATATTATCTTACAGTTCTGTAGGTTAGAAATGCAACACAGTTCTCACTGGGATAAAATCAAGGTGTCACAGAGCTATGCTCGTTTTTGGCAACTCTAGGAGGGAATCGGTTTCCTTGCCTTTCCAGCTTCTAGAGGCCGTCTGCATTCCTTGGCTCATGGCCCCTTCCTCCATCTTCAAAGTCAGCAACAACAGGTCAAATCATTCTCCCACTGAGTCACTCTTACCTTCCCTGTTCCCTCTTCCACTTTTAAGGATCCCTGTGATTACATTGTACACACCTAGATAATCCAGGATAAATCTCCCTACTTTAATCAGCTGATTAGCAATGTTAATTCCATCTGCAACCTTAATTCCCCTTTGCCATGTAACGTATACTCACAGGTTGTGGGGAGTAGGCTGTGGACACTTTTCCATTATTCTGCCTACTATAGGCTCCGTGGAGATGATGGCTTAACTCTGCTTCACACAGCATTAGCTGGGGCAGTTGGCCTGGGTCTGAAGGATCCAGTTCCACGACAGCTCACTCATGTAGCTGGCCGCGTGGTGCTGACTGTCACTGGTGCTCATTTCCTCTCCATGTGGTCATCTCCATGGGACTGCACTAGCTTCCTCACAATGTGACGGCTGGCTTACAAGAGCTAGTATGCCGAAGGATAGGAAATGCAAGCTGCTGTCTCTTAAGGCCTGGGCCTGGATATTGACACAGTGTCCTTACATCATATTCAATTGGTCAAAGTAGCACAGTGTCAATCTAGATTCAAGGGGAAGGAGCACAGACCCCCATCTTTCAATGTGAGGGGTATCAAAGAATTTGTGACCATCTTTAATTCTCCATAGTCCTCATTGGTAAAATAGGGATACTGTTTACTTGCAGTATTGCTGTGAGAATCAGATGTCTGTAAGGTGGCTTATGACATCCCTACTATATGTATAACAATAAATTGAGGGGTAAAAACTCTTAAACCTTTGTTGATTTGGATATGTATGAATACATGAATTCTGAGTGTTCTTAATATTGGTGGGTGTGGATTTGTATAAAGATCACTTTGTGAATCTTATGAAGGTTATAATCCTTCTCCCCAGAAAAATGTACACATGTGCTTTTGCACTCTTTGGTTGACCACTTTAGGGGATTTCCACACTAGCTAAAGATCTGTCGGGGAGGATGAAACTTTCCACCACCCTCCAAGTTTCTTTTGGCTGGTCTAATAATTAAATCTACCTGAGTCAGAGTAACAAGAGAAAAGAACCAAATTTAATTACATACGTACTCATGGGAACCCCACATACAGTAGAGAGTCAGAGACCTCACATACATGAGAGCTTCAAAGACAGAAAGGGAAAATGAGTATATGTGACATTCTGAGCTAAGGATGAGGTAAGGTGCCTGGGGCTTCAGAGAGGAGCAAGGTCATTGCAGGTCAGTAAGAAGAGCAGATGTTTCTTGAGTAGTGTGTTTGCCCTGCCGTATGGATAAGTTAAAAACGTTACTTCTGGTGATAACTCTTTTCATGAGCAAGGCCCCTAATTTAAATTCTTTAAGGGAAGGGTACAAGTTCCTTGTGAGCCTGCAGAGTCTTGATTGCCTGCAGCTCATTATAATTCACGTGCCAAAGTGGCACGTTTTGGGGAGGCCTGTTCTGAACCCTGACACATCCTTAACACTAAGACGTACAGTAACAGTAGATGAAAATGCAGGGGGTTGTGCATGAACTGTGGGGCATAATTTGGATTTATTTCTTCTTAAGACTGGGGCCAGGGAGAGTTTTCACATCTACTTCCAAGATGGCCTGCTTTGCTTTTTTTGTTTGTTTGTTTGTTAAGTCTGAGATGTGGGAAAAGATGTACCACTAAAAGTACTAAAAGTGCCTTCATCTATTGTTTCATTTTTTTTTCCTGCTCATGTAAAAGAAATGCAATTAGATAGCAAACATCCCTAAGAAAAAAGGGTCTGATTATTTCCATTACTCCTGTCAAAGTTCTTAATCTTTCATTGTACTTTCATTTTTTTCTTTTATGGGGGGTGGGGAATGAAACCATTTTATTGAGGGCCTTCGAGGGAGGGTTGAAGAGCTGGGAGGTCAATCAGATCTGACCTCCTTGTCTGCTCTGGACCTCCCAGCTTCACAGCCACCAAAAGCTCTTTTTTCTTTTTTTCTTTTGGTTCCCGTTTCTACTCTTGTAGAGCAGGAAGCCTACACCTGTAGGCTTCCAGTGTACATGGACAATTCATCATTAATTGTTTCAATAGTATTTTTTATTTTTCAAAAACCTCTATTTTCCCCTAATAATTAAAGTCATAGATACTCCTGAGAATTTAAACAATACAGACATTAAAAAAAAGGGGGCGGGATCTTCAAAATGTGGAAGTCTAACCACTGCTAATGGTCTGGATGGAAGATGTCCTTCCAGACTCATTACCATGTCTATATACACATAAAACAAAAATAGGACCATGATATAGATACCATGCAGCTGTTTCATTCTTCCCTATGCCAGGCACATCTTTCTATGCTAGTGCTTGTTGATCAACCTCCCTCTTTTTAATGGCTGTATACTATTTCTCTATGTGGGTGTATTAGAATATATTTTACCAGAAAATATAACCTTAATTAGAAGATTTGTGTAGGGTGGGGGCTATCATAGTTCACTGAAGACACTGGAAAAGCAGATTATTTCATGTCTTTCCTCCACCCTCCTCAGTTATTCTCATACTAGTTTCACTAGAAGACTCCATTAGGAATTTGCCTTCGCGATTGTCCCCTTGTCATTTATTTGCCAGTCTGCAAGGGCTTGCTGCTGTGGAAAGAGCTCTGAGAGTCCAGAGACCAGGGACTGAATCTAAATCTGATGCTCAGTGTGTAATGATAATGGGGAAAATAAAATAGAACAAGCATTGCTAAGAGAGTCACTTAAAACAGAGGCAGGAGGCCAACTGAGGAAGTGGGGCCAATGCACATCTTATGTCTCAGTTCTTAGAACTATGGTGAAGTTGCTGACCTGTTGTTAAACTCAGCTCAAGGCCAAACAAACATCCTGAATCCAGGATTGCCACATGGACACATACGGATTTTACTTCCCCTTCATCGTGATGACCAGACCATTTGCATTCTTCACCCTGAAAGGAACTAATCCATTTTGACAACCAGCATCTCCCATTTACATAATGGGGCTAACCAGTCCCAACTGACCTAGCCAACATCCTTCATTTACATGGAGGACCTACATGAGAACAACTCTTAAGGTTTTATCCTTCATAAACCCTGCCTTTCTCTGTTCCCTCAGAGCACAATGTAAATTGCTACCTGAATCTGGTCTCTGGATTGCTAATCCCTTCATATAAACACTTTTTATTGTTACAGCCCACTTTTTTGTTGTTGTTGTTAACAGTAACTCTGGGTAATTTTCTTACTTCTCTGGACTCCAGTTTTCTCATGTGCAAAAGAGATACATGAATTAGATGGTCTCTGAGATTCTTGCCCATCCTACTCGGGTTTCCTGAATCTATCACGTGCTAAGCACTGCAGCAGGGGCTTTCCAGATTGTCTGTATACCAGTTCCAAAAAGTAGATAATATAATCCCCAGTTTCACACAGACAGAGTGGGGGTAAAGAGAATGTAAGAACTCAGAAGTGTTAAAGATAAAACCACAGGCCCCAAATGGCATCACTCGTGCTAAAGCCCATGATGCCAAACCTAGATTTAATACCTGGCCTAATTTCTGTTTCAGCATCTCCCAGACTGATCATCTCAGTTAACTTGTCTGGAATTTTCTGGGCAACACCAATGGGGTAATCTGTCACATGGGCCCTCTTCATCCCCCATAGAAAGAAGAGGCAATCTGCATATAAAATCCCTTGCTCTTCTCACCCCCCCACCCCAAAGTAGAGGTTATGGTCTAAAAATAACTCTTTTGTTAATAGCTCCCTTGCCCCACTCTTCTTCCTATAAAACCTTCCATTTTATACAATTCCTGGGAGCACCCTTCTAGTTGCTAGATGCGATGCTGCCAGATTCATGAATCGCTTAATAAAGCCAATTAGATCTTCAAATTTACTTGGTTGAATTTTGTTCTTAAACAGGACGCAGAGAAGGAGACTGGCATTAGCAGAACAGGACTGAGTAGGACGTAGAGTTGGAGATATGTGCTCTAGAAGCTGAAACCCTGGAGTGACAGTTGACGATATATTATAGTTTCACAAATATTCTCGCTGTGCTTCCCTTAATCCTGTGTCTAGATACAAAATAAAATTTTAAAGGTGATAAAGCAGATAGGTTTAGTGGTTTGCACAAGTCATACAGATCAGAAGAGGTGTTAGAGAGAATTAATGTCTTGGTTAGCTAATCACAAAACCAGGCCTCTGGGCCTGTGGACGAAAAAAGGGCCACATACTAAATCTGACAAGCTCAGGGGAGGCAATCATCGCAGGTCTTACAAACTCAGAGACCAAAATTAACTACATAGGATGGTGTGAATAGAAAAATTCCTAACGAAAATCGGGTCATTGAGGGTAGTCACATCCTTGGCCTGGTGCTTCCTTGACAAAGGTCAGTCGTACCTTAAGTGAGCCTGTCCGTTGTCTTTGTGCATCTAAGCTAACATACCCTCGGAATGTCAGTCATCCCTTTCCTGGACCGCTCAGGGCACAACCCACCTTACTACAGCATGAAACCATAGAACCCCTCATTGTTATCTGTTTCCCTGAACACCATCTCTATGTGCTGTAAAATGTTAGTTATTAACTATCATGTACCCACCAATGTACAAGAAGTATGTGCCTCTGCATTTTACTTTTTACCCAATCCCAGAGATTTCCCCGCTTTGCTTTCTCCCTCTGCCTATATCTACTACCAATGGATTTCATGGAACCCTCCTTACATCTTCTCCTTTGATTCTAATGTATAAAATAAGCTGCAAAACTGTCATTCTCCAGGACATTTTCTTAATCTGTTCAGATTTTGCTTCCTGGCAATTGTTGCCAGTTTGGGTTGATAAACTCATTAAAAGTTCTCTACAGTTTTGGACGTTTGTTACATCGACAGACCTAATTATAATGATCATTTTTCATAACTCATATTGCATTACTTAAATTCACTGTACTAATTTCCCAGTTACTATAAATTGACAAAAGGACACTGAAACTCATGATTGAGAAGTGTACATTTGAAAGAAGATATTTTTAGAATTCAGTATACAATATTTGTTCTTAAAATACAGGTAAAATTTTATTTTCTAACCACTCTTTTTATTATTGCTTCTTTTCATCTTCAAATAATACGATATTTAGGAAACCAGCAGTAAGAGTATCCTTTAATGAGCAATGAACTCTCTTGAGCTGGTAAAGATTTTTCAAGGGAATAAGAAAAAAAGAGTATTTACCGATACAGTGAATATCTACTTTTAGTTCAGTTTGTGAAAAGTTGACAGGCCCTGAGTCCATGAAAGGACTGTCTTACGTTCTGAGCACTTAAATATGAATTGTTACAGAAAAAGAGGGTTCTTCGCCTCGCTTAGAAAAGAATTCAAATGTGAACTGCATAGAGTTTAAAGTAAAGATAAGTTTATTTAGCGGAGGGTAACTAAGAAAAGAAGAGCCATCTCTCAGATAGAGTGGAGGTTTCTAATCACTAGTGGAAGAGAGACACTTTCCATGCCCAGGCTAGGGTTTATAAGTGTTTTCTGCCTTCATGGAAAATCCACTGGTGTGGGGGGAAACGAAGACAGAAGAATGATGGTAAGTTTATGTTTAACTGCTGTAAGATGCAAGACGAATACGGGCAGGTTTGTTTTTAACTCTCGTAAAGCACAACCTGTGTTTTCTTTCCGTGGGCTTAACTACAGGGATGGTTCCAATGGAATCTCTAGTCTTTGGAGAGTTTGCTCTGTGTAATTGATTAACGTCTGAATTTTGTGTCTTTGGAGCTCTTAGGCAGCAGGCTTGGAATCTAACTTCTTAGTTCCTTCTGCAAAAATAATCCTCATGCTCCTTCTCTATATTAAAATCATATTATTTAAACAAACTCTCTAGTTAAGTATAATAGAACTTATGTTTCTATTGCAAGACTTTTAATACCTGCCCTTAACCTTAATTTTATTTCCATTGCTGCATTTCAAAAGAAAGCTTCAACATATACAAAGCACCCTGGAATCTCCCATCTAATAGGACTATCAAATGGGAATGCGCTTACCTATTGCCCTAACGTGTCCCTTCTGGCCATTGCATCTGACTGAGTCTTGTTTAGAAAACAGGCAAGAGATCTCTGAAGTCTCTCAGGACCCATTGCATCTCTGTGTATGAACACTGTGCCTATTTGGAATTGGTTTTATGATCTCACTTTCTAAACTTCTACTTTCGTCCCAACCAGTTCTGTTTTCAATTATGTATTTGGCTCAGCTCTCTTAATCAGCTCTCACCACAACGCTCAGTAACAGCCTTACTCTCCTTTTCCTCCCTCCCTCCTGCCCCCAATCACCCGTCATTTTGCAAGATTCTTTTCTTGAACCAGGCTACACACCATTGTTCTAGTCTTATCAAGTACTTGTTCTCATTTTCCTGTAAATGTTTTCCTATCTCTATGCTGCTCTTCTTATACCATAAAGAATTTTTTTCTTTTTGCCTCCTCAAAGGGAGACTTTGCTGTTTGCAAGTCATTCTTTCTTCATTCCAGCGTTATTGACATGTGACATACGTAAGTTTAAGATATACAATGTAATGATTTACTACTGGTGTATGTTGCAAAATGTTCACCACAATAAGATTACCCCTTACATCCTTCACCGTGCATAATTATCATCTAGTGTTGTTGTTACAGTGGCATTATTACAACATTACTCTCATAGCAATTTTATGGTATACAATACAGTATTATTAATTACAGTCACCATCCATACATTAGATCCCCCAAATTTATTTATCTTATAACTGGAAGTCTGTACTTTTTGACAAACATCTCTCTACTTCCCCTACCCCGTAGCCCCTGGCAAATCATTGCTCCATTCTCTGTTTCTGA
The DNA here is from genome assembly GCF_036562045.2 of Rhinolophus sinicus. Classification (NCBI taxonomy): domain Eukaryota; kingdom Metazoa; phylum Chordata; class Mammalia; order Chiroptera; family Rhinolophidae; genus Rhinolophus; species Rhinolophus sinicus. The sequence continues at coordinate 115,759,728 of NC_133753.1, forward strand.
GTTTAATGATTTTAGATTCCACATGTAAGCGGGCTCCTACAGTATTTGTCTTTCTCTGTGCTGATTTAGCATAATGTTAAGGTTGCTGCAAATGGCAGGATGTCCTTCTCTGCTTATGGCCGAATAATATTACATTGTATATAATACTGCATCTTCTTTATCCATTCATCCATTGATGGATACCTAAACTGTTTCCGTGTTTTGGCTATTGTGAATAATGCTGCAATGAACACGTGAGTACAGATATTTCTTCAAGATAGTGATTTCATTTCCTTTAGAGATATACCCAGAAGTAGGATTGCCGGATTATACAGGAGTTCTATTTTTAATTTTTTTCAGGAAACTCCGTACTGTTTTTCATAGTGGCTGCCCCAGTGTACATTCCCACCAATAGTGTCCCCATGTTCCCTGGTCTTCATACCCTCCCCAACACTTCTTATCTATTACTGGTTTGATAATAGCCATTCAAATAGTTGTGAGGTAACATCTCATTGGGTTTTAATTTGCATTTCCCTGATGACTAGTGATGTTGAGCACCTTTTCATGTACTTGTTGGCCATGTGTATGCCCTCTTTGGAAAAATGTCTATTCAAGTCCTCTGATCATTTTTTAATTGGATTTTTTTTTTTTTTTTTTGCTATCGAGTTGTATGAGTTCTTTATATACAGAGGGTGCCCCAAAAAAATGTATACACATTTTAAGAAACTGAAAAACTGTATTAAAATTATGCTGATGGTAACCACTTTGAGCACTCTTGTAATTGCGGAAGTCAAACATGACTTCAATTCATCTTTTGCTACCGGTAGATATTATTATAATTTTAATACAAATTTTTCCTTGCTTAAAATGTGTATACATTTTTTTTTTGGCACCCTCTCTATATATTGCTTTTCCTATTTCTGTGGAAGAGGCCACTGAAATTTTGATAGGGATTGCATTGAATCTATACATGGTTTTGAGTAGTATGGACATTTTAATAACATTAATTCTTCCAATCCATGAACATGCACTATCTTTCCATTTACTTGTATCTTCTTCCATTTCTTTAATCAACGTCTCATAGTTTTCAGTGTATAGATCTTTAACCTTCTCTGTTAAATTTATTCCTAGGTATTTTATTGTTTGTGATGCTATTGTAAATGGTATTTTTTCTTTTTCTATATTTTGTAAATGGTATTGTTTTTGTTTCTTTTTCAGATAGTTCATTGTTAGTGTATAGAAACACAAGTGATTTTTGTATGTCAATTTTATATCCTGAAACTTTACTGAATCTGCTTATTAGTTCTAACAGTTTTTTGGTGGAGGCTTTAGGATTTGCTCTATACAGTTCTGTGCTGCATAATGACGTTTTGGTCAATGATGGACCTCATGGGTGGTCCCATAAGATTATAGTGGAGCTGAAAAATTCCTATCACCTAGTGATATAGCCATTGTAATGTCATAGCACAATGCGTTACTCATGCATTTGTGGTGATGCTGGTATAAACAAATCTACTATGCTGCCCGTTGTATAAAAGTACAGCACATATAGCTACAGTAAAATGCTATAGCATTTAGGTTTGTATAAGCACACACTGCGGTGTTTGCGCAATGATGAAATTGCTTAACAGCACATTTCTCAGAATGTATCCATGTCATTAAGTAGTGCATGACTGCACAAGCTCATGTTACCAGCAAACAGAGGCTATTTTACTGATTTGGATGTCTTTTATTTTTTTTTCTTGCATAATTGCTCTGGCTAGGACATCCAATGCTAAGTTGAATAGGAGTGGACACCCTCGTCTTGTTTCTGATCTTAGAGGAAAAACTTTTAAGCTTTCACCACTGAATATGATGTTAGCTATGGGTTTGTCACATATGGCCTTTATTATGTTAATGTATATTCTTCCTTTACCTAATTTGATGAGTGTTTTTTAAAATCATGAAATAATGTTGAATTTTGTCAAATGCTTTTTTTCTGCATCTATTGAGACAATCATAAGATTTTTGTCTTTCCTTCTATTAATAGGGCATACCACGTAGATTTGCATATGTTGAAGCATCCTTGTATCCCAGGGGTAAACCCTACTTGACCATGGTGCATGATCCTTTTAATATGCTGTTGAATTTGGTTTGCTAGTCTTTTGTTGAGAATTTTTGTAGTTATATTCATCAGGAATATTGGCCTGCAATTTTCTTTTCTTGTGGTAGCCTTCCCTGGCTTGGTATCAGGGTAATGCTGGCCTCATAAAATGAACATAAATTCCTATGATGTGAAAAACCAGTGAAATCTGCAGGAGGTCCAAAAGGATTGTGCTGGCTGTTGGTTTCTTCAGTGGTAAAAGCTGCTGGGGTCGTCTGTAGAGCATGTCACTGGGAACTGAACTGTAGTGGCTTCTCCTGTGAGGCTGAGATTGGTATGTACTGCTCTTCCTTGTTCTGAGCTATTTCTATATATCTCAGCTTTGTGGGTCTCTGAGTGTGGCGAAACTGAATCAGATCCTTTGTGCAGTGTCTTCAAATGCTGAGAAAGCCCATTGCTCATTCTTCTCTCCCTTTCCTGATGAGGGGAACTCTTTCTCTCTGAGGAGCAGTGCTGATTTGGGGAATGGGATGATGCAGACCAATGAAGTTGTTTTTTCTTCCCTTTTTGTGAGATTGTTCTCAGATTTGTTCATTCCACTGTGTTGTTGGATTTTCTAAAGTGAACTACTGAGCTTTCCCAGAGCTGTTTTGGTTCATGGATAGCTGGCTAATTATTGCCTTTTGTGAGGAGATGGAGGCTGGGATCTCCTACTTTGCCCTCTTGTTGATGTCACCCCACTGCCCAAGTAATTCTTAATTTCAGAGCCAAGTTGGGTCCTTTTTACATAGGGGCCACCTCAGCTTGGGGGCAGAAGAAAAATGCTAAGTATCTGGACTTAGTATCCGATAGGTACTTTCCATATGTAGTTCCACTGAGGAAATACTTAGGTTCTGATATCAATATATATTTTCAATTTTCTTCAAAAGTGTTATAAACACAGAGATTGTTCTGGGTGTGCATATGAGAGAAGGCATAGTGGTCTCTAAGCTATGAGTAGGCTCTTTTCTCTTGGCTATCCCCAGAGCGACTGCATTTTCTGTTTTTCTCTCTGATTATGTTCCTGTTTAAATATTTGTCAGTATGGAAGTTTGGCTTCTGCAACATATGCTCATAATAACAGATACTAAATTTTTTTAGTCTCACATAATATCCAAGAATATGCAGTCCAGGGATGATATGGTGGTTTCTTGGTATTGGGAAGCTTTGTTCCATCCAACTTGTTCCTCTGCCATTTTCAACACGTGGCTTCTACATGTAGTCCAACATGGTTACTCTAGCTATTGCCACCATGTCCACATGGCAGCCAGCAGGTGGGACGAATGAGGGAAGCAGAGATCATTTCCTTTTCTTTAAGGGAACAATAGAGAATTTCAACATCACTTTTGCCTAAATACTATTGGCCAGAACTTAGTCAAATGGCCAAAGCTGAGTGTAAAAAAGACTGATGGCCATCTCCTGGCCATCATCTATAATTTGGGGATTTATTGTTAAAGGATGATGTGGATAATAGATATTAGAGGACAATTAATAATCTCTGCCACAGTCTACTACTCTAACCACCCAAATATCTGCGTACATGCTTTTTCTCACTAATAAAGCATATTTATTCCCATTCCAAAGAGGCTACAACTCAGAAGTCTTAGGTACTCACTATATCTCAAAGCCCAGGATTCCTGGGTGATGTGTAATCTTCTCATTATGTCTCGATGAGGTTCTTTGTGGCCCAGCAACCTATGAACTAAAAGACCAGTAATCTCTTCCCAACAACATAATAACCACAATTAGAACTCCCATTTAGAAGGGAAAGAAGGCTGTTCCCAATGCAGATGAGCAAGAACTGTGCAGACCCCTTCCCTGGGAGTGGATGTAGTTCCTTGCTGAGGCCGCATGGCAGCTTCTTGTGCTACTTTCTGGGAGATAGTCCCTGTCATTGTCCTCTGTGGCCTCATCTAGAGTCCACATTGAAGACTAAACCTTTCTTGGAACCAGTATAGTTTTTGAAGCCCATTTTCCTGCCGGGGTAGGTTTAGGGATATGTGGGATATTTTTCATTTGTTCCTCTAGATCACAGATGTTTCTCCTTCTCTGTCATGATCTATTTATTGGAAGACTGGTTTGTGTGGATTTCATCATTAGAGCTTTCTTTATTAGAGCTTTCTTTATTCTTTGTTTTCTATTTGGCTTCAGCCAGTATGGAACCCAGAGAAATTAATCAGAGTAAGAGAAGAAAGAGAGAGGTTGGGATACTTCTTTCCCTGCCTCTTTCCTTGCAGGCTTGCCATAGGCTGGTGGTGGCCCTCAAGGAAAGCCACAGCTTCTATCAGGCAACTCTTGTTGTCTCCCAGCTTCAGTAACTGCTTTATCTCCTTAGCTGAGGTTTAAGGGTGGTAACAGCACCTCCTTTTTCCTAGCCAAATGGATGCTGTACTCTTTTTTGTGGGCACTACCTACTTCCCATAGTTTATAAATAATTCCTTTATTAAACTCCCCTTAAATCACACAATTTGAGAATTTCCTGATGGACCCTACCTAACACAGGGAACAGAAGCAAAAAACAAACAAACAAACAAAACAAAAGGCTTATGATTTTCTTAGAAATAAAATTACCCCCCAAATTCATTTTCTAGTTTACTTACTTCATATCGATTTTAGGTACAAGTAACCACAAACATAGATCTCACCTTGACACAGTTTTAAGACTGAAATATCTGATCTTTTATTTACTGGCTTCTATACTCTGTCCTTTTGTCCTCTCAGTTTTATGCTGGCTCAAGATGAGGCCATTTAACACAGTGGATTGTTTGGAAAGTCCACAGCTGGCCTATGGTATTTGGATTGAGTTGGCTCTCATTGTCTTTCAGGGACTTGTATATCAGTTGTTAAGAAAGGTTGGGGATCGCATCCTAATTTCCTCTTGTCGCTGCTCTTTGGAGCTACCTCTTAATATCATTTCAGTGTTTGGTACAGAAGAAGTGGTTTATCCTACTCTTTGAGAGCCCACATTTCTGCCCTCTCACTCAATTTAGATTTGAGGTGAAACAGAAAGCCTCTTTTAACAAAATTCATTCTTCTTTTATGAAAATCTATTTTTGACTTCATTTATTTTGTATGACTTTGCTTAAAGTAGCAAGACGCAGCCAATATGCACAAAGATTCTGAGTTTTCCAACTAGTGTCCATATCATAATAGGCTGTGACAGTTTGTGGCTTATCTCTAAACTGCAGGTAACAGTTTAACCAAATTCTTGTCCCAGCATAACAAGAATCACAGGTTTCTACCCTTGATTGTCTGGGTAAGTGCTGTTCTCTGTCCAATTGATAAGCTAGCATCACATACATCTTTTGTTACAGCAGTCCCACTTCCAGATACTATGTCTATATAACTAATATAACAAAGATCCCTAAATACCAGTGGCTTAAGAAAGACAGAAGCTTATTTCTTTCTCATGTTGCAGCCTATGTAAGCCGACCATACTTACTATGGCAGCTCCATGATGTCCTGATCCAGGTAAGACGGAGTGAACGCACACCAACCTTCCTCTTCCACTGATTACAACTTAGCACCTGCCCAGAACGTATGCTGGAACTATTTGAGGTCTGTGAAAAGTAAACAGAAAGTGGATTGGGAAGAATACTGAATGCAAAGTACCACTGAACAGATGGTGACTTTTCCCCCTTTGGTATCACCTGGCTTGAACGCAACACAGTATGAACCCCAAACCAAGCAGTGTGGTATACACACAGAGAAGTCTTCAGAACCCTCTAGTTCTGGCTCAAAGAACAAGAAAGAAGAACTAAATCTCAGGGAGAATGGAATACATTTCCCAGGTCTTTTTCACTCTTTCCTTTTTCTTCATTTTCTCCCACCCGGATCAGCAGCCAGTCCTGTGGGGAAAGTGGCGGCAACAGCAGCAAAGGCAGTGAAAGCAGCTGGCTTGGGAAATGGAATCAAAAATGTGAAGGAAAGGAATTTCCTCTCTGTGCAGTTGGCTGCAGCTCCAACAGGGGCCCCACTGATACATATTTTTTCTTTCTTTCTCTATCCTGCTGCCACTATGGCACACCTGCAGAAGTGGCAGTTTCTGTTCAGAGGACAGAAAAGGGAAGCCCAAAGTAGCCAGAAAGTACAAGGATGTTAGCAGAGCAGAAGGTGAGGAAAGCAACCCCATATAGGTATTTATGAAATACAGGGATCTTCTCCAATCTGCACATTCAGGAATCTGATCTTAATTAGCGACTTTGGAAACTAAGCTAATGGACAGTCCTGCACCTCAGCTCCAGACTGACCAGTGGGAGGCACACACGTGGTAGAGACCTGAGTTGCACTGAAAAAAATTTGTAACTGAACTGATGTTAGAACCATAGCCACTAAAAAGTGGATAGAAACTTGTAGACTAAACCTAACCAAGTCAAGTGCCCACTAAAACAAAAACAAATCAATATTTTCCATAAGATTTAAAAAAGACACAAGGTCTTATAACATAATGTTAAAAATGTCCAAAAAGCAATATAAAATTATTTGGCAAACAGAGAACCATGAAAAATCTTAACTCATGAGGGAAAAGACAATCAACAGATGCCAATGACAACATAACACAGATGTTGGAGTAATCTGACAGCCTTTAAAGCAACTATTTAAAAAACGCTCACATGAACAATCATAAACACTCTTGAAACAAAAATTAAAATATGAAGAATCAGCAGAGAAACAAGATATAAAGAAAAAAACAAATGAAAATGTTATAATTGAAATACATAATAACTGGGGGGGGGGCAGAATTTCATTGGATGGACTCAACAGTAGATGGAGATGAAAGAGGAAGGAGCCAGTAAACTTTATATAGATCAAACAGAAATCAACCAATCTGAACAACAGAGAAAAGCTTTTTATTTTTTTTATTTTTATTTTTTTAAAGAAAGAAAGATTCAGGGACTTGGCAGACAAAAACAAAAGGTCTAACATTCATCATGCTATCAGAATCCCAGAGGAGAACAGAAAGAGTGTGGTGATGTGGTGTGAAAATAACACATGAAGACATAGTGGTTGAAAACTTACCAAGTTTGGTGAAATACATATACCTACAAATTCAAGAAAGTGAGAAAACCCCAAATAAGTTAAAGCCAAAGAAATCCATCATAATCAAACTGATGAAACTAAAGACAAAGAAAAGCTCTTAAAAGAAGTCAGAATAAAAGAACACATTGCTCATAAGGCGGGGATCAGCAAAGTTTTTCTTAAAGGGCTAAAAAATAAATATTTCAGGTTTGCAGGCCATATGATGTCTGTCACAACTACTCAATATTTCCATTGCCTTGTAAAAGCAGCCACAGACAATATGTAGACAAATGGGGGTGGTGTTGTTAAAATTTAATTAGAAGATAAACAGGCAATCAGTCCACAGGCCAGTTTGCCAGCTCCTGCTAGAGGGAACAAAGACACAACTTACTGTGGATTTCTCCTCAGAAACTATGGATGCCAGGAAACAGTGGAGTAACATTTTTTAAAGTATTATTTGAAGAAAGAAAAGACTGTCAACCCAGAATTTAACATTCAGTGAATATATCTTTCAGAAACTAAAGAAAACTAAGAGAATCTGTAGCCAGCATACATGTTCTAAAAGAATTGCTAAAAGAGTTTCTACATGTTCTAAAAGAATTGCCAAAGGAGTTTCTACAGAAAGAAGGGAACTGATTCTGGAAGGAAACTGGAAACATTCAAGTGAAGGAACAGCAATAGAAAAGATGTTAGAATAAATAACACAATTTCACACAATTTCTACCAGAAAATACAAAAGAACATCTTTCAATTCATTTTAAAAGGCCAGTAATATCCTGATACCAAAATTAGACAGACAGTACAAACACAAACAATATCCTTCATGAACACAGATACAAAAATCCTCAAAAACAACAAACAAAATCTTCAATAAAATATTGTAAATTGAACCCAGCAATATATATATATATATATATATATATATATATATATATATATATATATATATATAAACACTAGAAACAAAAATTTATCCCAGGAATGTAAGGTAATTCAACACTTGAATATTAATCAACATAATCCAGCATATTAACAACCTAAAGAAAAAAAAAAAGACAACAACAAAAAAACAGGCACAGGTCCCTTCTATTTGTTGACTTTAATGTGTGACTTGTTTAACATGTGACTTCCATGCTTTTACCTAAGATGGCTTCTCTAGTTCCTGCTAGAATGTCTGTGTCCCAGACATCAGGAAGAAGAAAAAGGGGAAGCAGAGAGCATGAACGATTTTTTTAAAAAATATAACCAGGGAGTTGTAAATGTCACTTTTACTCATAACCCATTGGCCAGAGCTTGATCACATTGTCATACCAAGCATGAAAGAAGCTTGGAAAGTATAGCTTTACTCTGGGTGGCTATATGCCCAGCTAAAATTTTGGGGCTCCAGCAATTAAGAAAGAAGAGGAGAACAAATATTGGAAAGAACTAGCAATTTTTCTCACAATATTTGACTCTAAATAATGTTTCTTTTAAAAGTCAGATGTCTGTAACCCTACAATAATGAGTTATGTTGGCTCCTCAGTTTTCTTCAGTGGGTCTCAAATATTTTATCTCCAAGAATACTCAGACTAAAGATCTAGCTAGCTCTCTGAATGTTGAAAAGAATCCCTGAAAAAGAGGTCTTTTGTTACTCTCTACCAAGAATCACATAATTCAATATTTTGTTGAAATGGTAGATGGAATCCTCCAGTCTCCAAGGGAACTTTATTTCTTGATGTATGAGGAACTATAATAACAAGGAGGTCAGAAAAGAGCTGGGGAAATTACAACCAAGTTTGTGTTAGCCAAAGTTTAATATGGCCCTGTAAGACTTTAAAATTTTTTTTTTAAATAACTTACTTTCTGGCAAGTATTTCTGTATTAGTCAGGGTCCTCCAGAGACACAGAACCAATATTAAATATATATAATATATATAACATATAAAATAAGGAATTGGCTCACACTATTATGGAGATGGAGAAGTCCTACAATCTACCATCTGTGAGTTGGAGAACCAGGAAAGCCAGTGGTGTAATTTTGTTCAAGTCTGAAAGCCTGAGAATTAGGAGTGCTGATGTCCAAAAACAGGATAAGATGGATGTCCCAGTTCAAAGAAAGAGCAAATCATACTTCCTCTGCATCTTTGTTCTATTTGGGCCCTCAACAGATTGGATTATGCCCACCCACAATGGCTTGAGTGGTCTTCTATATTCAGTCTACTGATTCAAATGTTAATCTCTTCCAGAAACACCTTCGGTGACACACCCAGAAAGAATGTTTTTTCAACTATTGGGTCATCTCTTAGCCCAGTCAAGTTTACACATAAAATTAATTATCACAATCTTCAAGTATTACAATAAAAAAGAGACTTAAATAAAAGAAAAAATCCGAGGACTGACTCTAGAGTTAGAAATAGTCTGTTTCATTCTCTCCTTTCCTGTACAGATAATGGTTATTTGGAGGAGTGGCTGATTCCAGGGCTGGAGCAGGGAAAGCACAAAATCAACTTGAAGCATTTTATGGTGCCAGAAAGTAAGAAAGCGGTTAAAAAGTGATATGGAGGCATGTCAAAAGGACATAGGAACCAACAGGAAGGAGTACCTAATGGCCAAATCCAATAGTTGAGAAAAAAACAAAATTATAACCCATAATATAAAATGAATATTCATGAGCCAGAGATGATATAAATAAATAATCAAATAAATAAATGGGGGAGAGTGTAGTTCTTTCTTGCACTATAATTCCAATTAATAAATGTAGAAGCAATGAGGGAAATGGAGAAGCACTATTTGGCAAACACCTCTGTGACAGTTATTATGGGCAAGAGCCATTAATGGATGCTAAAATTAGTGGGTGAAATTTTGATGAGAAACAGGATATTTACAGAAGCTCAAAGTATCTCTTGATAAAATACTTATTAGTTACAGTGAGGAATTAATACAGTGGGAGAACTTGGTAGACCTGACTTAACAAACAGATCAAAGTAAAAATCATCAGTAATGAGCCATATTGTATCATGCTCCTCCAGGTAAGGTGCACTGAGGTCAAGATGAAGCAGGTCCTGGTTGGGACCCCCGTAGTAGAGGCCTCGCAATGTCCCCGGACTCACTGTTCCTTGACCTACCGATAGCTTAAAAATAGATTGTGCCCCTGCAGCGTGAGCTCGGAATGTCCCCTGTCTTAGAAAATTACTCTGGGGTTCATTGTCTTAGAAAATCACCCTGAAACTTGTGATTAATACCTTTAGGCTTATTGATCACAATCTCTATGGTGTAGCATTCTTTCCAGGCTACTCCCATCATTGTTCCTGGGTTGCTGATGCCACCGAAGAACCATGTCACCAGAGGAAAGGGTCCATGTAGGCCTCCCCTGCCAACAGTCATGTAGCCTCTGGAGTAACATACAGATTTCCCCTCTAACACCCTAAGCCGGTCTGAGAATGTTAAGGCAGTTTTTGGAGGTGTTAATCTGCTGCCTTCTCAGATCACCAGTGCTGACAATAAACGCTTATCCTATAGCCCAACTCCCAGTGTCCATCTATTGGCTGAGCGGTGCAGGCAGCACGAGCCCCAGACTCAGTTGCCCTCTGATTTCAACAACATAACTCCTGTGGTATTCTGGCCCAAAATTCATAAACTGAATTTCATCGTGAGAAAACATCAGACAAACCAAAATTAAGAGACTTGTACAAATAACTAGCTAATACTCCTCAAAAATGGCAAGGTCAAGAAAGACAATGAAAGGCTGCAGAACTGTCCAGATTAGAGGAGATAAAGGAGATATGACAAGTAAATGCAAAGAGAGATACTGAATTGGATTCAGAAAATGTATTAGTGGGACAATTGATGAAATTTGAAAACGTACTACAGGTTAGCTAATAGTATAATATCAATAGCAATTTCTTGGTTTTGAGAATTACACTATGGTTATGAAAGATAACATTTGAGGAAGCTAGGTGAGGGTATACATGAAGTCTTTGCACTGTTTTTGTAACTTTTTTCTAAGTTTTAAATTATTTCAAAATAAAAACTTTTTAAAAAGGAATACAATGGTAATAAAGCTTGGGAGGTTATCACAGGCATTGCGTAGGTTCTTCTTTCCCTCAAAGGTAGTTGAGTTGATCTTTGAAAGGGTTGTGTTATATGTATTCTTAAAGCAAAGCCTATATTGTATATCACAAATTTCTAATTCACCCTTCTCTAGATTTTTATTTTTCTTGACTCTGTATTATAGCTTAGCAACCAGAACTCTATGAAGTATTCTAGATATGGCAATACTGGGATGAGATACTGTTTGGTATCCAATATCCTTTCCTGACAAGACCTGGGATTTTATTTAACTTTTGGCTGCAACAACATGCTGGGTCTATGTTTTGAGAGATCTGTAAATGGGATTTTAAGATCCATTCTCCAGATCATGATAGAACCGAGCTTTACAATTTTGTTAGAGGACTTGGATTATCTGTCCCTCCCACCCCCACAATAGATTATCCCAATTTGCATGAATATTTCTTTTGTGTGTTTTTTTTCTTTTTTTCTATGCATTACCAGAATCTATGGTTCCTCTGCAGTGAAGAAAATGCTTGCATCTGGCATGTTCAGACATGGTTGGCGCTATCTGTTCAATGCCGGGATGGCTACATTGGAGCTTATTTGCATGAAGGTTGAAGAGCTCCCTGGAAACAAATGCATGGGAATCCTTGCATGCAAGTTCAGACAAATCTGAGCATTTCTGACAGTATGGTGGGGCAATCTTACAGAAGACTGTAAATAGTAAAAGTCCATGAGGATTCTTCCAGGAGAGAGTTCCTAAGATGAACGCTCCAGGTGTGCAAGCATGACCCAGGAAACAAGTCTTAGTTGGGAGGGGGGCTGATGGCGGTAGATTGTGGAGTGGGAGGCAAATCTGAATAACATATGGTGTAATTTTGGGATTTGGCTGCCATCAAAGCCCAACATAGAGCAAGGAAATTTTTGGTAAAACAGGATCTGCCCACTGAATTATGTCATACATACTTAAAACTATGGCACTGGCGTCATTGCTATGACATTGGATTCCTTACAAAAATGTAACACAGATGTGTAGGGAGTCACTCCCCTATAGCTCAGAAGCTAAGAGCTGGAGGGTCCCAGAGAGAACCACAGAATCCAGCCCAGGAATAAAGGAAATCATGACAGCAAGAATACCATATATTAGAGGTCAAACAAAATAGACCTTTTCTCTATGTTTCTTATTTCTTCAGCAGCTCTGCTATCATACTCAAACAGGGCTCTCAGTAACAAAATAATGTTTACTGTCAGTCAAATATATCCAGTAATTCTATTGGATTGTTTAGTTTAGATGTTAAATTGCATAAGGTGTGTCTTCTCTGCAGTTGTTATTGGGAGAAGTCTAAACATGGACCAGTAAGACCTTTTAAAAATATATTACCTTTCTTTACCATTTCTTGGTCATAATAGTTGTTTCTGCTATTAATAAACAATTTCCTTAACGTTTTTCAAAACTTATGGGTATTTGTCATTCTTAAAGACATGCAACATAATCAAACAGGACTGGAACTTCATGTAGCCTATATAATATTGGATCTAATTATCCCTAACTTCAAAACCATTTGGGAATGAGAATTTTGCTGTCTCCCTCAGTGGTTTCTGTTATCACCGTTTTTCCATATGCTATATACATTTTACACATATTATCTCTAATCTGTTGAGGCAGTAGTATATCCATTTTTCAGATGGGAAAACAGAGGCTCAAAGATTACATAACACCTAGAAAAACATCATTTTGAACTTTGTCTACAAAATTTAGAGTTTGTGATTATTCCAGAATGCCATAATCTCAAAATATTCAGGCAATCCCAGGGAATTTCTAACAGATTCTAGATGGTTTTTACTCTCTGATGCATTTAAGTAGCATAAATATTTACTTCTGGCAAATCACGTAGGGGTTCTGCTTCCTCTAGAATCATATTTCTTTGAAAACCCATTAAAAGAAAACAAAACAAGAACACAGTGTACTCAGCAATCTTTTAAAAAAATAAAGGATAACTGATTCATTTGCATAAGGTCTCTGGCCTAATTCTTAGGCCTTTTGGAGTTACCTTGGGCCTTGAGCATATGCTTATTTTTATATCTCTACTTCTAGATCTCATTAAAAAAAATTACATCCTTACTGGCATCCATTAAACAGTACTTATTCCATCTCTACATAATAGCTGGAAATGGCAATTTTTTAACCTATTAGAGACCAAACTTTAAAAGTGATTTTAAATTACAAATTCACAATTTTGCTTCGCATACACCTAATTTTAACAGAAGCTTTGACTTCTATTAAGTTGTCCTGATAATGTAAGTAAGGAATTAGGGACTTAAGTAAATTATACCTGTAAGGATAAAACATTTTCTATCAAGATATAATACTTCCCATTCATGTGTTTTCAGTTACTGTGCCGCATAGAACATAGATATTTATGGACTTACATTTTGTGAAATATTTGTTTCGTCCAGTTTTCATTTAATATCTTTCTGCTTTATTCAATCTCTGTGAATTTCACAAGGGACACTTTTAGAGCATTTAAGATAAAAAGGGATCTCAAAAATAATTTGGGGCAGAAAAACGAATTGTTGTCTAGAAGTTCAGTGATTAGTAACGTAATCATCGTTTCACATTTTAAGCAGTGCAATGTATAAAATGTCTATTTTCTCTGTCCATATTTTCTAACCCATGGCAAGAAACTGGAGTTACATACCTCCTCACAACTATAGCACCAACTCTAAAAATTCAGATTTTTATCTAAGTAAATTTATTGGTTGGTACTCTGTTACCAAAAGGAAGGTTTTGTTAACTATTACTACTGTTCATCATTCACCATATACTTGATTCTTTCTGCCTTTGCTTGGTTTCGAACATTTGTTAAAACCGAAAATGTTGTAACAAAATTTAACCTGATTATTGGTACTTAGGAGTTTGAGTATCGTAGGTCTTTGGGGGAAAAGAATACCATGGAACACGTTTTCTATATTTTATTATTCACAGCCATAACTTAAACTACGAAATATAAAGAGAATATCTAAAGCAAAACAAACCAAAAAAGACTGAGTCCAAAAGAAAAAAATTACATTTATCTTAAAATTTGCTACTTTCCTTTTATGATTTCATCAGTTTTGATATTCCTTAGATGATATCAGCTATCGTTTAGATAAATAGATTTAACTATTAGAGAAAAAAGAACAAACATGGTGGCATGAAAGGTGCTCCTTGATATTTCCCCTTGAAGTTACAAGTTGAACAGCTGTAATTCAACAAAGGATTCCCTATGCAATACACAAACATGTCTGAGAGATCCATGCATCGAATCATCTGAAGGTGGGAGAACTGGGGTGAACAGGGAAAGAGGAAAGGGAGAAGTGCACAGATCAGGGCCCTGGGATGCAGCCCAGAGCTCACTGTGGCCCCAGGAGAGGGGAGGATTGGGACTGTAGGTGCGCTCTCTGTGGCCCCAGCAATTCTGCCTGAGGGAGTAGCATATAATACAGCTGAACCCAGCGATGGGGCAGAGACCGAATACAGAAGTGCAACAACTGAGGTCTAGTAGCCCTCACTGCCAGGCAGAAAACAAAGCCATGAAGCCTGACTGCCTCCCCCCAACCTCTCAGAGTTCATCTCCCCCACACTCTCCCTCCCAGTGTTAGCAGCAGGCCCAGAAAAATCAGTAGCAGTGTTGGATTAAAGAGCAAAATATTTATAGCCCCGAGAGCTGGAGAGACAGTTCCTGAGTGGCAGGTGCACACTGTGGCTAATTGCAGTGACAAGAGAGGAGCTGTAGGGGCAAGGCAGCTGTGGTCTGGTAGTTGCCATTATTCAGAGGCGAACAAAGCCACAAACACACCAGCCACCCATCCCAGCCAACCCCGCTCCCATCTTTCATGGTTGATCACAGTGGGGGCACCCAGGGCTGCAGAGACACATAGCTCTGCATCTGGCTGCAGGGGTGGCACTGGAATTTTAGGGGCTCAGAACCCCATCGCCCACCACATCCTCCCATGGGGGTGCTGCCCTGAGACCAAGGCGAATGGGTCACAGAGGAGAAGCCCAGACCCCACCCAGGAAATCTCCCACTAAGCGAAGCCAGTAGAGTAAGAGAAAATAAAATGCTCCAGCACTACTTACTGGGCAGCAAACTAAAGACCTCTTCATATCAACCTGCAGAATTCGCTACTGCTGATGCCCAGGAAGAGAAATAGTCCATTAATTGCTACAAATAACCAAGGTAACAAGGCAGCTCAGAAAGAAAAGGAAAAATCTCCAGAAAGTAAACTTAAAGACATGGAACTATGGGACTTAAATGGCAGAGAATTGAAGATTGCTTTTCTGAAAAAACCCAACGAGATGCAAGAAAATTCAGACAGGCAATTTAATGAACTCAGAAATAAAATCAATGAGCAAAATGAATATTTTACTAGAGATTGAAATTTAAAAAAAATCTACAGCTGAAGAACTCAATAAAAGAGGTAAAGAATGAAATAGTCAGCTTAGTAAATAGAGGTGACCAGATGGAGGAAAGAATTAGTGATATCGTAGACAGAAATCTGGAAATAATACAGATGGAAGAAGAGACTTGAGAGTTAAAGGCAATAAAAGAACTCTACCAGAACTATCTGACTCTACCAGAAAGAGCAATATAAGAATAGTGGGCATACCAGAAAGAGAAAAGAGGGAGAAGTGCACAGAGAGCCTATTCAAACAAATAAATAGTCAAAGAGAACTTCCCAAAACTATGGAAAGCATAGGTACTAAACTCATGGACCTTGAATTCAGAGAGGATTTTAATTTGAGTTCACAGGCAAGGGAGGTAAAGCAAAAATAAATGAATGGGACTATATCAAACTAAAAAGCTTCTGCACAGCAAAAGAAACCATCAACAAAACAAAGAGGCAACCAAGTGAATGGGAGAAAATATCTGTAAACAACATCTCCACATCTCCAATGAGGGGCTAATACCCAAAATATATAGGGAAGTCATATAACTCAACAACAACAACAACAACAACAACAAAACAATCCAATTAAAAAATGAGCAGAGGAGCTGAACAGACACTTCTCCCAAGAAGACATACAAACGGCCAACAGATATATGAAAACATGCTCAACTTCACTAGCTATTAGGGAAATGCAAATCAAAACCACAGTGAGTCACCACCTCACACCTGTTAGAATGACTATTATCAACAAGACAATAATAACAAATGTTGGAGAGGTTGTGGGGGAAAAAGGAACACTCATACACTGTTGGTGGGAATGTAAACTGGTACAGCCACTATGGAAAATAGTATGTATGTTTCTAAAAAAAATTCAGAATAGAATTACCATACAATCCAGCAATCCCTCTTCTGTGTATCTACCCAGAGAATCTGCAAATGTTTATTGGTAAATATATATGTACTCCTATGTTCATTGCAGCATTATTCATGGTGGCCAAGACATGGAAACAACCAAAGTGTCCTTCTATAGATTATTGGATAAAGAAGATGTGGTACATATGTACAATTGAATATTACTCAGCCATAAGAAAAGATGAAATATTGTCATTTGTGACAACATAGATGGATCTTGAGATTATTATTCTAAGTGAAATAAGTCAGACAGAAAAAGTCAAGAACCATATCAATTCACTCATATGTGGACTATAAAACTGAAAGCGACAAAGGAATAAGACAAACAAAGAAACGAAAACTCATAGACACAGACAACAGTTTAGTGGTTACCAGAGGGGAAGGGGGAAGGGAGGTGATAGAAGGAGAACTAACTCTGGGTGGAACACACAATGCAGTATATACATGATGTATTATAGAAACATCACTTGAAACCTATATAATTTTACTAAGCAATGTTACCCCAATAAATTTAATTTTAAAAAGTAAGGCAAGATATTTACATTGCTCTATGAAAAGTCTATAATGAGATAATTTTTTTCTCTCAGAGAAAGTCTCTTTCTCCCACTAACTCTGGAATATAGAACATATTGAGAGAGTGTACTACTTTGCCTAAGGAGTGCAGAGGATTTCTGAAATTGGAGATATCAAGACCCAAACTGTTTGCTTGAGACTTAAGTTAGGAAAACCTGTGGGGATGGATTGAGGTGGTCCTGAGTCCAGTTGTAAGAAAAGGTAACAAAGGCACTGGAATAAGATGACCATGTATTTAAAATGGATAGAACCAATGGCTGAGTCTAGAACTCAGCTGGGGTATAACAAAAGCAGACATTGGTGGACTCTAGACCTGTTCCACCCAGTACTCTTGTGAGTTGACTTTCACCTGGAGTAGTAGCCGTGTAACTGAATCAAAGCTTCTGTCACTTTGAGAACCCTGCCCAAGTCGATATGGAGCGATTTTTCCAGCAAAACACTGAAGAATGAGTTTTTCTTCTCAAGAAGAATTACAGCAGAGGCAGGAATCTACACCTGGACAACAGTGGGGGCACCAGTCATATCAAATCGGGCAAGTCCCTTTGTTTGAGTGAGCGATTCCTCACTGTAGCAAAATTCCTCCACAATGGAGAAACTTACTTGCTGTAGACCACAGGTTTCCCGTGTATGAGGTTTCAGGCAGGCAACATAAATGAGTTGGCTTGATGGAATCATCGATGAATTGATTATGTCAACTGCTATTTGTCAAGCATTTGCCGGAGCACTTGGAATGAGTGAAAAAACCAACCCAACCCAATACAAGACAACAATACAAAACAATCCGTATCCTTGGGGAGCTTACATTCTAGCAGGGAGCATTTACATCTAGTTGAGTTGTATGAAGGTAAATGTCAGCTAACAATCTCAGTGTTGGCAATAAAATAGGCGGGGTGTGTGCCAAACGGGACTGCACATGCCCTGTCTGAAGGGGGCAACCATGGTTAGCCCAGGGGATCATTGCAGGCAGGAAAGTGGGCCGAGCATCATTATCCTACCGATTTTTAAGCAGAAGTTATAAATCAGTGTTTTTGTGTTTAATTTCCTGGTTTTCAAATGCAGGCATGTTCCAACATGAAATGTTGTGAGGACTATGTAAGATGTTATTGAGGGAAGATGGGTGATGGGTGCATGTAAATTCACGATACTGGTTTTGCAACACCTTGTGACCTAAAATCATTTCTAAATGAAAAATTTTAAATAAAATATTGCAGGTACTAAAATGTATGGTATGGATGTGGCTTATACGTTGTCAGTTATAAATTTTGCTCTAAAAATGATTCTTAGGTTAAGGAAATTTTAAAGCGCTATAATATCCATTCATTGGTTAGTTCGTTCTTTACCCATCTATTTATTCAAAAAACTACTTACTGAGAATGCATTATGTGTTTCTAGGTGCTGAGGCTGTATCAGTGAACAAAACAGATCATGAAACTTAGTCAATGAGTAAATTATATTTTAAAAAGTGATAAATGGTATGGAGAGAATGAAATGAGGTAAGGGGGTTGGGGAGTGCCAGGTATAGAGAGGGTGGCAATTTTAGATAGATTAAGAAAGTGATCCAGTTTTTGTTGGGCACTACCCTGCTAGAACATAATGCTGAGGTGGAGGGGTGGATATTGTCTTGCTACGGAGACTCTGCCAAGGACTGGTGATGAGCAGAATTCTGTCTGTATTTCCTAGTGGCTGTGCTTAACCCAGTCTCCAGCCTGGCAGTACAGGGACCCAACCAGAAGTCATCATTGCTGAGGGTGATGGAGGTGGTCTCCCGACATAGAAGGGGAAGTTTAAGATTTCAGTGAGATTAGAAGGAAGTAGTTGGGTGGCAGTCTCTCCTGTCACCATCCCTAACTGAGAATCAAAGACTTTTAAGTAGCTTGTTCACAGTCACCCAGAACACTAAGAATTATAAAGAAAATGACTTGGAGTCCCATTGCTAAAAATAACTCTCATTCTACACACACATATGCATGTGTGCACCTACACACACATACTTGTGTTTCTGTACATTTTTACTGAATGTATTTCCCTATGTTATTCAACAGTTTTTAGAATAATGACTTTTCATGGCTGTATAGAATGCCATCATTTGGATGCATACTACATATTTAAATATTCCCTGATTGCTGGACATTTAGGTTGGTTTCTATTACTTCATGATTATATGTAATATAGCAATGAACATGATTGAATATAAATGTGTGAATCCAGGTATTTAAAATTGTGAAATTCTTCTTGCTAAAATGCATTCCAAAACTGTTCCAGTTTATACTTCTACTACCAAAATAATTGAGAAAGATTGTTTCCCTGTACCTTTGCCAATACTGTATACTATCATTTAAAAAATCCCAAATCTTTTTTAGCTTGAGTGGCAAGGAATAGAATTATTTTGTTTTACATTTCTTTGGATGCACTAAGCTTTAAGAAAACTTTGTTACTTGGGATCTTACGTAGGGAATCTGCTGAGTGACTCTTGGATTGTTAAAATGTTTTTCTATCCATTTAAACCAAAAGTTTTTAGCTTGGGTTTATCTGCCAGCTCGATATGTGACCTTGGATAATTGATGAACTACTCTGAGCCCTTTTCTTCAACTGTAAAACGATGATCACTCAAGTTCCTTTTGTAGTTTTTAAATGAGAAACTGGACGCATTTAACGTATGATTTTTTGATGGGATGGTTCTAAATTATAACATCAGGATTGGGCTGTTAAGTCAGATTAAACTGCTATTTAAGGCTGACTAGTACAGAGCTGCTGCAAATTCCATTTCATATTTTAAAAAATTCACAGCGTCTGCATAAACTGGTGTTTTATATGATGAGAAGTAACTTAAATATGTAAATATTCTACACAGCCTCTATCTTTTAAAAAGCATTTACTTTTTTTTTCTTCCAAACAGAGAGAGGATTGTGCCTGGCCATAAGATTCATGGTTGCCAATTAAACCTCGTAATGCAATTACTATCCTATTTCACTCATACCTGTACACACTCCCTCTAGTGGTTCAAACTGTTTAAAATATTTGTTGAACATTCCAGACCAACTTAGTTTCTAGCTGTACTGCTAGATGTACTGATGTTTAAATTTGCTCTCTCATAGTCTTTGTCTATCCGGAACAATTATTGTTTTTAAATATATCATTTAAGGTTTTAAATATATCATTTAAGAAATAAAAGATGGAGGGATGATTTTTGTGCCATTTCAATTTAGCACAAAAGGAAATGAGGTAATCCAGTGACTCAATTTAACAGAAGTTTATTGATCAGTGTGTATATAGTATTAAGGTAAACAAAGAATTACAGGACAGTCTCTGCCCCAGGGTGCTGACAGGCTTGGGGGTGGGAGGTGCTGTGCTATTTCCCATCATGCTTTTTTAGTTGCTGGCTTCCATCCTCACCAGGGTCCTCTGAGATGTTTGTGATCCCACTGGGTTTCCAGTCCCACGGTCCATGCTGCCCTCCACAGCTGAGTCCTTGTAACACAACCATGAGACTCCTTTGGATCGTAAGGTCTTCCTTCTCTCAGCACTTCCTCACTTTCCTGGGGGAAGGGGAATGGCGAGCATGGGAAACTTCCTGTTGCTTTGTTGTGCCACTCTGGGGCCCCAAAGGAAGCTTCATTAGGAGCTGTGTCTGCCTCCCATGCTTCATTTCCACTTTACCACTGGCTGTAGATTCAGCCTTGATGGCTGTAGATGGGGCACACGTTCCATGTCTCCTTTCAGAGCGCTGCTGCTCCTAACCATCTTGCGTCTCTCTCTCTAGACTGCCTCCTCGCCCCAGCTCCCAGAGCTCAATGCAAGCAAGGGGTGGGGAATCACATGCCTTTCTGCCAAAACTTTTGACTGAAGAGCCAAAAATTATAGTGTCTGTTCCTAGTTCCTTCCTGATACTTCCATCCTGCCCCCTTGGAGCAGTGTCAAATCTCATGGCCTAGATAGCACGGGGTCATAGGAAAAACATGTCAGTTAATTCCTCCCTTATCCTAAGACAAGGGATATCCCAGGAGGAGGGGTGTCAGCCTTATAAAGCTGAACAAAGTTTAAGAACAATGAGGGGAAAAGAGAAACACTTCTTTTGGAGGTTATAAGACCATTATTACCTTTAAGAAATTTCAAGCCTTGGCTAGTCTGAGGATGAAAGAAGAACAAGAAGGCAAAGGGTGTACATGGTGGGTGAGGCAGTTTAATCCCTCACATTTATTGAACACTTACTATATAGCAAGCACTGTTTTAGTGCTTTAGATGAATTAACTCATTTAATCCTCAAAACAACTCTAGTACATCCCTCCCCCCTGCAAATACAGAAACTGAGGTTCAGACTGGTTAAGGTATTTGTCCAAGGAGAACACATAGCTACTAAGTGGACGAGGCAGCCTGGCTCCTAAATTTCTACGTGCTGCTGTGGAGGGTGAGGTCCTGGTGAAAGGGCAGCGGAAAGCAGAACCCAGGGATTTAGTTGTAGATCAAGGATATCTGAACAGCTGTAGAGAGAAGAGAAGGAACTGGTTGAACGGGAAGACAACCTATCGTTTAAACATTTATTCAATCACTAACACACGAGAGGAAATAGGTGATAGAAAAGAGCAGGTAGGAGACACGGTCTCGTTTGGGCGTGGAGATGCCTCTCCCTGTGAGTTAGCCAGAAGGTAAGGTCTGAGTGAAGCTCTGAGAAATTCTGAGCTTGAGTTGGTGTCGGACTGCTGGAGAAGGAGGAAGTTATGAACCACTGGTAGGATGAGTTAGATTTTCTTGCTACATAGAGATCAAATTGACTGAGAGTGAGAAAGGAGACTGGGAGTCTTAGGGCTGTAAAAACTGTCTGGAGTAGCTTCTGTGAGGAATGCAATAAGAAGTCAAACCGCTAGAAAGGAAAAATTTGCTGAGTCATATTAAAGTATTATTATTATTATGGCCCAATTATGGACCAGACATGATACTGTGTATATTATATACCTTCCTTCACAGTAGCTTTGCTTGATAAAGATTATTACCCCAATTTAACTGAGGAGGAAAATGAAAAGCAGAGAATTTAAACAATTTGCTCATGGCTACTCAGCTAAGTGGCAGAACTTACACTCACATTCAGGTGTTATGAAGTTTGGAGAACTTGACAGCCCAGCACAGGTAGCTGTGGCATAGGACACCGGGAGATGACATTTGAGACTGTGAGAATGGGGAGATGGTACAGAGGGTGGAGATGAGGGCCTGTCTGTTGCCAAAGCCCGTGTGTTCCTACTCCCCAATGGCAGAGTAGAATGAGCCAGGAGGCGGTCCCATTGGTACACTTAGTATCTTGCCCACACGGGTCTTGGCAACTTGAGGACAGGAAACATAGATGAGAGACAACTAGAATTGGGGACTGATGTGAGATAATGATGACCTAGGGCGGGTGAGAAATGCTGGAGGAGGGTCCTGGCAGCTTCAGATCCTCTTGAAGGGTAGTAATGAGTTAAATCACTTTCAATTCAGTTTACATTTAGTGCCTTTGAAATTTATGCCTTTGGTCTAACTTTTTACATTGTGTAGAGTCTTGGCTCTTTAGATGCCTTCCTATGAACTGTTTTTCATCTTTTTATGAGATCACACTGAGTAGCAGGAGACCACGGGTTTAGTACATCTTGGTAGAAAAGTCTGCATCTTAAGGACTGGTTGGGAGTATGTTTTTCTAAAAATTCTGTTGTTGATATCTATTTTCTTCTCACAGCCGTGTAGATGAATAAATTCGCACCCTTTATTTTGTCTTTCTAAACAAAATAAAATATGATATCTGCTCAAAAACATTTAGTAAAGAAAAACAAGTTTGAAAAAAAGGTCAGCAAGACACAAGGACATGTGATATTTGCTGAAAGCGCCTGTCGGAAGAGTCTGAGTAATGTAGATAGGCCAAGGGAAACAAGACACAATTAAAGTGAAATTCATTCCCTCTAGATAGCTGAAAAGTGAGTTTATGAATCCTGAGAGGTAGGAGGCTAAATGAGATCTAATTTTGTCTTATTTAACTTGGCTTTTTAAATGGATAACCCTTGGCTCTCTCTGCAAGTATCACTTTTGTCAAACTGACCTTAAAGTATAATGTGTTTTTCTTTTTGTAAATGTGAAGTGTTTTTGATCATGCAATAGTTACTCAACTAATAAGGTTTTCAACTATAAATGTAGACTGTGCTCTAATGGAAACCATATTACCAGTGGAAAGAGTTCCATTTTTTATTATCATAGTCTAGCTCAAATAGTTCTCACAGTGGGACCTCAAACAGGGCCCAGAAAAATAGCTCAAGAAATAATACTTTTGCACAGATTCACACACTTAGTTTAAACAAACCAGAAAAATAAGAGACTGGGTCATCCAGATAAATAGCTATTCATGATTAGGAAAAAAAAAAACACATTTGAAATATTTTCAAGGCCAAATTGTCTTTCAGCACAATAGGGAAGAGTTACACTATAGAAAAACCCAAGTCAGACATAATTCTCAAGCTAATTGTCTTAGGGTTTATATTGAAATATGTAATATTTTCTAAAGGAGATTTAACTTCTTAATATTTTTTTGTTTTGCAGGGTTTCCCTGAAAATCTTAAGGTCTTGGCTCTAGGTAACTAGGGTCTTAGTCTAAACTTGGCTATCAACTCTTAAGGTGCATCACTTAGGCAAATCACCCATTCTCTCTGGGATTCCATTTCCCATCCATAAATTAGGGTTCTGAACTAGATGGTTGCCAGGTTCTCTTCCATTTCTAACTGTATACAAGGTCTGCCAATTAAGTTCACGAACTCATCCTAGAAAAAATGCTACATACCTCACTGCTGAATATCACTATGGTCACCTTCAAAATACTCCCTGTGGGAAGCTATGCACCAACACCAGTGCCTAGTTCACCCCTCAAAGCAATTTTGGAACTCTTTTTCTGGAATGGCCATCAGAGCTGTCGTATTACCCTTGATGTCCTGCATGTCATCAAAATGTTTTCCTTTCAATATTTCCTTTATCTTTAGGTAAAGAAAGAAGTCATTGGAGGCCAGATCAGGTGAGTGGGAAGGATGTTCCAATACAGTGATTTGTTTACTGGCTAAAAACTCACTCACTGGCAGTGCCCTGTGAGCTGGTGCATTGTCATGATGCAAGGGCCATGAATTGTTGGTGAAAAGTTCAGGTCATCTACCTTTTCCAGCCTTTTCAGCACTTCCAAATAGTAAACTTGGCTAACTGTTTGTCCAGTTGGTACAAGAATTCGTAATAAATAATCCCCCTGATATCAAAAAAGGTTAGCAACATCGTTACAAGTTCGAGAACTTAATTGTCAGACCTCGTATGAGCTTATTTGACTTTGAGCCTTTGCGAATAATCTGAATTTGCATTAATGTTGGAAGGAGAAGGTAGTCTCTCAGGGTCTTTGGTTTTGTTCTCTCTTTCTTAATTTTGGCTTAAAAAACACTTCAGACGGCCTTTTGCTTGAGAAACCAACATGTCATGTCCTAGGAGAGCTGGGATCTGACCTGGCTCCTTGTGGGAAATACTTCAGATCTGGATGTAAGAAGGACAAGAGGACCATAACAAAAGCAGGGTGGACAGAGAAACTTTCATTCTGAGTATTTATAATTGCCCTTAAGTCACATAGGTTGAATTCTTGCCTGCCTTTCTACTGGGGCCGTGTGAAAGAATATTCTGCCATAAAATGTTAACAGTGTGAGTGATCTTCACTGGGTTTAAGGATTCACTGATTGTAAAAAAATGTTTCACCTAGAAAGACAGTGAGTATGTATTCCTAGAGCCTATACCCGCTGACCTGGAAGGAGATTCCCTAGAAGTATGCTAAGTGGACAAGGGAAGCCAGCTAGAGTTTCTATTTATCTAACCAGATAATTGAGTGAACTAAAAGGTCTTTTATTATCCTTATGTAGATTACATACTTTGTAGGGTATCCATAGTCATTATTAAAATTATGTGTATTCCTGTCTCACTTCTGAGCACCTTCTCTGAAAATTTGTACATACCCAGGAATGCAAAGCATATTCATTGTAGCATCAGTGGAAACAAACATAATTAAGTAGGCAAATGCACTTCAGAAATTACCTAGTGCCTTCTGCATTAAAATAGAAATGACTTTTGGCTGCTTGCCTTTACTCATGAGGATAATTGTTAAGTGCAGATCTGATTTTCCTGGAAAAACACGTTTGAATCTCAACAGGCTTGATCTAGTCTCCCATCCCCATGTTCTTCATAGTGACAGGTGATTTATGGAGTTGACTGTCTCAGAATTTTAAATACAACACTCTTAAGACTAGAGTCAAGATAATCTCACATAGATTGTAGGTAAACTTCATAGATTGAGAAATGGTGCTGAAGTGAGCAGAAACTCATAGAATGTCTGAGTCAAATATTTTTGTTATATAGAAAGAAGGGAGTTGGAGTTGTATTCTTGATTATCAAAAGATATCAAATAGCTTCAAAACTTCCCACTAAAATTGTGTTTTAATATATTTTTGCTAAGACATAAGGACTTATGCATAAAATAAGTCAAATTTCTTGATCCACACTGAGTTGCATGTTATGTCATCTTCTGTTGATTGCTCCTTCTTAAAGCTAAAAGCGGACTAGTATTCATTGTCCTACTTACCTATTTCATGCTACTACAAAAATTTAGTCCTCAGTAGCTGATACTTTTTGTGATCAAAGACAGTTTAAGTTGTAAATATTCTCTTGGAAAATATTAATAGACCAATAAAATATGAAGTGAGACCTATGAGAGTAATTTTATGAAATAGTATTATTTTGAGATAATTTAAGAATATTAAACACATCCTGTTTCATAGATATTCTTCTTTATTAAATATTCTTGCTTATTCATTATAGATCTAAATATTTAACTAGTTTGTCAGTGTTCTTTATATTTTACTTTAAAGATGTTAACATATTTAAAGTTAAGTTTGATTTATTTAAGTAATATTTAGAGTATCGAGATTCACAAATATGTTCTTTTAACTTTAAAATTATTTTTAAACTTTAATTATACAAACAATAAATGGATATATTTGGTAAGTATGTTCATTGAATGGAATAAATGACATATTTGGGGCACAAGGATTAGGATTGTGATTTGGGTTTGTGATCCTAGATGTGGGACAAATTCCTCCCAGCTTTTTCTCCCTCCTCAGAAAAGAGGTGGTTGACCAGGAGATTTCAAAGTTCTTGCTCATTGCTCTACTTTGTGGTTCTTCTTTGAGGGGTCTGGAGCTTTCCAGAGTGCTGTACACTTAGCAGATGCTAAAGAAGCATTTGATTGTATTGTAGCTGATCTAATTTTCACAGCATTGAAATGTACCCAAAATTTAAATATATGTTTATAAATTCATCTCAAAAGTATGGATAAAGTGAAAAAGTCAGAGCTTGAGGTAATTTTTCACACTAAAAGAACATATTTATGAATCTAGATATTAAACCTAAATATTAAAGGCAGAAAACACAGATCTCTAGGGACCAAAGGGAAAAAATATGTTGGTGATCATTTCTTAGGGGAGTATTATACTTCTTTAAAGTAAGGAATCTGTGATTAAATTCCCATTTTTTAAGAGAAAAGTATATTTATATTGGACTTGAGACAAGTTGTCTGTTAGGTGCTTCCGTTATTCTCCTAGACTCTTATATATTGATTCAGAAGGTGTCCACACTGTCTTTTTGTTTTTCAATCAAAGGTGCCTGTCTAATTGCTACATAAAGAATCCATGATATTCTCTGTTTCAAATAAGTTAGTTCTTTTATAATTGCTCTAAAATGCTCCCCAGAGCTGAGATAAATTTAGATTTATAAATTATGAGGAAAAGAAAGGGATATATGTATGTATATGTAAACGACCCATTTTCTCTAAAGCTCTTTTCTACTTCACTGTGAGGTAGAGGTCAAAATGAAGGAGGTATGCTTTACATAAATTCTTTTACTGAAAGGAAAGGCTCAGGAATTTAAAAAAAAACTAATAAGTAAAAGATGTAAAAGACCCTAAATTTCATATCATTGTGTAGTTAGGTAATTTATTTTTATGATTGAAAATATTTGACCCTTGAGCATGTTAAATATTTTTACTTAAATGGAACTCAGTTATGATTACTTAAATTACTGTTTTCTTAAAGTAATATGGCTCTGATAGAATTACTGGAGTTTTATTTGAAACTATCTGACTAGAACTTCTTCAAGGGTTTTATCCTTCTTTTTTTTTTAGATTAGTATATTATTATTTCTTAAAAAAAACACACAGTCTTTGCTTAAGAATTCTTATGTAAGAGTAACTTGTTAATTGTGTTTATTATTATTTTTCACTAAATTAGTAGACTGTAGTCTTGGGTTCTCAATACTCTGAAAACAATCTAACAAACATAACATAGTCTTTGTAAATCAATAACTTTATTAATTTTAGAACTTGGAAACATAGGGATTCAGTAGCTTATTTGTGTCAATACCATGCTTTCATTGCAAAGAAAAAAGTACACAATGACATTTCCTTTTTCCTGATTATTTAAAGAGTAGCTATGCTTTATTGAGGGTTTACTGTATGCCTGGACCAAAGTCAAGGTAGACTAAGCTACTATATAGAGACCGAACAATAAATTAGTGGTTTAAGGAATGTCAAAATTTATTTCTCTCTCAAGAAATAGGCTGGGCTAGTCGTTTCAGTCATTCAGGGACTCAGCCTCACAGTAGTTTGTGTGGTCTTTTAAGATCCCTCGATGCCATTCCAGATAGCAGGAAGTGGAATTTCAGTGTAGAAGACTGTGTGTGCAAAGTGTATGGTCTAGGAAGTGTCATTTTACTTATAGTCCATTGGCTGGGGCTTAGTCACATGGCTGTTAGTAGCTGCAAAGGGGACTGGGAAAAGTCTCTGGCTGGGCAGCTATTTCCCAACTTGGGCTCTACCACCATCAAAGAAAGGCAGTATAGTTGGTAGATTCTGCCATGAGATTTTACATAATTATCAGATT
This sequence comes from Rhinolophus sinicus, assembly GCF_036562045.2. Taxonomy (NCBI): domain Eukaryota; kingdom Metazoa; phylum Chordata; class Mammalia; order Chiroptera; family Rhinolophidae; genus Rhinolophus; species Rhinolophus sinicus. The sequence continues at coordinate 115,787,754 of NC_133753.1, forward strand.
TAATTACTGTAGTGAACAAATATTACATAGAAAGGATAACCAAGGCTCAGAGGCTAATTACTTATCCAAGGTCATACAGCTTGTAAGTGACAGAGTTAGTATTTGAAACTAGGCCTGTTTGGCTCCAAACTCCATGTTCTTAATCTCTATGCCAGAGTATAACAAAAGTTGTAATATAGCCCAATCAATTGAGTTTAATGAATTGTAAATATTTCTTTTCTTCAGATAGGTTTTCCAGAGAGCCAAAATACATATCATGCACAAAGAATGAATGTGTTGTTTCACTTGGCACTTAACCTTCAGGTTATCATTAAATAATTGAGGACATTCTGGAAGTTTTCTAATTTAATTCAATTACTTTCATGTCGAATGCGTGTGTTGTAGCCCATTTTGCTGAGTTGAGTTGACTGAGTCTACACGTATTGCTGATCATCTTCTTGCTTGCTTTTCTCTGACTCAGAAGTGGAAAGCTGGGATTCCCTTGACCCATTGCATCCAGTGGTTGTCACCAGGTGCAGTTTTGCCAATGAGATATAGAGGGAATATTCTAAGACTGGCTTCCCATCACAAATAAAAAGAGAAAGTCCCTTAAGGAAAAGTCTTTGGGCCTACTTGCCTTACTTTTGCCTGGGATGTGGATGCGATTTCCAGAAGTGCACTGGCCACCTCACTTACCTGAGGATGAAGGCCTAGAAGATAGGGATGCAGAGAGGGAAGATGGAAAGTTTCTGCTGGACCTTGATACATCCTCCCTGGAGGGCTTATCTCTTGTGGTATTTTCTATGATTTGTTGCAGAAAGCAATCCATGTACACTGAATGTTTTACCTCCAAATTCTGCTCTCTTCCTTTTTTCTTTCCTTCCATTTCCCTTCCTTCCTTTTCCCCTTCTTCCCTCTTTCTTCCTCTTTGTCTCTCCCTTTCTTGCTTTTTTATTTTTCTGACTTCAGACAGTGGCAACTTGAGATCAATCCAGAATTTAGCATTTGCCTCTGTAAAGGAAGTATTCAATGGGTGTTGAGCAAAGGGTGGTGGTGTGGCTGGAGAAACCTGTCGCGGGAAAGAAACTACTCTCATTCTCCTTTTTCCCCTCTTTGTAATTCTAGGCATTATAACCCTTCTATAGCCAAATATCTTTATATAATAATTTTAGGGGGAGCAATTGTTTGCTTTTAAGTTTCAGGGATACAATAAAAATGCAAATGCTTTGTCTTACTGGTTATACATCTCATCCTCTTTTCCTCACTGGAATTTAGTGAGTGGCTATTTAACTATCTTGTGGTAACATGAAAAAACAAACTTCACCTTCTGAGAGGATTTCTGTTAACTGAAATTCAAAGTGTTTGCCTTTCTTAGAGGAAAGGAACTCTCGATTTGAAAGGAATTTGAGTTTTTAAAGTTAACTTGTTTCCTTTTTCTTTTTTCAAAAGTATCATACTTTCTGTTTCTTTTAAGCTATCCTTATAAGAGGACTGACAATTAAGTTCAAGAACTTGTTGCTAACCTTTTTTTGATATCAGCGGGATTATTCATTATGAATTTGTACCAACTGGACAAATAGTTAACCAAGTTTACTATTTAGAAGTGCCAAAAAGGCTGCATGAAAAAGTTAGATGACCTGAACTTTTCACCAACAATTCATGGCTCCCGCATCAAGACAATGCACCAGCTCACATGGCACTTGTCTGTGAGGGAGTTTTTAGCCAGTAAACAAATACTATTGGAACACCCTCCCTACTTACCTGATCTGGCCTCCAATGACTTCTTTCTTTACACAAAGATAAAGGAAATATTAAAAGGAAGACATTTTGATGACAGCTCTGATGGCCATTCCGGAAAAAGAGTTTCAAAATCGCTTTGAAGGGTGGACTAGGTGCTGGTATCAGTGTACAGCTTCCCAAGGGGAGTACTTCAAGGGTGACCATAGTGACATTCAACAATGAGGTATGTAGCACTTTTTCTAGGATGAGTTCGTGAACTTAATTGTCTGTCCTCGTAAATGACGTAAGGACACTGAGGTGACGACTGAGAGGGAGGGAACAACAAGAACTCATGGGATGGAAATCAGTTGCTTGATGCTCTCAGACTGTTGTCCTTGTATGTTTCTGAAGAGGCAAAAATCACGCTCCATTAGAAAGGGACAGCACGAGGCTTGCTCTCTCTGCTTTGGTCTGTTCCTGGTTTCTGAAGATGGGATGTGAACATTCCGCTAGATATAGTACTTTTGGGCAGCCCCTTGGCACTGATGTCAACACTGTCCCTCTCTTCCAAGCTGTCATGCAGTGAGGTTGAGACTGGAAAGTATGCATGCTGTTAACCTCAAGGGACTGATGTGGTCCTGGGCCAAGTGTATTATCAGCTGTTTGAATAAATAGACCATTCTGTTAGTGAAGGTCATTTTCCTTGTGCTTGTCTTTGGGAAGGAACATATTTAAAAAGAAACATGGCACAGAAAATGCTTTGGTTTTCTTATATATGTACAAAAAGTTATTCCCTATTTTATACTCCAGATAACGCATGCTCATATTTCTCTGCATAACTTTTGGATATCGGAACAAAAAAAAAATAAGAGAAAATGGGCCTCAGCAGAATTTAATAATAATAGCAAAGGATCAGGGCCATTGTGTGACCTTGCAGATTGTACACTGCACAAGTCTAGGGGGTGCCATTTTATATTTTGATGTGGACAGCACTCCATGGAGTTATGCAACTCAGTGGCCCTGCAAACACTGCTGTAGCATTTACTGTGTGTCATGAGAATAATCTATTCAATTAATCATTATCCAATCCTATGCAGTAGATCCTGATGTCCTCATTTTACAGACAAGGAAACTGAGATACAAGAAGCTCAAGGTCAAAGTAGTGGCAGAACTGGGATATGAAACCAAATCTGGCTTCAGAGACTGAGCTCATCACCACTATGTCATATTGCCCCCGAACTAGTTAGAACGCATCCATGGGAAATATTCTTCGTTCACTCATTCACCATTCTCAAATGACTTTTTGAGTGTTCTGGGCATTGTGCTAGCCATTGGAGTAAAGAGGTTCAATAGTACCATTTTTGGCTCAGTTTAAACTAAGAAAATTGTAGGGCTGTATTTTCCTGGAGTTTTGAAACAGTAGTGTTGTCATGAATTTCTGAGGTGAACTGAAGAAAGGGAACAGTGTAGTTGATTTGTCAGGGTCCTTTGGCTGCACAAGAGCAAGCCTGGGATACAGTATATGAAATTCTAGGTACTCCTTGTTGAAAGACTACTATTCTTCTGGATTCCAAAACGAATAAGCAAGCATTTTACCTTCCTCCTTGTCCTTTTCTTCCGCATTTTTCTCTTCTTCTAATACTACCTGTCTCTTTTCCTCCCATCTTTCTCTGCCCATATATTTTCATCTTATTGCCTGAATGGTAACTCAGAAGAATGACTGAAACAAATCTACCCTGTTAGCGAGGAATGTGTTAATTCAATAATCTCACTAAATATATAAAAAACAACGCTAAATGAAATATATAAACATTTTAGTTCTGAAGGTAGAGACTTAAATTGTGTTTTATTAAATGAATTGGGTAACCTAAACTCACACTTTTATGGTCAAGTAAGTCGAATATGAGCCAAATGAACTCACAGAGGAGGCAGTGTAGGAAAAGAACAGAAACATATAAAGAGGCAAAAATCCATCTGTAGTCACCATGTTCCTTGTGCATTGTAGTCTCAGGCCAAAAGACTTCTCAGTGAACATATTTTTCCCCTTAGGTTGATCTATATTGACAACCACCCATGGACACTAATTTTTTAAGAGTAGTCTGTGGCTTGAAGGAGGCAGAGGAAACCCTGTACTATATTTCACTGAGGCACATTTGCCATGAAAATAACAGTTATTGCTGTTGCCAGTCAATGGTCAGTGCCTTTCAGTATGAATATGGGGAGTTATATAAATTTTGTTTATGCCAAGTTCCTTGAAACTCTGACAAGTTGGAGGTAGGGGGATGGGAAAACCCGGGTTGAATTATCCCTATGTTCTGTAGTTGTTGTTAGGGGGAAAAAAGCTGCAATGGCAGGGCACACTGGGGTGCAAATGTAAGTAATATTTAACTCAGTCTGTTAATAAAGAGCAAGATTTGCCTGCTGGTGCCCCAGTAAGCCATGCCTCATAAGCATTGTGGTTTCCAAAATTATTCCAAGTTAGGCACTGCTACAAGCAAAATATGCTGCTGGCTGTGAAATAATGAGAGGGATAATAAATATATAAAATTTGGAATCTCCTGTTGAAAAAAAATGAAAGAGATTTTATGAACCCAACCAGTCAAACTCAGATGAAAAACCCCCAGTGCGCTCGCCATGATTAATGCCCTGGCCTTCCATGTAAGAAACTCAGATTCAATTTCCTATTCTGATATCTTGTTCTGGAGGCAGCTATGGTTGGGGTCATTACTGAGATAGCAAGTTCATCTGGTGTTGGTAACTGTGTGGCTCTGAAGTCCTGGTGAGAGAGAATGAAAGGTCAAAGCCAAGGTATGTCAGCATGTACCCAAGAAAATGGCCGTGTGTCTCTACAGAACTGGATGCAAATATTAGAGAGGACATTTAATGACAATGACATTGAACTTGATATATCAACGTGGAATACTCTTGTCAATCATCCTTCTGTTTGTACTGACCCTGGGAAGTTGTCAAATGGGTCTCATAAAATCTCTAACAGTCGAGGAAACAAAGGCTCAGAGAAGCTTGCCCAAGGTCACATGATTGGTAAGTGCTGGAGCCTAAAGGAAAAACCTAATCTTACTGCTGGCACAGAGCCCTTTTCTTTCATCTCTTCAGTGTCACCGTTTCCCTAACCTGCTGTAAAATACACATGCATGTGTGTGCACGCACACACATGCTCTCTCTCTCTCTCTCTCTCTCTCTCTCTCTCCTTTCTCTCTCTGTGGGGTATGAGCAAACCAAGCATCCTGTCTAAATTAATTTATTTCATGAGATCATTTCTCCACACTCCATTTCACATTGCCTGTGGAGACATAAACCTAGTAAAAGAATGAGGACTTTGGTCCCTATATTTGGCCCTAAATGTCAGCAGAAAATGTTTTCTTAACTCAATGTGAGCCCTGGAAGGCTTGTTTGCTTGACTTTCAAATGCTGCCAGCCAGAAGACACATCAACTCTAAAAGGCTTTTATAGAGAAGGCTGAGTCCTGATGGAAACTTTATGCCTGTGAGGATGTTACTATACAGAAAAGATATGGAGGGTACGTAAATTTTGGTAAAAATTCATCCTCAGCTGGAAATTCTGGTCCATGGGTTCCTAAGCAAGCTTCATTTTGTGGATGTTCACTTTTATGAATATGATCGTAATAGTTTTATGGTCGTAATAGTTGGTACAGCCTCATCTCAAATTTCTTAAGTAGAGGAATGTCTCTTAATTAATCATTAAGAAAAAAATAGAAGAATAAAGCAAGAGGAAAATTACATGTTTGTCTTATTCTAGATAATGTTTTAAGCTCGTTGACCTCACTGAGCTCAAAGAAACATGTTTGTGACACCAAGAAGTAAAATAAATTGCCAGCTTGCTCGTATCAGACCTCCTTTCACATTCAATAAATGATGTGTGATTACAGGCAGGCCATTAACATTGTGAGGGAGGATGTTTTAGGAGCCCCTTTACTCTCTCTTCTGAACATTGGCGCTGTGGCTGAGTGCCACGGCATTCTAATCTACCTGTCAGGAGCTTTAAGCAAGATGTTCTGGTGGATTTTGAGCGTACCTTCAGAGGTCCTTATGTGAAACTAGCCTCCCTGCAATTAGTGCCGTTCTCAGAGTGGTGGGAGCCAGCAGCCACTACGTAGGATAGTTTGGGGTACACAATGGACACTTTCTCCCCAATTTTTACACAGCCGTGATTTTAGAATGAGACTTCAAAGGACCCTTTCAAAAGAAGATGCATGACATCTGGAAGTGACAATAATCCATTATTTCTTATTTATACCCCACAACACTATTTCTCAGTCTTAAGTATGTATAAGAATCATTGAAGAGCATATGAAGACACAGGTTCCTACCTCCCTCTCCCACAATTCATTAGCTTGGGGTTGGGCAGAGAATTCCTGTTTTTATGAGTTCCCATGTTATGCTGTTGCTGCTGGTCGGGGCATCACACTTTGAGTAACACTATTCTAGAATTAAGTTTTCAGATTAACCAGTTACCTAATGGGGATTTGAAGGAATGGGAAAGAGAACAGGATGTAATGTAGAAAGGAGGATGAGAAAAGTTTCAGAATTTTGGAATGGCATAATGAAGAACGAATATAAACATGGGTTCCCCAGACGGGAGCTCTGAGAAACCAATGAGAGACGGATGAAGCATAATAGAGGAAGGCAGAGAGAAGAGGACCTCATCATCCTCTCGTCACACACTTGACCAAGGCCAATGCTGTGACCTACAATTGCCATCCACGCACTTCCTATTTCCTTCAGGTATGAATATTCCTTCAGAACACTGAGTGCCATACCCTTTGTAAAGTAAACTTTAAGAATGATGAATCAATCAGCAAGATGTGAAGCAACCATCGTTGTTGAATGACTAAGAAATTCTACCTGCCTTTACTGTTGAATCCATTCAAATGAATCATGGGAAGAAATTGGAGGGGGGCAGTGCAAGTGGGTGGAGAAGGGACTGAGATGCTAGGTGTGGTTTGGGCTGGGGCGTTGGGATACCGTATACTGTTCCATTGAATTCACGTGAGAACATTCGATGTGGCTCTGCCTGGTGGGGGTCCTTGGTAAACTTTGATTGACCATGTTGTCTAGACTGGCAAAGTTTCAGTGCTGTTCTTTGTTGTTTCAGAAATGGAAAGATTGAGAAAAACTGCCAAGTCTTTGAAGTGTGTGCCTGTGGGGCTGGGCCTCACAGCGGCTCAAGTCTGAAAATCATTAAGTATTTCACCACTGTAATGACTCAGCTGGGGTTAGAACATCACCAGATTGGAGCGCGACTATTTCTAATGCACAAATTTTAATAATAATTGAGAGATGTGGCTCAGAATATAACCCACCCAGAAAAACTCATAGACTCATGTAGTTTCTAGCAACCCAAGGACGTTATGGTACCGCTCACACCCACCAGTCCCGTTCCTAAGCAGCACCCACTTCTTTAGACTTTCCTGATTTCTCACTGTTCCTCCCTCATCAAAAATTGCCTCCTGTGCCCTAACCACACACTAAAATAATGAATGACTGTGGCTAGGTAATTTGATGAACACCATGACTGGCTTTTTTTTTTTTTTTGCCATTAATGTCTCAGCTCACTAATTACCTTTTCAGAGAACCTTTCCCTGACCACCCAATGTAAAGAAGCAGTTGTTCTTTATCATCTCACACTGCTTTATTTTCTCCACGTCATTTACTACTCTCAGAAATGGCCTTGTCTTATTTATTTACTGGCTCCCTCCCCACCTTCAGTATTGACTCCGTGTGAGCTGAGATCTTGTCACTCTTACTGACTACATTATCTCCAGTCCCAGGACCTATGTTTGACACAAATATTTGTTGACTACATGAATGCATTCAAGCCAAGGTGAAGATTAGTAATGTCTATAGGTTAGGTCTGTGGGATAAACTACATTTTAACAAGACCCTTCATTCTTTAACTCAAAGGAATGAAAAATGGGGGAAGTTTGGGTACCCCTCCACACACTGCTCATTTGGGTCATGGTGGGAACCAGCTCCATACAGATGCTGGCATGCTCCATCACAGAAAGGACTTTCTGGCCAAAAGGACTAATTGGAGTGTCATGCAGGGGATGGAAAGAGCTTGTCAACCCAGATTCACCCTCCCCCATTCTGTGAGTGCCTCCCTAGAGGCAGTTCTGTCTGACAGTGGTTACCTATTATTAGGCTATAGGTTTTAGAGGGAAGTGATGTCATTTCAAAGCTTTGTACTAAGGTAAAATAAGCTATAAACTCTAAGTACACGAACTCTTCTTATCTTGGCTGAAAATGAGTCCTTATTCATGTTTTAAATGGAAGACAAGTATTGCCCTTTACCCTTCATATCCCTTCTGTTTCCAAAAAGTCCAGAGAAGGGAAGTAATAGAAAATAGTGATTGTGATCTTCTCCAGGATTTGTGGAGACGCCATGTTTTTGCTGTTTGCCAGAACTCCCTGAGTTTGAGAAAAGTGAAAATCTAAGTTCTGAAAGATATTTATTTCTCAATGATAATACCTCCCCAAGAATATGCCCTAGAACAGTGATTTACAAAGTCTGGTCCTGCAATAAGCAGCCTCATTATCACCCATGAATTTGTTAGAAATGCAAATTATCAGGCACCACCCCCGTCTCAAGGTGTTAGTAGGACAGGGTTCCAGGGGAGGTTCCAGGGGAGAATCCTTTTTTGCCTCTTGGAGCTTCTGCTGGCTGCCAGCATTCCTTTACTTAAAGCCACATCAGTTCAATCTCTGCCTCTGTGGTCACCTGGGTGGGAACAGCAGTTTGTGTTTTGACTAGCCCTCCAGGTGACTCTGATGCATGCTGAAGTTTGAGCGTCCCTGTCTAGGACTAGAACCTTGCTACTAAATATGTGGCCTGCAGCCCAAAAGCTTCAGTGTTACCTGGGAACTTATTAGAACTTTAGAACCATGGGCTCTGCTCCAGACACACTGAACAAGAATTAACATTTTAACAAGACGCCCAGTGGATTTTTATGAACCCTAAAGTTTGAGAAACACTTGATCTAGAATCTACCTAGATTGCCGTGTTCTGGTAATAGGTCATATAAAAAATAGAGGATGATATTAAAATATTGTATCTTGATTTTTGCACTACATTTTTAGGAGCTAAGTTTTTAATTTTCTTAAACTAACACATTTGAAGAATAAGAGTAATCGGGGTCTCTTTTTTTCATGACAGTTTTCTTAAAGTGTGCTCTGCAGATAAATCCTCTGGAGTATTGATTAAAATTCATATTCTTAACTATATCTCAGTTTAATTAAATTAAAATTTATGGAGGCATGCCTTGAAATCTGCATTTTTAAGAAGCATTTTGGTGATTCTCATACATTTTGGTCTAAAAGTTATGAACTTTTGTCTTGAATATAGTTTTTTAAATCTTCAAATTTGCCCTTGAACATTAATAATTATCAATATTCTAACAAATAGATTGGCATGAAAATCAATGCTATTAGAAGAAAAATACTGAATAAGTTTATTATGAATTAATATGTTTATAATTTTAATAGGTTTGGAGAGTTATTTAGAGCTGTAATTGCTTCCTTTGATATTTCTTTTTTTAATGAGAGTTTATTGGGGTGACAATTGTTAGTAAAGTTACATAGATTTCAGGTGTACTCCTTTGATATTTCTGACAAGAGCAGATCGAAAGTCAGAAAGACAACTTTTCTGAGAAACATAGCAATGCATAAAGGTCTTGGAGAAAGAGTCCCCATTCATGTTGGTCAAGAGTTTCTTTTTGTCTTGCTATTATTTTCCCATCAAAGTATTTTCCTATCAAGAATGTAAACTGTCATGAAACATTAAAAATGAGATTCAGGAGAGCTCATCCCTTCATCCCCGTTTATGCCTTCCCGCCTTCATTTTGTTGAGGTTGCGTGAGAGCTGCCAAGACATGCACACTGGTTAACAAATGGCTAATTGACAGTCACCCATCTGCTGATGTGATATTTGGCTGTTTTCAGATGGAGTCAATGATCATTAGATTTTGTTTCCCCTCATGGGGGAAAGCTGTGACATACTGATTACCTGATAGCGTTAGAAAGATTTCTGATTGTTTATATAGACTGAATAAATCTTTCTTAGGTTTGTGGTGCTGTCCCACATCTAGTTTATATCTAAATCCATATAATTTAATTATATTTGTAATGGCAAACAATTACTGCAGTTTTGTTTTGTTTTTTACTTTTCAATTATAGTTGATATTCAGTATTATTTTATATTAGTTTCAGGAGTACAGACAACATGGTGATTAGACATTTATATAATTTACAAAGTGCCCCCCTGCCTTAAATCTAGTTACCCACTTTGCAGGAAATTATTTTGAAATTATTTTGCCCCTAACTATGCCCATGCTGGATGGAGAAGGAAGGGCACAAAGATAGATGGACAGAATCAAATGAACAGAGACAGAAACTGTGGTGAGTGGCCGCTGGGACTCAGACAAATCTCTGCCAGGTGAAAACTCAGTGAAAGATTGAAGGAGGGTTTGCATATTGGATTATAAGGAACCATGCATTCCCACAGGCTTGCAAGAAGGGCCATCTGCAGGAACCAAACAGGTAGAAAAACACTTTTCACCAGGAACAAGGATCCAACAGATCACATCAATATGCTAAAAGATCTCCAACTAAGCCACCAAAAAGTCTCATACATCGAAGATGAAAAGAAACTGATCAAATATGCTTCCTTTAAATGCTGCCACTAGCAAACTAAGAAACCTCTACTATTGCTTGAACAGACAGCTGGGAGGACATGCAACTACGATAAAACCAGGTTCTATAGAAAACAGTCACTGCCTCCAAGAACTTGAAAAGCGTCAGACTTAAAGAGGTCCACAACCTTGATGAGCAGGAAATGCTGCCTTTTTCGTTTATTACAAAATATACTAATACATGTTAATTGCAGAAATAATAGAAATAAAAATAAAGAATTATCCTCAATTCTAGCACTCAAACACAGAGCCACCAAGTTTTTTTTTGTTTGTTTGTTTTTTTCTTTTTTAGGTCCAAGTGTCTTTTAGTCTCTTCCAAGGCATTTGTTATTTCATTTATTCCAATTAAAATTTGTGATGACAATGTCTGGTGTATTAACTATATACCCTTTTTATAAATGTTTTGAGTAACTCTAAATGAATTCTCTGAATTCACGCATCATTTATTTCAAATGAGCAAACTGGAAACCAAGAACTATAACACCTACAAGGAATTCTTGGGGAGGGAAGGGAAATAGCAATGAGGATAGTATTTTCCCACTGAAAAGTACTTAAATTATCCTTATTCTAGGAGCCCAAGTGAATATGTACTTAACAAATACTTTTGATGTAGTGGGGTCTCCCCTCAACCCCCACCCAGAAGAAGGGTAAACCAGATTATAGGGAAAACAGGTAACAACTATTTTCTTAAAATAATGTATGGTTTATTTTTTATAACTATCTTTAAGAACTAGATTTAAATATACACTTTCATTAGCATTAACTTTATTTTACTAAAATGTATTTGGGGAACAAGATGTCCGTGTAAAAGTTGGCATTAGACTTCGCTTTCTACAGTGAAATATCTGGAAGGATCATTAAAATGGAAATTTTTAGAATAAATTTATCCCTGCTCAAGTCCTTAAGGCATGTATACATTTGTGTGTGTGTGTTTCTGAGTGTCCCAAAGTGCATGTTTTAGTAAGTGAAAAACCATCTGTAAATATGTCTTCTACCCTTGAACCATTCTCCACTGATAATTATTCATGTGTTACGTGCACTTTTGCACATTAAGTTGGTCTAGGCCTGTTTAGAAGCTCTGATAGAGCTCAACTCTTATTCATAGAAGCATTTGCTTTGTTGGGATTACTCATGTGATTCAGTTGCTTCCATAGTAAATACATTACTGTGTGATTATATTTAATAGGCTCCTGACAGCCATCAAACAGTGTCTCAAGTCAAGCTTTGAGGCAGAATACTGGACAGTATTTCAAACTTAGTTCTCTGACTGGAATGGAGTTAAGAAACTACATTTGATACAAAAGAAGTATTGAGTTGGCAGGATTTCTGAAAAATCTTCACAGCTTGCTGAGCAAACTGGTAGTCTAACATTTTGGAAAAAGAATTAGGTAGCTCATTAGAGGTTCAAGTTTATACTCATTGTTATGTTAGAATCTATGCTCTATCTAGCATTGGACATGGAAAAGATAAGAGAAACAGAAACAAGCTTTTAATTAAAAAACGCTTATTGCTTGGTTTTATTTTAAACTGGTGATTGGTAAGCAATAAATATTTTCATTTTGTTGTTTTTAACAGTATAGTTCATGTTCTTTCTTTAAAAGGCCGAACCAAGTGGATAATTTAAAAATAGCAAGTTTATAATTGGCAAGATGATGAGACAAAGAAAAAAGACAAAATCAAAATTATAAAAGACGTAAGAGGTGGGAGTCAGTGTGGTGTGAGTGTGATACCCAAGTATATTTATAGAACCTGGTTTAGATTGATTTAATTATTTCTATAACAAAATTTCCACCCTTAAAGTCATCTATCTACCTATCTATCTCTATCTATATAAATATGTTTATCCATAAGATGTATATTTAATTCCTATATTAATTTGTATGCACATCTTTACACAAAACAAACACCCACGGTATATTTTAAATGATCTGATTAAAAGTGTGTATATGAGTGTTTATTTATTCATTAATTTATATTTAACTTATACTATTATATCTAGGGTTGTAAAAAACTGGGTAATAGCAGTTTAGTACCTTTATTTTTCTCATTAAATTTTGTTTTAATGGGTCTCAAAATTCTGTGACAGATTTTTGGTCAAGTTGTTTCCATTAAAAAGCACTGATTTTAAAAGCTAGTAACTTAAAAACTGCCACAGACAAAAAACAAATGGTCCATAAAACATTCTTTCCTTCTGAAGGTTTTGCAATGTATTGTAATCATTAACCAGTCTTTTACTATTAAATTTAAATGGCCAATTGAGACAAAGAGCTCTGAGACCGTTCTCCCACCACTGATTAAGACTGGGGTGGCAGGCATTGGGGATAATATTCATTGAGCCTTCTGAGCTTTCTGGGCAGACTTGGTGACATTTCCAGCTCCAGCTGTTGTCTTGTCCACTGCTTTGATGACACCCACAGCAACTGCCTGTCTTGTGTCATGAACAGTAAAAAAACCCAGAGGAGGGTAGTCAGAGAAGTTCTCAACACACATGGGTTTGCAAGGGACCATATCTATGGCTGCATCACCAGATTTCAAAACTTCAGGCCATCTTCCAGCTTTTTCCCTGAACGATGATCAACCTTCTCCTTCAGCTCAGCAAAGCAGTGTGAGCCGTGTGACAGTCCCGCACAGGTGTGTATCCGGCACTGATTTCACCTGGATGGTTCAGGATAATCTGAGCCATGAAGCCAGCTGCTTCCATTGGTGAATCATTTTGCTGTCACCAGCCACACCAGCCACACTGCTGCAACGAACATCTTTGACAGAAACATTTTTGACATTGAAGCCCACACTGTCCCCAGGAAGAGCTTCACTCAAAGCTTCATGGTGCATTTCAACAGACCTTCAGTTGTAACATTGACTAGAGCAAATATGGCCACCATGCCAGGTTTAAGAACACCAGTCTCCACTGGGCCCACAGGGACAGGACCAATATGAGCAATTTTGCAGACATCCTGGAGGGGCAGATGCTAAGTTTTGTCAGCTGGATGAGTTGGTGGCAGGATGCAATCCAAAGTTTCAAGCAGCGTGGTTCCACTGTCATTGCCATCTTTATGGGTGACTTTCCATCCCTTGAACCAAGGCATGTTAGCACTTGGCTCCAGCATGTTGTCACCATTCCAACTGGAAATTGGCACAAATGCTACTGTGTCAGGGTTGTAGCCAATTTTCTTAATGTAGATGCTGATTTCCTTAACGATTCTCTTGTATCTCTTCTGGCTGTGGGGCAGCTCAGTGGAGTCCATTTCATTAACACCAATGATTAGTTGTTTCACACCCTGTGTGTAAGCCACATGGGCATGCTCATGGGTCTGCCCATTCTTGGAGACATTTGCTTCACATTCACCAACCCCAGCAGCAACAATCAGGGCTGCCCGGTCAGCCTGAGATGTGCCTGTAATCATGTTTTTGATAAAGTCTCTGTGTCCTGGGGCATCAATGGTGGTCACGTAATACTTGCTGGTCTTGAATTTCCACAGGAAGATATCATCCCTGTGAAACGGTGATACCATCCATGCTCATGTTCAGCTTTCAGTTTATCCAAGGCCCAAGTGTATTTGAAGGAGCCCTTTCCCAACTCAGCATCCTCCTCCTCAAAGTTTTCGATGGTTCTTTTGTCAATCCCACCACATTTGTTGATCAGATGACGAGTTGTGGTAAACTTGCCGGAATCTACGTGTCCAATGATGACGATGTTAATAAAGGTCTTTTCCTTTACGATTTTGGGTTATTTAGTGGTGGTTTTCACTATTCCTATGTTCTGGCAGCAAATCCATTGCAAATATTTTCAGTAAATTTTTAAAGTTCTTTTTTGTCCTTTTAGTAATATAATTGTCCTTAAAGACATTTTTGTTTTTTCTTTGTTCTCTTTATTATTTGAATTTTTCCTTTATAAACATTCATATACTATACTATTCCTACGCTGGTTATAATTTAACTAGTTTTAGTCATTACTTTTACTCTAGATTCCTAATTGAATTTAGCAGAGGCTATAGAAGATGAGATTTACCCTGCTTAGTTCTCTTTAGAAAAGTAGGTATGCAACTAACTTCCTTTTACAATTCATACTTTTGCTTCACAATTCTGACTTTCAGTAATTTTTTCTTATTTCCTAACTAAAGCTCAAATGAGAATTAACCCTCATCCATAAATCAATTATCTTCTCCATTTTTTTTCTTTCTTTTGTGGATTCTGTCCAAGGTAACCCTTTAATGCAATATGAAAATAAATAACACAATGAATGCAGAAGAATCATCCTCTAATTCTTCAGAATTCTTTTTCCCTCTGGAAAAATTTGAGAGGGTGAGATCTGAAGTCAAACAGACTAAATTCCCATTCCCAGCTTAATCTTTTACTATGGGTGAACTTGATTTTATTAAGTCTCAGTTTTCTCATCTGGAAAATGGGGAGAATAATGGTTATGTTCTCATTTGAATGTTGGAGAGATAAAATGAAGTAATGCTTACATACTCCTTGGGATTTTGTAAGTACTCAAAAGAAATTACATTATGATTCTAGTTCAGAATCTGACTTGAAGTATAAAATTTGAATCTTTAATTTAGTTTGGGGATAAAATACCTGTGTGAGAAATAAGAAGTTCTTATTTAATGTACCTATGTGTGAATGAGTTGAATGTGGGGGATTTTAACTTGTTAGCTCATTTTCAAATGAAGCGTTTGCAAACAACTACGACTTACAGAATAAAACAATACCCCAAATGAAAACTACACTCCGTGTATAAACTGCATATTGCAGAAATTACCCGAAAGTGTTGTTGTATAAAGAGATTTACTTTTCTGGAGCTTATTCAGCTATAATTACGATGTTATATAGAAGTTGAGTTCTCACTCCTGGGTAATAATACTTTCATTTATGGAGATTTTACCAGGCACTTTTACATGTGTTAGTTCATTTTGTCTTCACAGACTTCTTCCAAGACAGATAGAGGAAAACCAAACCTAGCTGTAAAATACTTTATTTCGCAGGTGAGGAAAACCAAACTCCGAGGAAGGTAAATAACTTGTCGTAGGCCACAGAGTTCCTAAGGAGGTACAACTCACTTTCTGTGTCACTAGTTCTTGCATTCCTGCCCCTCTCCCCCATCCCATGTTGCCTCTGTCAGCCCCAGCAATGATAAGGTTCAGAGTTAAATATAAGAGATCAGAGAAGGGAAGGTGTTTGTTCCTACTCTTACTGTCTTCCAGGCCCTGTCCTTAAAAAGGGTCATGAGAGAGGTAACCCTCTACCGTGTTTCCCTGAAAATAAGACCTAGCCGGACAATCAGCTCTAATGCGTCTTTTGGAGCAAACATTAACATAAGACCTGGTATGATATGAGATGATATGATATATGATTTATGATATGATATATTATATTACATAAGACCCGGTCTTATATTATAGTAAAATAAGACCGGGTCTTATATTAATTTTTGCTCCAAAAGACGCATTAGAGCTGATTGTTCGTCTAGGTCTTATTTTTGGGGATACACAGTAGTTTCCTGCCCCTCTGGATGCTACCTGGATATAGAAATGTCTCAATATGGCACTGTGAAACTGAAATGGGAGAGCTCAGGGTAAGAAAAGGGGGGGCTATATAGTTTTAACCTAGAACTACACTCCATGTATAAACTGCATATTGCAGAAATTACCTGAAAGTGTTGTTGTATAAAGAGATTTACTTTTCTGGAGCTTATTCAGCTATAATTACGATGTTATATAGAAGTTGAATTCTCACTAGAGAGAGAGGAGGGCCAGAGTTTGGAGAAAGGGAGGTGAGAGTGTGGAGAACATGTCTGCCCTGCTTATCTGCCTAGCCATGAAACAACCTCCATGCCTCCAATTCTGAAGCATCTATTTACTAAGGCAGATAACAAGTAATAATGACCTACTCACTCCTTCTTGGAGCTGAGGGTCAGAGGGAGTAAACAAAATTGTTTAATCAAATCTTTATCCAACTCAACAATAAAACAACAAATAACCCAATTAAACAATGGGCAATGATGTGAATTGATATTTCTCCAAGAAGATACACACATGGCCAAGTGTGTGAAAAGATACTAAACATCATTGGTCATTAGATAAATGCAAATTAAAAGCACAATGAGATAGTACTTCACTAGGATGGCCAAACTAAAAAAGATGGACAATAACAAGTGATGGTAAGATGCGAAGAAATTGGAATCTGTATTTGCTGCTGGTGGGAATGCAAAATGCTGCAACAGCTTTGAGAAACAGTTTGACAGTTCCCCCAAAAATTAAACATAAAGTTAGCATGTGACCCAGTAATTCTACTCCTAGGTGTATACTCAAGAGACTTAGAAACGTGTCTGCACAAAAAGTTGTACACTAATGTTCACAGCAGCATTATTTATGATAGCCAAAAACCTATGAACAGTCCAAATGTCCATTAACTGATGAATTGATAAATGAAATGTACATGGTACATCCATACCATAGAATATTATACAGCCAAAAAAGGAAAGAAGTGCTGATACATGCTATAACATGGATGAGCCTTGAAAACATGCTAAGCAAAAGAAGCCAGATACAAAAGGCCACATATTATATTCTTTCACTTATATTAAATGTTCAGAATAGGCAAACCCATAGAGATACACAGTAGATTACTGGTTGCTATGGGCTGGGGAAAAGTGGAATGGAGGCTGACTGGTATTGGGTATGGGATTTCTTTCTGCAGTGATGAAAATGTTCTGGAATTAGTGGTGATGGTTGCACAACTTTGTGAATGTACTAAAATTAATTGATTTCATGCTTTTAAAGGATGCATTTTATGAAATATGAATTATAGCTCAAGAAAATATATCCCTGTCCAAGACAATGGTAATTGCTAAAATTTATTAAGGGATAGTGCTACAAAATGTGCTATGAGTTTTGTGAATTATTTTATCTAATTGTAACAAGAACCATAGGGATGTGTATTCTTATTATTTTCACCATACACAGGAGGAAACTAAGGAGTATAGAAACTCAAAAATTTGCCTCAAATCACATGGGGTTTGATACCAGGTTCTGGTTTTTACCACTGGCAATAGTGCCTCTGTGATAATTATGGCTAGACCTTGAATGATTTTTAGTTCTCTCTGTATTGCAGACTGGGGTTAACTTTGGTGGTTTTAGACTGTTTGATATTTTGTACTTTCAGGATTCTACACCTGGACATTCACACTCTAGTGGAGTAGTTCCCCCACTGGCCCAGTAACAGACTTTGTTGGAGACTGGCTCCATTCCTTGTTTGTTCAAATGTTATTTCCTTGAAGCAGCCCTCTTGACCTCTCATTCTAACTGAAAGATCTCCTACCGGAGGCTCTCACTGAACTGTGTACCTATTTTTTACAGCACCTACCGTGTTTCCCTGAAAATAAGACCTAGCCGGACAATCAGCTCTAATGTGTCTTTTGGAGCAAAAGTTAATATAAATTTATTTGTAGTAAATAAGACCGGTTATAATATAATATAATATAATATAATATAATATAATATAATATAATATAATATAATATAATATAATGCCGGGTGTTATATTAATTTTTGCTCCAAAAGACACATTAAAGCTGATTGTCCGGCTAGGTCTTATTTTCGGGAAAACACGGTATTACATTCCAGTGGAGATTTGATTAATATCTGCCTTCCTCACTAGACTACCAACTACATGATGTTAGGAACCATGTCTATTTTGCTCACCATTGTACATTCACCAAGGAGCAGTATCAGTTTAATGACTAAACACTAGCCCTGTAGGAAGACTCCAAAAATCACCATACTTCTCTACTGTCTCCTACTGTAGAGTCCCTTTTCAGAAACTTATACATAATCCCTCTGGCTTCTGGATCCAGTGCTGAAACTCAGTTTGGGAGTGCTTCAGAACCACTACTGGCTCACACTACTGGAAAGTGATGCACTGATGGAAAGTTTTGGCTTTGGTTCTAACCTCCGAGACCTCTTTAAAACATTTCCTATGTGCTGTGCTCCTCCATGTTGACTGGGATTCTGGCTTTCACCTCATCGCTTGCCCCCACCAGCCCTTATGACTGTTCATTAGCATGAACATTAACTCTTCCACGATCCTAAACAATTTTACACCTAAAAATCTACCACCACCACTTAAGTGGTTAAACACACAATATTCCCAGGATATAAACAAGTGGAGTATTCCAGAAATGTTAAGTCAATTGCTTTAAGTTATGCAGCAAATAAGTGGGAGAGCCAGAGTGAGAAACTACTAGATTCTAAATTCCTTAAGGTCTCTGTTTTACCTAGTTGTTTTCCGAACCATGCCCAGCACAGTACCTGGCACATATTAAGAGTTCATCAAATACTTGTTGAATGAGAACACCAAATTCTTGCTGGAGGGAACTCTATTCTGCATCAGCTGATTCCCAAATTCCCACTTTATCTCCCCTCAACTAAATTTTCTAAGTTACCCTGTTTCCCCGAAAATAAGACCTAGCCAGACAATCAGCTCTAATGCATCTTTTGGAGCAAAAATTAATATAAGACCCGGTATTATATTATTATATTATATTATATTATATTATATTATATTATATTATATTATATTATTATATTATATTATATTATTATATTATATTACACAAGACCCGGTCTTATAGTATAGTAAAATTAGACTGGGTCTTATATTAATTTTTGCTCCAAAAACACATTAGAGCTTATTGTACTGCTAGGTCTTATTTTGGGGGAAACACGGTATATGAATTTTGGGGTTAGAATGTCCAAATTCTAAATGTAACTAAACCCAGCAAAACAACTGCACTTTCTCGTTTTTTTCATATCACGAGTGTTGGCATCATCATTTTTTATCCACCTCTGGTTGAAATCCACCTTTTTACTACACACAAGCAGCAAGTCAAGTCCTGTGGATTCTTTGGGCACAATACCTCTTGTGTTTTCATTTTAATTCCCACTGCCAGCACCCCAGTTCAGACTCTCATTACCTTTCAACTAGACTTACTAATAACAGTTTCTGACTTACTCCACCTCTGGGCTCTCCCAACTCCAATAGTGTCTGGATACTGTTTCTAGATTAAGTTTTCTGATTCTGATACATTCTTCTCAAAAGCTTTCAACAACTCCCCACACTATTTTGCCCAACTTCAAATTACATGGAATTCAAAGTCTTTCTACAATGATCCCAACGTACCTTTCTATTCTCATTTTTCCCTTTTACGTACACAATCTCTCTAGGCAAGCCAAAAGCAATTCTTAGTACACCCTGGACACAACTCATTTCCCTTCCCCATAGTACCTATGACTTATTCCTTATGATCAAATGTCTACATCTTGGCCTGAATATCTCAAGCGAAATCTCGCCAGGAATTTTTTTCTTGGTTTCTGCCACCCAATGAAGTTTTTGCATCTTTTGACTCCCTAAAGATCTTTTTATGCCTCTTTTGTGGCATGTCTACCTTGTGTTATAGTTTTTGGTGCACATGGCATCGCCTGTAGTAGATGATGAGATCAGGGTTTGTGACTTACACAACTTAGTACCCTGTCCACCACCTTGTGTCTTGTCTATAGTGGGTAATGGTGTAATTTGAATAGCTTTAAAAAAATCATCTATTTCTCCCATTTGCATACTAAAAAACCATTTCCTTGTATTCAACATGTTATAAGGCTGATAAAACCAACTCCTGTATCTTAAGCTCATTGCTTAGCTCATTCACGTATCCCACCTATATGAAACTGTTTCCTAACTTCATGTACTTGAGTAAAATTTATAATTAGAAAATATCGACTTTTAAAGAGGGCCTAGCATATGGTGAGTAAAAACTTTACATAGTTAATTCTAGTTCCGGTTAATTTTTAATAGGAAAAGAATGAGAGGAAAACTTAAAACATAACATTGAAAGGCCCCAATAGAAGAGCCAATAGACTAGTCTTCGTTCACCCAAAGAATGCAAGTTTCTGGCTCCTAAAAATATTTACAGTTATCCGTTTGGCTGCTTTTGAATAGCAGAGACTGGCATTAGTGGGATTCTCCTCTCTTGGGGATGAAAAATGAAGTTTGAAAGAATGTTCATTACCATCAGGGTATGTGTTGATCAGACTGATTTTTCATCTGCCAACATGTGTATACTGGCTTCTGTCTCATCTAGAGACCTCTGGAACTAAAAGTAATTGATCAAATTAGCTCGACTATAATCCCCCACTAGTTCTGTTACGATGGCAGCTTATTAACCTTAGTACACTGTTTATTTAAACCATGTGTATAACATCATGAAAACCACCCCCATTTCATCAAGCATGATGCAGACTATGAAAACCAATTTGGTTTCAAACTACTCTAAGATATGGTCTTTTAAAGTTTTCTTCCCTATATTAAATGATAAGATGTAAAACCTCAGTGCTTAGTCATTTGATTTTTTATTCCAGCTGGCCCTCCCCCAGTGAAATGGAAGCACTGCATGCAATTTGGAATCAAGCAAACCAAAAATATCAAGCAAGTTTGCTTCAGTCCCCGAAAAGGCAAATTGATGACAGAAACTGTTATTTTGATTTTCCTCTTCTCCTTTATTTGCCATGTTTACTTTTCCATACTGTATAAGGGTGTCTTCCACCACAGCTTGGTAAGATAATGCCCAGCAAGGTACTTATGCTAGAATTAGCCATAGGACTTGTAAGCTGTTCCCCTTGGGTTGTGATTTGTCTTCCTCTTGGTGTCCTTATATATCCAAGACCTGATCTGCTTTGATTAGAAAGGTTGGTACGTGCATGTACCATTCTCAGCTCCCTCGACGTGCTAAGTTCCTTGGCTCCTACAGTGTCTCTGCTGTCACAGTTCCAACAGCATCCCACAGCCACAAATTCCTTTTTAGCATAAGTACTAGCACCTACAAAGCCTGATTTTTGAATATAGGTAGAAGACACATGGAATGGCAATTCAGAAGGGAACTAGTGCAGTGCTG